>NC_062293.1:47021369-47343869 GCF_902655055.1 Lutra lutra
TCACCTTACAGGCAATACAATGGCACTAAATTCATATCTCTCAATACTTACCCTGAATGTTAATGGGCTAAATGCCCCAATCAAAAGACACAGGGTATCAGAATGGATAAAAAAACAAAAACCATCTATATGTTGCCTACAAGAACTCATCTTAAACCCGAAGAAACCTCCAGGTTTAAAGTGAGGGGGTGGAAAAGAATTTACCATGCTAATGGACATCAGAAGAAAGCAGGAGTGGCAATCCTTATAGCAGATCAATTAGATTTTAAGCCAAAGATTATAATAAGAGATGAGGAAGGACACTATATCATACTCAAAGGAACTGTCCAACAAGAAGATCTAACAATCTTAAATATCTATGCCCCTAACGTGGGAGCAGCCAACTATATAAACCAATTAATAACAAAATCAAAGAAACACATCGACAAGAATACAATAATAGTAGGGGATTTTAACACTCCCCTCACTGAAATGGACAGATCATCCAAGCAAAAGATCAACAAGGAAATCAAGGCCTTAAATGACACACTGGACCAGATGGACATCACAGATATATTCAGAACATTTCATCCCAAAGCAACAGAATACACATTCTTCTCTAGTGCACATGGAACATTCTCCAGAATAGATCACATTCTTGGTCCTAAATCAAGTCTCAACCGGTATCAAAAGATTGGGATCATTCCCTGCATATTTTCAGACCACAATGCTCTGAAGCTAGAACTCAATCACAAGAGGAAATTTGGAAAGAACCCAAATAGATGGAGACTAAACAGCATCCTTCTAAAGAATGAATGAGTCGGCCAGGAAGTTAAAGAAGAATTGAAAAAATTTATGGAATCAAATGATAATGAAAACACAATGGTTCAGAATCTGTGGGACACAACAAAGGCAGTCCTGAGAGGAAAATATATAGTGGTACAAGCTTTCTCAAGAAACAAGAAAGGTCTCAGGTACACAACCTAACCCTACACCTAAAGGAGCTGGAGAAAGAACAAGAAAGAAACCCTAAACCCAGCAGGAGAAGAGAAATCATAAAGATCAGAGCAGAAATCAATGAAATAGAAACCAAAAAAACAATAGAACAAATCAACGAAACTAGGAGCTGGTTCTTTGAAAGAATTAATAAGATAGATAAACCCCTGGCCAGACTTACAAAAAGAAAAGAGAAAGGACCCAAAGAAATAAAATCATGAATGAAAGAGGAGAGATCACAACGAACACCATAGAAATACAGACAATTATAAGAACATACTATGAGCAACTCTACGCCAACAAATTTGACAATCTGGAAGAAATGGATGCATTCCTAGAGACATATAAACTACCACAACTGAACCAGGAAGAAATAGAAAGCCTGAACAGACCCATAACCAGTAAGGAGATTGAAACAGTCATCAAAAATCTCCAAACAAACAAAAGCCCAGGGCCAGACGGCTTCCCGGGGGAATTCTACCAAACATTTAAAGAAGAACTAATTCCTATTCTCCTGAAACTGTTCCAAAAAATAGCAATAGAAGGAAAACTTCCAAACTCATTGTATGAGGCCAGCATCACCTTGATCCCAAAACCAGACAAGGATCCCAACAAAAAAGAGAACTACAGACCAATATCCTTGATGAACACAGATGCAAAAATTCTCGCCAAAATACTAGCCAATAGGATTCAACAGTACATTAAAAGGATTATTCACCACGACCAAGTGGGATTTATTCCAGGGCTGCAAGGCTGGTTCAACATCCGCAAATCAATCAATGTGATACA
Source organism: Lutra lutra (assembly GCF_902655055.1). Lineage (NCBI taxonomy): Eukaryota > Metazoa > Chordata > Mammalia > Carnivora > Mustelidae > Lutra > Lutra lutra. The sequence goes on from NC_062293.1 coordinate 47,023,134, forward strand.
GCACATTAATAAAAGAAAGAACAAGAACCATATGATACTCTCCATAGATGCTGAAAAAGCATTTGACAAAGTACAGCATCCCTTCCTGATCAAAACTCTTCAAAGTGTAGGGATAGATGGCACATACCTCAATATTATCAAAGCCATCTATGAAAAACCCACCGCAAATATCATTCTCAATGGAGAAAAACTGAAAGCTTTTCCGCTAAGGTCAGGAACACGGCAGGGATGTCCGTTATCACCACTGCTATTCAACATAGTACTAGAAGTCCTAGCCTCAGCAATCAGACAACAAAAGGAAATTAAAGGCATCCAAATCGGCAAAGAAGAAGTCAAACTATCACTCTTCGCAGATGATATGATACTCTATGTGGAAAACCCAAAAGACTCCACTCCAAAACTGCTAGAACTTGTACAGGAATTCAGTAAAGTGTCAGGATATAAAATCAATGCACAGAAATCAGTTGCATTTCTCTACACCAACAACAAGACAGAAGAAAGAGAAATTAAGGAGTCCATCCCATTTACAATTGCACCCAAAACTATAAGATACCTAGGAATAAACCTAACCAAAGAGACTAAGAATCTATACTCAGAAAACTATAAAGTACTCATGAAAGAAATTGAGGAAGACACAAAGAAATGGAAAAATGTTCCATGCTCCTGGATTGGAAGAATAAATATTGTGAAAATGTCTATGCTACCTAAAGCAATCTACACATTTAATGCAATTCCTATCAAAGTACCATCCATTTTTTTCAAAGAAATGGAACAAATAATCCTAAAATTTATATGGAACCAGAAAAGACCTCGAATAGCCAAAGGAATATTGAAAAAGAAAGCCAAAGTTGGTGGCATCACAATTCCGGACTTCAAGCTCTATTACAAAGCTGTCATCATCAAGACAGCATGGTACTGGCACAAAAACAGACACATAGATCAATGGAACAGAATAGAGAGCCCAGAAATGGACCCTCAACTCTATGGTCAACTCATCTTCGACAAAGCAGGAAAGAATGTCCAATGGAACAAAGACAGCCTCTTCAATAAATGGTGTTGGGAAAATTGGACAGCCACATGCAGAAAAATGAAATTGGATCATTTCCTTACACCACACACGAAAATAGACTCAAAATGGATGAAAGATCTCAATGTGAGAAAGGAATCCATCCAAATCCACGAGGAGAACACAGGCAGCAACCTCTTCGACCTCAGCCGCAGCAACATCTTCCTAGGAACATCACCAAAGGCAAGGGAAGCAAGGGCAAAAATGAACTTTTGGGATTTTATCAAGATCAAAAGCTTTTGCACAGCAAAGGAAACAGTGAACAAAACCAAAAGACAACTGACAGAATGGGAGAAGATATTTGCAAATGACATATCAGATAAAGGGCTAGTGTCCAAAATCTATAAAGAACTTAGCAAACTCAACACCCAAAGAACAAATAATCCAATCAAGAAATGGGCAGAAGACATGAACAGACATTTCTGCAAAGAAGACATCCAGATGGCCAACAGACACATGAAAAAGTGCTCCATATCACTCGGCATCAGGGAAATACAAATCAAAACCACCATGAGATATCACCTCACACCAGTCAGAATGGCTAAAATAAACAAGTCAGGAAATGACAGATGCTGGCGAGGATGCGGAGAAAGGGGAACCCTCCTACACTGTTGGTGGGAATGCAAGCTGGTGCAACCACTCTGGAAAACAGCATGGAGGTTCCTCAAAATGTTGAAAATAGAACTACCCTATGACCCTGCAATTGCACTGCTGGGTATTTACCCTAAAGATACAAACATAGTGATCCGAAGGGGCACATGTACCCGAATGTTTATAGCAGCAATGTCTACAATAGCCAAACTATGGAAAGAACCTAGATGTCCATCTACAGACGAATGGATAAAGAAGATGTGGTATATATACACAATGGAATACTATGCAGCCATCAAAAGAAATGAAATCTTGCCATTTGCGACGACGTGGATGGAACTAGAGGGTATCATGCTTAGCGAAATAAGTCAATCGGAGAAAGACAACTATCATATGATCTCCCTGATATGAGGGAGAGGAGATGCAACATGGGGGGTCGAGGGGGTAGGAGAAGAGTAAATGAAACAAGATGGGATTGGGAGGGAGACAAACCATAAGTGACTCTTAATCTCACAAAACAAACTGAGGGTTGATGGGGGGAGGGGGTTGGGAGAGGGGGTGCGGTTATGGATATTGGGGAGGGTATGTGCTATGGTGAGTGTTGTGAAGTGTGTAAACCTGGCGATTCACAGACCTGTACCCCTGGGGATAAAAATATATGTTTATAAAGCTGTAAAAAAAAAAAAAAAAAAGAAAGAAAGAAAGGATGAATCCCCAAGTTTTGTAGCAACATGGACGGGACTGGAAGAGATTATGCTGAGTGAAATAAGTCAAGCAGAGAGATTCAATTATCATATGGTTTCACTTATTTGTGGAGCATAACAAATAGCATGGAGGACAAGGGGAGATGGAGAGGAGAAGGGAGTTGAGGGAAATTGGAAGGGGAGGTGAACCATGAGAGACTATGGACTCTGAAAAACGATCTGAGAATTTTGAAGGGGTGGGGGGTGGGAGGTTGGGGGCACCAGGTGGTGGGTATTGTAGAGGGCACGGATTGCATGGAGCACTGGGTGTGGTGCAAAAATAATGAATACTGTTATGCTGAAAAAAAATAAAAAAATTATAAAAAAAAAAAATCTCCAAACAAACAAAAGCCCAGGGCCAGACGGCTTCCCGGGGGAATTCTACCAAACATTTAAAGAAGAACTAATTCCTATTCTCCTGAAACTGTTCCAAAAAATAGCAATAGAAGGAAAACTTCCAAACTCATTTTATGAGGCCAGCATCACCTTGATCCCAAAACCAGACAAGGATCCCATCAAAAAAGGGAACTACAGACCAATATCCTTGATGAACACAGATGCAAAAATTCTCGCCAAAATACTAGCCAATAGGATTCAACAGTACATTAAAAGGATTATTCACCACGACCAAGTGGGATTTATTCCAGGGCTGCAAGGTTGGTTCAACATCTGCAAATCAATCAATGTGATACAACACATTAATAAAAGAAAGAATAAGAACCATATGATACTCTCCATAGATGCTGAAAAAGCATTTGACAAATACAGCATCCCTTCCTGATCAAAACCCTTCAAAGTGTAGGGATAGACGGCACATACCTCAATATTATCAAAGCCATCTATGAAAAACCCACCGCAAATATCATTCTCCATGGATAAAAACTGAAAGCTTTTCCGCTAAGGTCAGCAACATGGCAGGGATGTCCGTTATCACCACTGCTATTCAACATAGTACTAGAAGTCCTAGCCTCAGCAATCAGACAACAAAAGGAAATTAAAGGCATCCAAATCGGCAAAGAAGTCAAACTATCACTCTTTGCAGATGATATGATACTCTATGTGGAAAACCCAAAAGACTCCACTCCAAAACTGCTAGAATTTGTACAGGAATTCAGTAAAATGTCAGGATATAAAATCAATGCACAGAAATCAGTTGCATTTCTCTACACCAATAAGACAGAAGAAAAAGAAATTAAGGAGTCAATCCCGTTTACAATTGCACCCAAAACTATAAGATACCTAGGAATAAACCTAACCAAAGAGACTAAGAATCTATACTCAGAAAACTATAAAGTACTCATGAAGAAATTGAGGAAGACACAAAGAAATGGAAAAATGTTCCATGCTCCTGGATTGGAAGAATAAATATTGTGAAAATGTCTATGCTACCTAAAGCAATCTACACATTTAATGCAATTCCTATCAAAGTAACATCCATTTTTTTCAAAGAAATGGAACAAATAATCCTAAAATTTATATGGAACCAGAAAAGACCTCGAATAGCCAAAGGAATATTGAAAAAGAAAGCCAGAGTTGGTGGCATCACAATTCCGGACTTCAAGCTCTATTACAAAGCTGTCATCATCAAGACAGCATGGTACTGGCACAAAAACAGACACATAGATCAATGGAACAGAATAGAGAGCCCAGAAATGGACCCTCAACTCTATGGTCAACTCATCTTCGACAAAGCAGGAAAGAATGTCCAATGGAACAAAGACAGCCTCTTCAATAAATGGTGTTGGGAAAATTGGACAGCCACATGCAGAAAAATGAAAGTGGATCATTTCCTTACACCACACACGAAAATAGACTCAAAATGGATGAAGGATCTCAATGTGAGAAAGGAATCCATCAAAATCCTCGAGGAGAACACAGGCAGCAACCTCTTCGACCTCAGCCGCAGCAACATCTTCCTAGGAACATCCCCAAAGGCAAGGGAAGCAAGGGCAAAAATGAACTATTGGGATTTCATCAAGATCAAAAGCTTTTGCACAGCAATGGAAACAGTGAACAAAACCAAAGACAACTGACAGAATGGGAGAAGATATTTGCAAATGACATATCAGATAAAGGGCTAGTGTCCAAAATCTATAAAGAACTTAGCAAACTCAACACCCAAAGAACAAATAATCCAATCAAGAAATGGGCAGAGGACATGAACAGACATTTCTGCAAAGAAGACATCCAGATGGCCAACAGACACATGAAAAAGTGCTCCATATCACTCGGCATCAGGGAAATACAAATCAAAACCACCATGAGATATCACCTCCCACCAGTCAGAATGGCTAAAATGAACAAGTCAGGAAATGACAGATGCTGGCGAGGATGCGGAGAAAGGGGAACCCTCCTACACTGTTGGTGGGAATGCAAGCTGGTGCAACCACTCTGAAAACAGCAGGGAGGTTCCTCAAAATGTTGAAAATAGAACTACCCTATGACCCTGCAATTGCACTGCTGGGTATTTACCCTAAAGATACAAACGTAGTGATCCGAAGGGGCCCGTGCACCCGAATATTTATAGCAGCAATGTCTACAATAGCCAAACTATGGAAAGAACCTAGATGTCCATCTACAGACGAATGGATAAAGAAGATGTGGTATATATACACAATGGAATACTATGCAGCCATCAAAAGAAATGAAATCTTGCCATTTGCGACGACGTGGATGGAACTAGAGGGTATCATGCCTAGCAAAATAAGTCAATCGGAGAAAGACAACTATCATATGATCTCCCTGATATGAGGGAGAGGAGATGCAACATGGGGGGTTGAGGGGGTAGGAGAAGAGTAAATGAAACAAGATGGGATTGGGAGGGATACAAACCATAAGTGACTCTTAATTCACAAAACAAACTGAGGGTTGATGGGGGGAGGGGGTTGGGAGAGGGGGGTGGGGTTATGGATATTGGGGAGGGTATGTGCTATGGTGAGTGCTGTGAAGTGTGTAAACCTGGCGATTCGCAGACCTGTACCTCTGGGGATAAAAATATATGTTTATAAAGCTGTTAAAAAAAAAAAAAACAACGAAAGGATGAATCCCCAAGTTTTGTAGCAACATGGACGGGACTGGAAGAGATTATGCTGAGTGAAATAAGTCAAGCAGAGAGAGTCAATTATCATATGGTTTCACTTATTTGTGGAGCATAACAAATAGCATGGAGGACAAGGGGAGATGGAGAGGAGAAGGGAGTTGAGGGAAATTGGAAGGGGAAGAGAACCATGAGAGACTATGGACTCTGAGAAACGATCTGAGAAATTTGAAGGGGTGTGGGGTGGGAGGTTGGGGGCACCAGGTGGTGGGTATTGTAGAGGGCACGGATTGCACGGAGCACTGGGTGTGGTGCAAAAATAATGAATACTGTTATGCTGAAAAAATAAAAAATTAAAATAGTCAGAACTTATAAAACTCAACACCCCCAAAACAAATAATCCAATGAAAAAATGGGCAGAAGAGATGAACAGATATTTCTCTAAAGAAGAAGCCAAGATGACCAACAGACATGAAATAATGTTCAACATCACTCATCATCAAGGAAATACAAATCAAAACTACAATGAGGAAAAAAAAATGCAATGAGATATCACCTCACACCTGTCAGAATCTCGAAAATTAAAAAAAAAAAAAGCACAAGAAACAACAGGTTTTGGTAAGGCTGTGGAGAAAAAGGAACCCTCTTGCACAGTTGTGGGGAGTACAAACTGGTGCAGCCACTGAGGAAAGCCATTTGGAGGTTCCTCAAGAAGCTAAAAATAGAGCTACCATATGATCCAACAATTGCACTACTGGATATTTACCCAAAGAATACAAGAACACTAATACAAAGAGATACTTGTACCCCCATGTTTATCACAGCATTATTTACAGTAGCCAAGGTATGGAACCAGTGTCTCTCTCTCTCTCTCTCTCTCTCTCTATATATATATATATATATATATATACACACACACACACACACATTTCGTCTATAAAAAAGAATATATATATACATATGTATGTATATATATATTACATCCATAAAAAGAATGAAATCATGCCATGGATGGAGCTAGAGAGTATAATGCTAAGTGAAATAACTTAGTTAGAGAAAGACAAATACCATATGATTTCACTCATATATGGGATTTAAGAAAGAATAGATGAGCAAAGGGAAAGAAAGAGATAGAGAAAGAGACAAATCAGGAGACAGATTGTTAAGTATAGAGAACAAACTGATGGTTACCAGAGGGGAGGTGGGTGGGGGATGGGTGAAATAGATGAGGGGATTAAGGAGTACACTTGTGGAGATGAGCACTAATGTATACAATTGTTGAATCACTACATCAGACACTTGAAACTAATATAACACTATTTATTAACTGGAATTAAAATAAAAACTTAAAAAATGAAAAAACATTGGAAAGAAAATAAAGTTTATAAGCCTCAAAAAAATATGTTCATAGAAAAAAGGAAAACATGTTTAAAGAAGTAAAAGAAAGTATTATGACAATGCCTATCAAATCAAAACTAGCAGTAAGAGGAAGGAATTTTAAAACATAACCACATAGAAATTGTGGAGTTTCTAAGTATAATAATTAAAACGAAAAGTTCCCTGGAGGGGGTCAAAAGTGACTTTGAACTGGCAGAAGAATTAGTAATCCTGTAGATAGATTGTTATAGATTATGCAAACTGAAAAAAGAGAAAATGAAGAATGAAGAGAGCCTCAGAGAAATGTGGGACATCATTAAGTACACAAATACATATGTAGTGGAGTACTGGAAAGAAGAAAGAGAGAGAGATTGAAAGAGAGAAAGAAAGAGATAGGCGCAGAAAAATGTTTGAAGAAATAATTACTGAAAATGTCCCAAATTTACTGAAAAATACTTACACATCTAGAAGCTCAGCAAACAGAGAGAATTCCACAAACAGACACATCATCATAAAAGGGCTAAAAAGTGAATACTGGAAGAAATCCTGAAAGCAGCAAGAAACCAATAACTGGGTGAGGTACATAAACAATGAATCTTGGAACACTGCATCAAAAACTAGTAATGTATTTTATGGTGACTAACATAACACAATAATAAAAAAAGAAACCAATAACTATTTATATGGAAACCCTAATAACATTAATAGATCACTTAGCAGAAACAATGGGGGCCAGAAGGCAGTGGGATAACATATTTAAGTATGAAACAAAAACAAAAAACCAAAAAGCTGATCAAACAAGAATTTCATGTCTAGTGAAGCTACTTTCCAAAATGAGGGCAGCATAAAATATTTCTCAGGTCAACAAAACTGAGAGAATTTGTTCCTAGCAGTCCTACCTCACAGAAAATACTGAAGGAGGGTTTTTTTTTTTTTAATTTTTTATTTTTTCAGCATAACAGTATTCATTATTTTTGCACCACACCCAGTGCTCCATGCAATCCGTGCCCTCTACAATACCCACCACCTGGTGCCCCCAACCTCCCACCCCCCACCCCTTCAAAATTCTCAGATCGTTTTTCAGAGTCCATAGTCTCTCATGGTTCACCTCCCCTTCCAATTTCCCTCAACTCCCTTCTCCTCTCCATCTCCCCTTGTCCTCCATGCTATTTGTTATGCTCCACAAATAAGTGAAACCATATGATAATTGACTCTTTCTGCTTGACTTATTTCACTCAGCATAATCTTGAAGGAGTTTTTTATGAACTGAAAGTATAAATGATCCCAATTGTAATTCATATGCACACAAAAACAAGGAACAGTAAAAGGCAATTATGTAAATATAAACTGCTTTTTTATGCTTATTTTCTCCTTTCTTGCCTTAACTGATTTACAAACCAAGTATAGAAAATTATATGTGTATGATATATTGTTGAACCTATAGATCTATAATATATGTGTAATATATTGTCAATAGCACCACAAAGGATGTCAGTGGGATCAAACCTGTACTGACTAAGAAAATGACTACAGAGAGCGAAGTAATAATTATAACAATATTTTGTTGGGCTTGTAAATTATTAGATGTTATATCATATAATAGTAGAAAAAGAGGGAAAGGGAATAGATCTACATAAAAACCATGTTTGTATATACACCACTGAAATTAAGCTACAATAGATCTGAAGCTGCTTCTCCCATTTGAAGATGTATATAGGAGATCCTAGAGCAACCACTAACAAAACAAAACAACACAAACAACCCAACCCTCAAAGAATATAGTTTCAAAATCATTAAAGAAATTAAAATGCTATATTAGAAACTATTCACTTAATGGAAAAGAAATCAGTTAAGGGAGGAATAGAGGCATACAAAGACATGAGACATGTAGGAAACATTATTTCTTGGGCTTTGTACACTTTTATAGTTTTCCTGTCCTACAGTGCCTAAATAAATGTCTGTTCTCCACAATACTGTGAGTGCCTCAAGAACAGGGACAATAGCATTTTCATTATTGTACCCCAGGACCTTGCACAGCATCAGAAACAGCATAGGATCAACATATGAAGGCGGAACTGAACTGTATATAGAATATCAAGCATTGCATGTGTACAAGATGAATGGAGTACAGTGATCAGCCCGAAAGCTTAAATGAATCAGCAATACTACAGATAAAATGCAGTCATCAGAAAAATTAGCCAGTGTGTGTGGGGGAAGTAGGCCTGTTCTGGAATTTTCATCTGGAATATGATGAATTTGAAGTAGCAGCAGGACAAAGAACTGCAAATGTGTGGACAATGAGTAACCCGGGAGATTAGAATAACTTGGAGCTCCAGTTTGGGGGAAGGGTAGAAGGCCCAGCATTTAGCAGATGAACAGATTTGTTATCTTCACAAAGTTCACTCCCCGCATATCCAGAGTGGGTGGTGGAGTGGAGGGAGGACATTTTGAGTCAGAAGTTTAGGTCCAAGTCCTAGCTTAACACATACAACTGTTTTTCTAAACAAACAACTACCTCTTATTGAAAGGTTAGACAATGTGTTTTATATCTATTAAAATCTTGTATTTAGTTCACACAATATCACAAGTTGACTCTAATATTCCAATTTCTTGATCAGGCAACCAAGACTTAGGTTAATGATTTACCAAGTTGCTTAACCAGGAGCTGATAGAATCAGAATGAGAGTCTCCTTCTTCTTCCTGGAAAGTCCATGTCCTAATGATTTTGCCATACCTGAATAAGACAATACCTACCTGAAAAGATGTATTGAGAACTGAAATGTTCTACACAGAGGTACTTCTCCAACCTTAATGGGAGTGACTGTAAAGGGAGTCCTTTTTTTCTGATTATTTCTGATTATCTCCCACCTTCTCCAGCAGGAAACCCTGCTCTCAGGAAAAGAGGCATCAGGGAACCAAGTCTCTTTTCCATCCCCAGACTGGCTCTGCCCACCTGTGTCTGCAGAGAGTGACCCAGATGCAGACTCATTTGTGGCTGGTACCTTGGTGCTGTGTACATGGGGAGAGATGAGTGACAGAACCTACTATCATGGGCTTCCCATACATGGGGTATGATTTGTCCAAGTCAGCAGCTAGGGAGTAAAATGGAGACAAAGAGAAGAGCCAGGCTATCTCCCAGAAGAGTTAATACTCTTCAAATGAAAGGGGCTGGTGGGGAAGCGAATTTCCTGTAACAGAAGGCATTCAAACATTATCTCACAGGCTGAGTGGTCATTTCAGAGCTGAAACAAGCATTTAGCAGAAGTAGGTTATGGTTAAGATCTCTTTTAACTCTAAGATTCCAAACTCCAAGATTCCAGTAATCATGTGATGCCTCTTTGGCATTTGAATGAAAATGGGAGTAACTCTTAGCACAGACTCTATACTTTGTATATATATAGCTTCCCATACTTGTTGTTTGTCACCATATAATTCACCTATGTTCAATACCATGAATGAGATAATTTATTTTACCCATACTTAAGGGAGAGTTTTGGTTAAAGAGATCTGTCCAAGGTCATAGAGTGATTTGGTGGCAGGGATGAGGCTTTGACCAGGAGTTCCAAACCATGTGTTTACTTTGTTAGTCTAGAACTGGGAGAAAGTAGAAAACCTGAAAACTTGAGGCTAGTAGAAGACTGCTTGCCTCTTAGAGGAACAGTTGACTAATAATGGGGAACTGATGGGCTAATTCCAGAGACCACTCCAGGCCCAAGAATGAAAATGAGCATAATGGTAACTCCCTGAGTGACCACAACCCTGAGCACACTGGATACCATCTCTGTTTCTGTCATGGGGACAAAGGTCTTACACCTCCTTAGACCTCATCAGAAACTACTTCCTTCCACAGCCCATTTGTCTGGATTCAGGGCCCTCTGGGACATCTGCCTCACAGATGGGAAGAAAGGAAGCCGGGAAGAGGGCTGGGGAAAGACAGAGAACACCCAGAGGGGTTGATATCTTTGCTTTTCTAACCCTCAAGGCAGGTGTCTCCCATGCTTCAGTGTGCAGAGAAACACCTGTGACACTTTAAAACAAAAAGCTGATTTTGTGGCCCCCTTCTGGAAATACTAATTCTGTTTGAGAACCAAGTCCTTTTTAGCAGCCACCTGGTGATTCTCACTGTGCAGAAATGCTGTTCTGAGTCTGCAAGACTCAATGGGTTCTGAGCATTTTTGTGGTCAGATGGCCTTAGAGACACAAACCCCTCTGCAGTGAGGGCAGAGAGTGTAGGGGTGGTATGGAAAAGTGTTCCAAACTTGATGTTGGAAAAGTGTCCTTTGGTACCTCCTGTGTTGCTCCCTGGTTGCAGGAAGATGAGGAGGGCACGGAGCTTCCCCAAACCGCTGCATCCCACCCATGAAGCCTTTCTTGCAGATTTGAGAACAGAGTATGTGACAGCACTTTGAAAACTGTAGAGTGCTAAAAAGATGGGAGGGGATGCCAATTACCTTCAAATATAAGGGATTAGATTATATGATGGCCATTAAAGTTTGTATGTTTGTGTGAGAGATGAAAAGTGAAGAAAGAAGATAATAAAGGGTAAAAGGGAGAGAGAATGAAGTCTGTCATGTGTACACCTTACCCACTGTCCTTTGCTGCTCTCAGAGTTGCCTGGTTCTGCTGTCTTGTTTCCTCTTACATAGGATAAAAATCCAATCAAGGCATAAAGGACCCTAATGCATTGCTTTCTGAGTACACTTGGCAATATGTCCTATTGGCTAAAGTGGGAAGGAGGGTATTGGTGCCTGGATCTTCAGTTCTTGTAAAGAAGAGACAGTATGGAAGAAGTGGATGCCCTGATGAGAATTTGGCATCTGAGAATTGATGCTTGGATCTCAGGTTCATGAAGAAAGGGGGTGTACTGGGAGCACATCAGGCCTATTTATTACTTTTGTAGAGGCCTTGGGGAAGCAATCCCAAGACAGCTTGTTGAGATGAACCTGGATAATTGCTCCAACATCAATATCTGTTAGAAAGTTTCTTGGGAAATCGGTCTTTTTTAAGTAAACCAACTCCATATTGGGCAGCATCTTAAAAGGTTTCCTAGGAGTAAGAATAAACCATAATTAAAGAAGGCTTCACACACATACTCGGGCCTGGCTTTGAGTGATCAGAGGACTGGAAAATCTGAAGCACTAAATTTGGATTAGGATGATTCGAGATTGCTATGACCCCAAATACTAAATAAAAACAATTGAGAAAAATCACATTTAGAGGAAAATAATGTTAACCTAATCTTCAAATGATTACTTTCAATAATATTTAAACACAGTATTAAGCACAAACTCAAAAAGAAGCAGACACACAAGGAAATAAGATACTAAAAGCAAGAACCAACAGATGAAAGGCATCTGAAAATACAATAATCAGACACAGACCAAAAACCAAAGGTGTTCATAAGCTAAAACCAAACCTGAAAAATTTGGTGGGAATTTTGACAAACTGACAAAATGCAAATAACCAGAACTCAAATAAAAAGCACATTGTTATCACTTTGCACTCCTCATGTCCTCCTCAGTCACTGTTCCTGCAAGACTAACCACTCTTAATACTGTAATTTAGTTTAACCCATATCTGTACTTTATATAAATGAAAGAACATAGTTTGTACACTTTTGTGTCTGTTTCTTTCAGTTAGCATTATATATGTGAAGTTTACCCATTTTGCTCTATGTGGTTGTAGATTGTTCATTGCTGTCTAATGTTCTGTTTTATGACTCTGCCATTAGGAGAAATCCATTCTACCTTGATGAGTATTAGTAGTTTCCAATTTTGGCTGTTATGAATAGTGCAGCTACACTTGACTCTTGAGTACCTATACTTTATGTTAAACGATTTATTGTTTTAACACTTAGATGTGTTATTAATCTAAATTGATTATGTATTTGGTGAGATAGAGGTCAAGATACATTTTTCCCCCCAGAGTGTGGATATCCAACTAAATATTGAACATGGTGTATTTTTCCTTTTTTTTTTTTAGTTCACTTTATTTTTTGGGTAATTTTTAAAATTATATTTTTCTTTCCCCCAATTCTTATTTAAATTCTAATTGGTTAACATACAGTATAATATTAGTTTCAGGTACAGAATTTAGCGATTCATCACTTACATGAAATAATCAGTGCTCATCACCACAAGTACCTTAATATCCATTACCTATTTAACCCCCCCACCGCCCCTCCATTTCCTCAGTTTGTTCTCTATAGTTAATAATCTGTTTCTTGTTTTGCCTCTCTTCCTTGCCCCTCTGAAACCCCCTTGCTCATAATAGCTCAATGTGAGATAGGAATCCATCAAAATCCTAGAGGAGAACACAGGCAGCAACCTCTTTGACACTGGTTGTAGCAACTTCTTACTAGACAGGTCTCCTGAGGCAAGGGAAACAAAAGAAAAAATAAACTATTGGGACTTTGTCAAAATAAAAGCTTCTGTGCAGCAAAGTAAACAATAAACAAAACTGAAAGGCAACCCACAGAATAGGAGATGATATTTGTAGATGACATATCTGATAAAGGGTTAGTATCCCAAACAATAAGGAACCTATAAAACTACACAGCCCAAAAACAAATAATCTAGGGAAAAAAATAGGTAAGAGACATGAATAGATACTTTTCTGAAAAAGACACACAGATGGCTAACAGATACTTGTTTACTTTAAACAAATAATAATGTGGTATAATCTTCAGAATAGAGATCTTCCACATCTTTTGCTAGATTTATTTGTATGTGTTTCTTGACTTTTACTAAATATTTCTCAGATTTCAATACTTACAGAAGATAATCATCCATACCAATAATTATAGTATTACATATTTACTAAGTTACTAAAATGAATACAATAGTGAAACATTATTGGTGAGACTGTGGGTAAACAGTTATATTTTGATGACAAATTCATATGTATGTGTGGGTGTATTTATTTTTAAGAATGTAAACTAGGAGAGTAAATTATGTGAAAAATTTAATGCTTGCTGAAATGATATTTTTTAATATTCAAAAATTTAAATTTATCCTCAAACATATAGTAGGGCAGTCTTTGACAAAACTGTGGTGTGTTGGAGCATCTGGGGGGCTCACTTGTTATTCTTATTATCCTCACTTGTTATCCTTCTGCTGGGGTCATGATCCCAGGGTCCTGGGATCAAGCCCCGCATCAGGCTCCCTGCTCTTTGGGGAGACTTGTTCTCCCTCTCCCACTCCCCCTGCTTGTGTTCCCTCTCTCACTGTGTCTCTCTCTGTCAAATAAAGAAATAAAATATTTAAAACAAACAACAAACAAACAAACAAACAAAAACCTGTGGTGTGAGGGTGTACTGACACGCCTTAAAAGGTATAATTATGACAGATATGTAAACTGTGTTGTTACAAATGCATTCACATACAAAAATATAAATATGAAAGGGTAACATAATTTAAGTTAAAGGTAGAACTAAAAATTCGGTGAAAATTTATTTAACCAGTGGCAGATACATGTCTGTCCATGAATTAGGAGAGAGTATTGGACAGTACAAATCTGTGTATTTTCAGTTAATTAGGTAAATTTTTACTTTAAATTTAACTACCTAGAAAGCATGGTTTCTAAGATAGACTGAAATCATCCCTTCACATGAATCCCAGTAAGTAGGTGATTCTACATTGAACTCAAAATGTTCTCCAAAAATATGATTGAAGCACAGAATGCCATCTAGTTTCACAGAGCAGGTCACAGGTGATTCCTTACAGTTTTGGGGAGGGAATTAGCAGTAACTTCCTGGCTTTAATTTTAACAAGGACTATGGCCACTAACAGTTATTTAAAATATACCATATTCTAGGAATTCACCCTTTACATGGTTTTTATTTTATTTATTTTTTATTTTTTTTATTTTTTAAATTTTTTTTAAAGATTTTATTTATTTATTTGACAGAGAGAAATCACAAGCAGGCAGAGAGGCAGGCAGAGAGAGAGGAGGAAGCAGGCTCCCCGCTGAGCAGAAAGCCCGATGCGGGGCTCGAACCCAGGACCTGGGATCATGACCTGAGCCGAAGGCAGCGGCTTAACCCACTGAGCCACCCAGGCGCCCCTATTTTATTTTATTTTAAACAGACTACATATTTTATTTAGGCAAATCTGGTAAATACTAATATTTACACTTGGGTAATTTCATTTTTTAAATGAAAATTTTAAAAAAATAATAGATTAAGTCATATACATCAGTTGCCTTGGGCTTCAGCTCCACATGTCTAAACTTGTTAGAACCAAAATTTCTTCATCTGTGAAATATAATCTTACTACCACTAAGTAATAAGGAAAACATCAATGACTTTTTATTGTTGTTGTTGGTTTCAGGGGTAGAATTCAGTGATTTAGCACTTATGTATAACACCCAGTGCTCATCACAACAAGTGTACTCTTTTCTTTTTCTTTTATTTATTTATTTATTTTTTAAATTTTATTAACATATAATGTATTATTTGCCTCAGGGATACAGGTCTGTGAATGATCAGTCTTACACAATTCATAGCACTCACCATAGCACATACCCTCCCCAGTGTTCATAACCCAGCCACCCCATCCCTCCCCCCCCACCCCCCAGCAACCCTGAGTTTATTTCCTGAGATTAAGAGTCTCTTATGGTTTGGCTTTCTCTCTGGTCCCATGTAGTTTCATTTTTTTCACTTCCTTCCCCTTATGATCCCCCGCCCTGCCTCTCAAATTCCTCATATCAGAGAGATCATATGATAATTGTCTTTCTCTGATTGACTTATTTTGTTTAGCATAATACCTTCTAGTTCCATCCACATTGCTGTGAATGGCAAGATTTCATTTTTTGATGGCTCCATAATATTCCATGGTGTGCGCAAGTGTGTGTGTGTGTGTGTGTGTGTGTGTGTGTGTGTGTGTGTATCACATCTTCATTATCCACAAACTATGGATAATGGCTCTTTCCATAGTTTGATATTGCTGCTGTAAATATTGGGGTGCATGTACCCCTTTGGATCATTACATTCGTATCTTTAGGGTAAATACCCAGTAGTATGATTGCTGGGTTGTAGGAGAGCTCTATTTTCAACTTTTTGAGAAGCCCCCCCATACTGTCTTCCAGAGTGGCTACACCATTTTGCATTCCCACCAACAGTGTAGGAGGGCTCCCCTTTCTCCACATCCTCACCAACATCTGCTGTTTCCTGACTTGTTATTTTAGCCATTTTAGACTGGTGTGAGGTGGTATCTCACTGTGGTTTTGATTTGTATTTCCCTGATGCCGAGTGATGTGGAGCATTTTTTCATGTGTCTATTGGCCATTTGGATGTCATCTTTGCAGAAATGCCTGTTCAGGTTTTCTGCCATTTTCTTGATGGGATTATGTATTCCATGGGTGGTGAGTTTGATAAGTTCTTTATAGACTTTGGATACTAGCCCTTTGTCTGATATGTCACTTGCAAATATCTTCTCCCATTCTGTGAGTTCTCTTTTAGTTTTGTTGGCTGTTTCCTTTGCTGTGCAAGAGTATTTTTTCTTCTATCATGATGAAGTCCCAATAGTTCATTTTTGCCCTTGCTTCCCTTGCCTTTGGCAATGGTTCTAGGAAGAAGTTGCTGTGGCTGAGGTCAGGGAGATTGCTGCCTGTGTTCTCCTCAAGGATTTTGATGGATTCCTGTCCCACATTTAGGTCTTTCATCCATTTGTGTCTATTTTTGTGTGTGGTGTAAGGAAATGGTCCAGTTTCATTCTTCTGCATGTGGCTTCCAATTTTCCCAACACAATTTGTTGAAGACACTGTCTTTTTTTTTTAAAGATTTTATTTATTTGACAGAGAGAGAGAGAGATCACAAGTAGGCAGAGAGGCAGGCAGAGAAAGAGAGGGGAGGAAGCAGACTCCCTGCAGAGCAGAGAGCCTGATGCGGGGGCTCGATCCCAGGACTCTGGGATCACGACCTGAGCCGAAGGCAGAGGCTTTAACCCACTGAGCCACCCAGGCGCCCCGACACTGTCTTTTTTTTCCATTGGAATTCTGCTTTGTCAAAGATTAGTTGACCATAGAGATGAGGGTCCATTTCTGGGCTCTCTATTCTGTTCCATTGATCTATGTGTCTGTTTTTGTGCCAGTACCATACTGTCTTGATGATTACAGCTTTGCAAAGAGCTTGAAGTCTGGAATTGTGATGCTGCCCACTTTGGTTTTCTTTTTCAACATTCCTTTGGCTATTAGGGTCTTTCCTGGTTCCATAGAAATTTTAGGATTATTTTTTTCATTTCTTTGAAAAAAGTTGATGGTATTTTGATAGGGATTGCATTCAATGTGTAGATTATTCTAGGTAGCATAGATATTTTCAGAATATTTGTTCTTCCAATCCATGAGCATGGAACATTTCTTTGCATCTTCCTCAATTTCTTTAAAGAGTATTTTATAGTTTTATGAGTAGAGATTCTTTGCCTCTTTGATTAGGTTTATTCCTGGGTATCTTATGGTTTTGGGTGCAATTGTAAATGGGATCAATTCCTTAATTTCTCTTTCTTCTGTCTTGTTGGTGTATAGAAATGCAACTGATTTCTGTGTATTGATTTTATATCCTGACACTTTACTGAATTCCTGTATGAGTTCTAGCAGTTTTCAGGTGGAAACTTTTGGGTTTTCCACATAAAGTATCATATTGGTGCACCTGGGTGGTGGCTCAGTGGGTTAAAACCTCTGCCTTGGCTCAGGTCATGATCCCGGGGTCCTGGGTTCGAGCCCCGTGTCGGGCTCTCTGCTCAGTGGGGAACCCGCTTTCCTTTCTCTTTCTCTGACTACTTGTGATCTCTGTCAAATAAATAAATAGAAATCTTTAAAGTATCATATCATCTGCAAAGAGTGAGAGTTTGACTTCTTCTTTGCTGATTTGGATGCCTTTAATTTATTTTTGTTGTCTGACTGCTGAGGCTAGGACCTCTAGTACTATGTTGAATAGCAGTGATGATAGTTGATAGCTCTGGCATGTTCCTGACCTTAGGGGAAAATCTCTCAGTTTTTCCCCATTGAGGATGATATTTGCTGCAGGTTTTTCATAGATGGCTTTTATCATATTGAGGTATGTGCCCCTGATCCCCACACTGTGAAGAGTTTTGATCAAGAAAGGATGCAGTACTTTGTCAAATGCTTTTTCAGCAGCTATTGAGAGTATCATATGGTTCTTGTTCTTTCTTTTATTAGTGTGTTGTATCATATTGATTGATTTGTGGATGTTGAACCAACCTTGCAGCACAGGAATAATTCCCTCTTGTTCGTGGTGAATAATTCTTTTAATGTACTGTTGGATCCTATTGGCTAGTATTTTGGAGAGAATTTTTGCATCCATGCTCATCAAGGATATTGGTCTGTAATTCTTTTTGGTGTGGTCTTTGTCTGGTTTTGGGATGAAGGTAATGCTGGCCTCATAAAATGAGTTTTGAAGTTTTCCTTCCTTTTCTATTTTTTTGGAACCATTTCAGGAGAATAGAATTCTTCTTTAAATGCTTGGTAGAATTTCCATGGGAAACCATCTGGCCCTGGGCTCTTGTTTGTTGGGAGATTTTTGATGACTGCTGACTGCTTCAATCTCCTTACTGGTTATGGGTCTGTTAACGTTTTCTATTTCTTCCTGGTTCAGATTTGATAGTTTATATGTCTCTAGGAATGCATCCATTTCTTTCAGATTGTCTAATTTGCTGGTGTATAGTTGCTCATAATGTGTTCTTATAATTGTATTTCTTTGGTGTTAGTTGGGATCTTTCCTCTTTCATTTATGATTTTATTAATTTGGGCCCTTTCTCTTTTTTTGCTAAGTCTGAGCAGGGGTTTATCAATCTTCTTAATTCCTTCAAAGAACCACCTCCTAGTTTTGTTGATCTGTTCTGTTGTTCTTTTGGTTTCTATTTCATTGATTTCTGCTCTGATCCTTATTATTTCTCTTCTCATGCTGGGTTTATGCTTTCTTTGCTATTCTTTCTGCACCTCCTTTAGGTGTAGGGTTAGGTTGTATAGTTGACACTTTTCTTGTTTCTTGAGAAAGGCTTGTACTGCTATATACTTTCCTCTCAGGACCGCCTTTGCTGTGTCCCAAAGATTTTGAACAGTTGTGTTTTCATTTTCATTTGTATCCATGTATTCCTTTAATTTCCTGGCCCTTTTACTCTTTAGTAAGATGCTCTTTAGCCTCCATGTATTTGGGTTCTTTACAACTTCTCTTTTTCTCAGCTTCTTTATTCTCCATCATTTAGTCTTCTATGTCACTAATTCTCTCTTTTGCCTCATTTATCCTAGCAGTAAGAGTCTCCCATTTTGATTGCACCCCATTAATAGCTTTTTTGATTTCAACTTGGTTAGCTTTTAGTACTTTTATTTCTCCAGAAAGGGATTTTATTTTTCCAGAAAGGGATTCTCTACTATTTTCCATGCCTTTTTTGAGCCCAGCTAGCACCTTGATAATTGTCATTCTGAAGTAGTTTTGACATCTTACTAACGTCCATATTAATTAGGTCCCTAGCCATTGGTACTGCCTCTTGTTCTTTTTTTTTTTTTTTGAGGTGAGTTTTCCTGCCTTGTCATTTTATCCAGAGAAGAATAGATGAATGAGAGAACAATATACTAAAAGGGTATCAACGACCCCATAAAAACATACTCTAACCAAATCAGCAAATCAGAAGATACCCAAAACCAGGGGGAGAAGAAAGAAGGAGGAATATCTATCTATCTATCTATCTATATATATATATATATACACACACATACATACATTAGACTGGTGAATAGGACAGAGACACACCCTTGATTTTGGGTGTATTTTGGTCTGTTAGAATAAACTGCCTCCCAAAATTTTAAAGAAAGGAAGAAAAAAAATTTATATATATACAAAATAAGGGTAAACATCATGAAGGGATGGAAAATGACTGTAAGATGAAAATGAAAAAAGATTCTAAAAAAGGAATTGATAAGATAAGAAATTGGTTGAAAAAAGAAAAAAGGAGGAGAGAATGTGATCAGGCTGGAGACTAGAACATGTGCTAGGTTTAGGATATATTTTGATTTGTTAGAAGAAACTGTATCCCCAGTTTTTTTTTTTTAAGATTTTATTTATTTATTTGACAGACAGAGATCACAAGTAGGCAGAGAGGCAGGCAGAGAGAGAAGAGGAAACAGGCTCCCCATGGGGCAGAGAGCCCGATGCAGGGCTCAATCCCCGGACCCCAGGATCATGACCTGAGCCGAAGGCAGAGACTTAACCCACTGAGCCACCCAGGCGCCCCAGTATCCCAAAATTTTAAAGAAAGAAAAACCCATATGTATACAAAAAATAAGGTTAAATACAATGAATATGACTATAAAAATGAAAATTAAAAAGGATTTTAAAAAATGGTATCCATAAGATAAAATAGTTTAAAAGGTTAATATAGGAAAGAGGAAAAATTTTTAAAAATAGAATAAGAAAAAAATAATACTTAAAAAATTTAACTTTGAAAGACTAAATAATCATGGGAAAAGAGCCATGAAGTCTATGTGTTGCTTCCCCCTAGCTCTGGAGTTCCATAGTTGTCATTGATCAGAGAACTTGGTCTTGGCTGGATGTTCTTGCTAATCTCCTGGGAGAGGGGCTTGTTGCAGTGATTCTCAAATGTCTTTGCCTGAGGTGGAATTGCACTGCCCTTGCCAGGGGCCAGGCTAAGTAATTTACTCAGTTTTGCTCTCAGGACCTTTTTTCACCTGAATGCTTTCTGAATTGCTTTGGAGGACAGGAATGAAAAAGGGCAGCCTCCCAATCTCTAGCCAGAGGAGCTGAAAGCTCAGGGTCCTGCTCCCCAGTGCACCCTCAGAGAAAAACAGTCAATCCCTCCTGTCTCCCTGGTCTCTGCCTGCACTCCATGCTCACCCAGCCTGTGATTGAGCATTTCTATCCCTGGCACAGAGCCCTGTTTGGAGTCTCCAAACCCAGCAGATTCCTGCAGCATATTCTCATGCAACTCCCCCAAGGGAGGAAAGTGAGTCTCCCCAGATCTGCCACTTGTGGGGGTCCCTGCACAAAGAGCAGTGGCCTGACAGTGCCTCAGGTCACAGATTAAGGTAACCCCGAGCTGAGAGCCCCTCCTTGGCTCTGTCTTTGCAGCTGGCTTTCCCGAAGCTATACCCAGGAGCTCTGCCACACTGAGACACTCCTGGTCTTTCTGTGACCATTCAGGTCTTGAGACCACACTTGAGAGCCCTGTAAGGGCTCTAACCCACTTAGCCTCTGGAGCGATGTCCCTCAGTGGAGCAGACATCTCTAAAAGTTCTGATTTTGTGCTCCACTGCTCCACTGCTTGCTGGAAGCTGGTCCCTCCCTCTGCATTCTCTCTTCCCGTATATCGCCTCAGATTCACTTCTCTGCATGACTTACCTTCCAGAAAGTGGTCACTTTTCTGTTCCTAGAATTGTGGTTATTCTTCTCCTCAATCTCCTGTTAAGTTTGTAGGTGTTCAGAATAGTTTGATAGCTATCTAGCTGAATTCTTGGGACCCAACAAAATTTAGGTCTCCTATGCCTCTGCCATCTTGCTCCTCCCTCCAACAAGTGTACTCTTTAATACCCATCACCGGGGAGGAGTCAAGATGGCGGAGAAGTAGCAGGCTGAGACTACTTCGGGTAGCGGGAGATCAGCTAAATAGCTTATCTAAAGATTGCAAACACCTACAAATCCAACAGGAGATTGAAGAGAAGAAGAACAGCAATTCCAGAAACAGAAAATCAACCACTTTCTGCAAGGTAGGACTGACGGAGAAGTGAATCCAAAGCGACGGGAAGATAGACCGCGGGGGAGGGGCCAGCTCCCGGCGAGCAGCAGAGCAAGGGAGCACAAAATCAGGACTTTTAAAAGTCTGTTCCGCTGAGGGACATCGCTCCAGAGGCTTAACTGGGGTGAAGCACAGGCGGGGACAGCACGGCCTCAGGTCCCACAGGGTCGCAGAAGGATCGGGGGTGTCTCAGTGTCGCAGAGCTTACCGGTATTAGAACGGGGAAGCCGGCTGCAGAGACAGAGCTGAGGAGTGACTCTCAGCTCGGGGTTGCCTTGAACCGGTCGCAGGCTCGGTCAGCTCGGAGCGCGGCCAGAGGCCAGGGTGACGGGAGTCATTTGGCGCTGTTCTCTGAGGGCGCACTGAGGAGTAGGGCCCCGGGCTCTCAGCTCCTCCGGGCCGGAGACCGGGAGGCCGCCATCTTTATTCCCGTCCTCCGGACTCTACGGAAAGCGCTCAGGGAACAAAAGCTCCCGAAAGCGAACCCGAGCGGATGACTCAGCGCGGCCCCGGGTAAGGGCGGTGCAACTCCACCTGGGGCAAAGACGCTTGAGAATCACTACAACAGGCCCCTCCCCCAGAAGATCAATGGGAAACCCAGCCAGGACCAAGTACACCTACCAAGGAGAGCGGCGGAATTCCAGAGGAGAAGAAAGCAAAGCACGGAACTCATGGCTTTCTCCCCATGATTTTTTAGCCTTGCAGTTAATTTAAATTTTTTTTCTTTTTCAATTTTTTTTTCTTCTTCTGCTAAATTTTATTTAACTTTTACTGTTTTCTTTTTTTAACGTTTTTTAAATAGTTTATCTAATATATATATATATTTTTCCTCTTTTTATATTTTTTCTTTATCGGCTTTCTTTTTTTTAATAGTTTTTTTTTTCTTTCTTTTTGAACCCCTTTTTATCCCCTTTCTCCCCCCTCACAATTCGGGATCTCTTCTGATTTGGCTAAAGCATATTTTCCTGGGGTTGTTGCCACCCTTTTAGTATTTTACTTGCTCCTTCATAAACTCTTCTCTGGACAAAATGACAAGGCGGAAAAATTCACAACAAAAAAAAGAACAAGAGGCAGTACCAAAGGCTAGGGACCTAATCAATAGAGACATTGGTAATATGTCAGATATAGAGTTCAGAATGACGATTCTCAAGGTTCTAGCCGGGCTTGAAAAAGGCATGGAAGATATTAAAGCAACCCTCTCGGGAAATATAAAAGCCCTTTCTGGAGAAATAAAAGAACTAAAATCTAACCAAGTTGAAATCAAAAAAGCTATTAATGAGGTGCAATCAAAAATGGAGGCTCTCACTGCTAGGATAAATGAGGCAGAAGAAAGAATTAGCGATATAGAAGACCAAATGACAGAGAATAAAGAAGCTGAGCAAAAGAGGGACAAACAGCTACTGGACCACGAGGGGAGAATTCGAGAGCTAAGTGACACCATAAGACGAAACAACATTAGAATAATTGGGATTCCAGAAGAAGAGGAAACAGAGAGGGGAGCAGAAGGTATATTGGAGAGAATTATTGGAGAGAATTTCCCCAATATGGCAAAGGGAACAAGCATCAAAATCCAGGAGGTTCAGAGAACCCCCCTCAAAATCAATAAGAATAGGTCTACACCCCGTCACCTAATAGTAAAATTGACAAGTCTTAGTGACAAAGAGAAGATCCTGAAAGCAGCCCGGGAAAAGAAGTCTGTAACGTACAATGGTAAAAATATTAGATTGGCAGCAGACTTATCCACAGAGACCTGGCAGGCCAGAAAGAGCTGGCATGATATATTCAGAGTACTAAATGAGAAAAACATGCAGCCAAGAATACTATATCCAGCTAGGCTATCATTGAAAATAGAAGGAGAGATTAAAACCTTCCAGGACAAACAAAAACTGAAAGAATTTGCAAATACCAAACCAGCTCTACAGGAAATATTGAAAGGGGTCCTCTAAGCAAAGAGAGACCCTCAAAGTAGTAGATCAGAAAGAAACAGAGACAATATACAATAACAGTCACCTTACAGGCAATACAATGGCACTAAATTCATATCTCTCAATACTTACCCTGAATGTTAATGGGCTAAATGCCCCAATCAAAAGACACAGAGTATCAGAATGGATAAAAAACCAAAACCCATCTATATGTTGCCTACAAGAAACTCATCTTACACCCGAAGACACCTCCAGGTTTAAAGTGAGGGGGTGGAAAAGAATTTACCATGCTAATGGACATCAGAAGAAAGCAGGAGTGGCAATCCTTATAGCAGATCAATTAGATTTTAAGCCAAAGATTATAATAAGACATGAGGAAGGACACTATATCATACTCAAAGGAACTGTCCAACAAGAAGATCTAACAATTTTAAATATCTATGCCCCTAACGTGGGAGCAGCCAACTATATAAACCAATTAATAACAAAATCAAAGAAACACATCGACAAGAATACAATAATAGTAGGGGATTTTAACACTCCCCTCACTGAAATGGACAGATCATCCAAGCAAAAGATCAACAAGGAAATCAAGGCCTTAAATGACACACTGGACCAGATGGACATCACAGATATATTCAGAACATTTCATCCCAAAGCAACAGAATACACATTCTTCTCTAGTGCACATGGAACGTTCTCCAGAATAGATCACATTCTTGGTCCTAAATCAAGTCTCAACCGGTATCAAAAGATTGGGATCATTCCCTGCATATTTTCAGACCACAATGCTCTAAAGCTAGAACTCAATAACAAGAGGAAATTTGGAAAGAACCCAAATACATGGAGACTAAACAGCATCCTTCTAAAGAATGAATGGGTCAACCAGGAAATCAAAGAACAATTGAAAAAAATTATGGAAACAAATGAAAATGAAAATACAACAGTTCAGAATCTGTGGGACACAACAAAGGCAGTCCTGAGTGGAAAATATATAGCGGTACAAGCCTTTCTCAAGAAACAAGAAAGGTCTCAGGTACACAACCTAACCCTACACCTAAAGGAGCTGGAGAAAGAACAAGAAAGAAACCCTAAACCCAGCAGGAGAAGAGAAATCATAAAGATCAGAGCAGAAATCAATGAAATAGAAACCAAAAAAACAATAGAACAAAACAACGAAACGAGGAGCTGGTTCTTTGAAAGAATTAATAAGATTGATAAACCCCTGGCCAGACTTATCAAAAAGAAAAGAGAGAGGACCCAAATAAATAAAATCATGAATGAAAGAGGAGAGATCACAACGAACACCAAAGAAATACAGACAATTATAAGAACATACTATGAGCAACTCTACGCCAACAAATTGGACAATCTGGAAGAAATGGATGCATTCCTAGAGACATATAAACTACCACAACTGAACCAGGAAGAAATAGAAAGCCTGAACAGACCCATAACCAGTAAGGAGATTGAAACAGTCATCAAAAATCTCCAAACAAACAAAAGCCCAGGGCCAGACGGCTTCCCGGGGGAATTCTACCAAACATTTAAAGAAGAACTCATTCCTATTCTCCTGAAACTGTTCCAAAAAATAGCAATAGAAGGAAAACTTCCAAACTCATTTTATGAGGCCAGCATCACCTTGATCCCAAAACCAGACAAGGATCCCAACAAAAAAGAGAACTACAGACCAATATCCTTGATGAACACAGATGCAAAAATTCTCGCCAAAATACTAGCCAATAGGATTCAACAGTACGTTAAAAGGATTATTCACCACGACCAAGTGGGATTTATTCCAGGGCTGCAAGGCTGGTTCAACATCCGCAAATCAATCAATGTGATACAACACATTAATAAAAGAAAGAACAAGAACCATATGATACTCTCCATAGATGCTGAAAAAGCATTTGACAAAGTACAGCATCCCTTCCTGATCAAAACTCTTCAAAGTGTAGGGATAGACGGCACATACCTCAATATTATCAAAGCCATCTATGAAAAACCCACCGCAAATATCATTCTCAGTGGAGAAAAACTGAAAGCTTTTCCGCTAAGGTCAGGAACACGGCAGGGATGTCCGTTATCACCACTGCTATTCAACATAGTACTAGAAGTCCTAGCCTCAGCAATCAGACAACAAAAGGAAATTAAAGGCATCCAAATCGGCAAAGAAGAAGTCAAACTATCACTCTTCGCAGATGATATGATACTCTATGTGGAAAACCCAAAAGACTCCATTCCAAAACTGCTAGAACTTGTACAGGAATTCAGTAAAGTGTCAGGATATAAAATCAATGCACAGAAATCAGTTGCATTTCTCTACACCAACAACAAGACAGAAGAAAGAGAAATTAAGGAGTCCATCCCATTTACAATTGCACCCAAAACTATAAGATACCTAGGAATAAACCTAACCAAAGAGACTAAGAATCTATACTCAGAAAACTATAAAGTACTCATGAAAGAAATTGAGGAAGACACAAAGAAATGGAAAAATGTTCCATGCTCCTGGATTGGAAGAATAAATATTGTGAAGATGTCTATGCTACCTAAAGCAATCTACACATTTAATGCAATTCCTATCAAAATACCATCCATTTTTTTCAAAGAAATGGAACAAATAATCCTCAAATTTATATGGAACCAGAAAAGACCTCGAATAGCCAAAGGAATATTGAAAAAGAAAGCCAAAGTTGGTGGCATCACAATTCCGGACTTCAAGCTCTATTACAAAGCTGTCATCATCAAGACAGCATGGTACTGGCACAAAAACAGACACATAGATCAATGGAACCGAATAGAGAGCCCAGAAATGGACCCTCAACTCTATGGTCAACTCATCTTCGACAAAGCAGGAAAGAATGTCCAATGGAACAAAGACAGCCTCTTCAATAAATGGTGTTGGGAAAATTGGACAGCCACATGCAGAAAAATGAAAGTGGATCATTTCCTTACACCACACACGAAAATAGACTCAAAATGGATGAAGGATCTCAATGTGAGAAAGGAATCCATCAAAATCCTCGAGGAGAACACAGGCAGCAACCTCTTCGACGTCAGCCGCAGCAACATCTTCCTAGGAACATCACCAAAGGCAAGGGAAGCAAGGGCAAAAATGAACTTTTGGGATTTTATCAAGATCAAAAGCTTTTGCACAGCAAAGGAAACAGTGAACAAAACCAAAAGACAACTGACAGAATGGGAGAAGATATTTGCAAATGACATATCAGATAAAGGGCTAGTGTCCAAAATCTATAAAGAACTTAGCAAACTCAACACCCAAAGAACAAATAATCCAATCAAGAAATGGGCAGAGGACATGAACAGACATTTCTGCAAAGAAGACATCCAGATGGCCAACAGACACATGAAAAAGTGCTCCATATCACTCGGCATCAGGGAAATACAAATCAAAACCACCATGAGATATCACCTCACACCAGTCAGAATGGCTAAAACGAACAAGTCAGGAAATGACAGATGCTGGCGAGGATGCGGAGAAAGGGGAACCCTCCTACACTGTTGGTGGGAATGCAAGCTGGTGCAACCACTCTGGAAAACAGCATGGAGGTTCCTCAAAATGTTGAAAATAGAACTACCCTATGACCCAGCAATTGCACTGCTGGGTATTTACCCTAAAGATACAAACATAGTGATCCGAAGGGGCACGTGCACCCGAATGTTTATAGCAGCAATGTCTACAATAGCCAAACTATGGAAAGAACCTAGATGTCCATCTACAGACGAATGGATAAAGAAGATGTGGTATATATACACAATGGAATACTATGCAGCCATCAAAAGAAATGAAATCTTGCCATTTGCGACGACGTGGATGGAACTAGAGGGTATCATGCTTAGCGAAATAAGTCAATCGGAGAAAGACAACTATCATATGACCTCCCTGATATGAGGGAGAGGAGATGCAACATGGGGGGTCGAGGGGGTAGGAGAAGAGTAAATGAAACAAGATGGGATTGGGAGGGAGACAAACCATAAGTGACTCTTAATCTCACAAAACAAACTGAGGGTTGATGGGGGGAGGGGGTTGGGAGAGGGGGTGGGGTTATGGATATCGGGGAGGGTATGTGCTATGGTGAGTGTTGTGAAGTGTGTAAACCTGGCGATTCGCAGACCTGTACCCCTGGGGATAAAAATATATGTTTATAAAGCTGTAAAAAAAAAAAAGAAAGAAAGAAAGAAAGAAAGGATGAATCCCCAAGTTTTGTAGCAACATGGACGCGACTGGAAGAGATTATGCTGAGTGAAATAAGTCAAGCAGAGAGAGTCAATTATCATATGGTTTCACTTATTTGTGGAGCATAACAAATAGCATGGAGGACAAGGGGAGATGGAGAGGAGAAGGGAGTTGAGGGAAATTGGAAGGGGAGGTGAACCATGAGAGACTATGGACTCTGAAAAACGATCTGAGAATTTTGAAGGGGTGGGGGGTGGGAGGTTGGGGGCACCAGGTGGTGGGTATTGTAGAGGGCACGGATTGCATGGAGCACTGGGTGTGGTGCAAAAATAATGAATACTGTTATGCTGAAAAAAATAAAAAAATTAAAAAAAAAAAAAAGAATCTACGTGTATATATACAAGGCAAAAAAAAAATCACTGTACCTGCATGCCAAGTCATTGTCTCACCCATTTCCCTTTGACTCTGTCCTGGAATAATTTAAACACTATAATTTAAATTATTTTACATGCCAATGCCCAGGGATTGACTAAGTCTGGAAAAGGCTGCAGTATATAGCTTGTATATCAGTTTGGGTCAGTTCAGGCTGATTTAGAAAACATAAATCACATCTGGTATTTTGGTACCAAGAAGATTTAATACAGAGAAGTAGAAACACAAGAAACAACAGATGCTGGCGAGGATACAGAGAAAAAGGAATCCTCTTGCACTTTTGGTGGGAAAGCAAACTGGTGCCCTCTGGAAAACTGTATGGAGATTCCTCAAAAAGTTTAAAATAGAACTACCCTACAATGCAGCAATTGCTCTACTAGGTATTTTTCCAAAGGATACAAAAGTACTGATTTGAAGGGCTACATGCACCCCAATGTTTACAGCAGCATTATTACCATTAGCTAAACTATGAAAGGAGTGCAAGTGTCCATTAACTGATAAATGGATAAAGAAGATGTTGTATATATATATATTCAGCCATCAAACAGAATGTAATCTTGCCATTATATATACCACATTCAGATGTGGTATTCAGCCACCAAACAGAATGTAATCTTACCATTTACAATGAGGTGGATGGAAGTAATAGAGGCTATTATGCTAAGTGAAATAAGTCAGTAAGAGAAAGACAAATACCATACGATTTCACACATGTGTGAATTTAAGATCCAAAACAGATGAACATGAAGAAGGGGAGGAAAAATAAAATAAGATTTTAAAAAGAGGGGAGAAAAACCATAAGAGACTCTTTTTTTTTTTTGATTGTTTAATTTTTTTTTATTTTTTTTTCAGCATAACAGTATTCATTATTTTTGCACCACACCCAGTGCTCCATGCAATCCGTGCCCTCTACAATACCCACCACCTGGTGCCCCCAACCTCCCACCCCCCACCCCTTCAAAATTCTCAGATCGTTTTTCAGAGTCCATAGTCTCTCATGGTTCACCTCCCCTTCCAATTTCCCTCAACTCCCTTCTCCTCTCCATCTCCCCTTGTCCTCCATGCTATTTGTTATGCTCCACAAATAAGTGAAACCATATGATAATTGACTCTCTCTGCTTGACTTATTTCACTCAGCATAATCTCTTCCAGTCGCGTCCATGTTGCTACAAAACTTGGGGATTCATCCTTTCTTTCTTTCTTTCTTTCTTTTTTTTTTTTTACAGCTTTATAAACATATATTTTTATCCCCAGGGGTACAGGTCTGCGAATCGCCAGGTTTACACACTTCACAACACTCACCATAGCACATACCCTCCCCGATATCCATAACCCCACCCCCTCTCCCAACCCCCTCCCCCCATCAACCCTCAGTTTGTTTTGTGAGATTAAGAGTCACTTATGGTTTGTCTCCCTCCCAATCCCATCTTGTTTCATTTACTCTTCTCCTACCCCCTCGACCCCCCATGTTGCATCTCCTCTCCCTCATATCAGGGAGATCATATGATAGTTGTCTTTCTCCGATTGACTTATTTCGCTAAGCATGATACCCTCTAGTTCCATCCACGTCGTCGCAAATGGCAAGATTTCATTTCTTTTGATGGCTGCATAGTATTCCATTGTGTATATATACCACATCTTCTTTA
Source organism: Lutra lutra (assembly GCF_902655055.1). NCBI lineage: Eukaryota > Metazoa > Chordata > Mammalia > Carnivora > Mustelidae > Lutra > Lutra lutra. Next base: position 47,052,917 of record NC_062293.1, read on the forward strand.
TCCATTCGTCTGTAGATGGACATCTAGGTTCTTTCCATAGTTTGGCTATTGTAGACATTGCTGCTATAAACATTCGGGTGCACGTGCCCCTTCGGATCACTATGTTTGTATCTTTAGGGTAAATACCCAGCAGTGCAATTGCTGGGTCATAGGGTAGTTCTATTTTCAACATTTTGAGGAACCTCCATGCTGTTTTCCAGAGTGGTTGCACCAGCTTGCATTCCCACCAACAGTGTAGGAGGGTTCCCCTTTCTCCGCATCCTCGCCAGCATCTGTCATTTCCTGACTTGTTCGTTTTAGCCATTCTGACTGGTGTGAGGTGATATCTCATGGTGGTTTTGATTTGTATTTCCCTGATGCCGAGTGATATGGAGCACTTTTTCATGTGTCTGTTGGCCATCTGGATGTCTTCTTTGCAGAAATGTCTGTTCATGTCCTCTGCCCATTTCTTGATTGGATTATTTGTTCTTTGGGTGTTGAGTTTGCTAAGTTCTTTATAGATTTTGGACACTAGCCCTTTATCTGATATGTCATTTGCAAATATCTTCTCCCATTCTGTCAGTTGTCTTTTGGTTTTGTTCACTGTTTCCTTTGCTGTGCAAAAGCTTTTGATCTTGATAAAATCCCAAAAGTTCATTTTTGCCCTTGCTTCCCTTGCCTTTGGTGATGTTCCTAGGAAGATGTTGCTGCGGCTGACGTCGAAGAGGTTGCTGCCTGTGTTCTCCTCGAGGATTTTGATGGATTCCTTTCTCACATTGAGATCCTTCATCCATTTTGAGTCTATTTTCGTGTGTGGTGTAAGGAAATGATCCACTTTCATTTTTCTGCATGTGGCTGTCCAATTTTCCCAACACCATTTATTGAAGAGGCTGTCTTTGTTCCATTGGACATTCTTTCCTGCTTTGTCGAAGATGAGTTGACCATAGAGTTGAGGGTCCATTTCTGGGCTCTCTATTCTGTTCCATTGATCTATGTGTCTGTTTTTGTGCCAGTACCATGCTGTCTTGATGATGACAGCTTTGTAATAGAGCTTGAAGTCCGGAATTGTGATGCCACCAACTTTGGCTTTCTTTTTCAATATTCCTTTGGCTATTCGAGGTCTTTTCTGGTTCCATATAAATTTGAGGATTATTTGTTCCATTTCTTTGAAAAAAATGGATGGTATTTTGATAGGAATTGCATTAAATGTGTAGATTGCTTTAGGTAGCATAGACATTTTCACAATATTTATTCTTCCAATCCAGGAGCATGGAACATTTTTCCATTTCTTTGTGTCTTCCTCAATTTCTTTCATGAGTACTTTATAGTTTTCTGAGTATAGATTCTTAGTCTCTTTGGTTAGGTTTATTCCTAGGTATCTTATAGTTTTGGGTGCAATTGTAAATGGGATGGACTCCTTAATTTCTCTTTCTTCTGTCTTGTTGTTGGTGTAGAGAAATGCAACTGATTTCTGTGCATTGATTTTATATCCTGACACTTTACTGAATTCCTGTACAAGTTCTAGCAGTTTTGGAGTGGAGTCTTTTGGGTTTTCCACATAGAGTATCATATCATCTGCGAAGAGTGATAGTTTGACTTCTTCTTTGCCGATTTGGATGCCTTTAATTTCCTTTTGTTGTCTGATTGCTGAGGCTAGGACTTCTAGTACTATGTTGAATAGCAGTGGTGATAACGGACATCCCTGCCGTGTTCCTGACCTTAGCGGAAAAGCTTTCAGTTTTTCTCCACTGAGAATGATATTTGCGGTGGGTTTTTCATAGATGGCTTTGATAATATTGAGGTATGTGCCGTCTATCCCTACACTTTGAAGAGTTTTGATCAGGAAGGGATGCTGTACTTTGTCAAATGCTTTTTCAGCATCTATGGAGAGTATCATATGGTTCTTGTTCTTTCTTTTATTAATGTGTTGTATCACATTGATTGATTTGCGGATGTTGAACCAGCCTTGCAGCCCTGGAATAAATCCCACTTGGTCGTGGTGAATAATCCTTTTAACGTACTGTTGAATCCTATTGGCTAGTATTTTGGCGAGAATTTTTGCATCTGTGTTCATCAAGGATATTGGTCTGTAGTTCTCTTTTTTGTTGGGATCCTTGTCTGGTTTTGGGATCAAGGTGATGCTGGCCTCATAAAATGAGTTTGGAAGTTTTCCTTCTATTGCTATTTTTTGGAACAGTTTCAGGAGAATAGGAATGAGTTCTTCTTTAAATGTTTGGTAGAATTCCCCCGGGAAGCCGTCTGGCCCTGGGCTTTTGTTTGTTTGGAGATTTTTGATGACTGTTTCAATCTCCTTACTGGTTATGGGTCTGTTCAGGCTTTCTATTTCTTCCTGGTTCAGTTGTGGTAGTTTATATGTCTCTAGGAATGCATCCATTTCTTCCAGATTGTCCAATTTGTTGGCGTAGAGTTGCTCATAGTATGTTCTTATAATTGTCTGTATTTCTTTGGTGTTCGTTGTGATCTCTCCTCTTTCATTCATGATTTTATTTATTTGGGTCCTCTCTCTTTTCTTTTTGATAAGTCTGGCCAGGGGTTTATCAATCTTATTAATTCTTTCAAAGAACCAGCTCCTAGTTTCGTTGATTTGTTCTATTGTTTTTTTGGTTTCTATTTCATTGATTTCTGCTCTGATCTTTATGATTTCTCTTCTCCTGCTGGGTTTAGGGTTTCTTTCTTGTTCTTTCTCCAGCTCCTTTAGGTGTAGGGTTAGGTTGTGTACCTGAGACCTTTCTTGTTTCTTGAGAAAGGCTTGTACCGCTATATATTTTCCTCTCAGGACTGCCTTTGTTGTGTCCCACAGATTCTGAACTGTTGTATTTTCATTTTCATTTGTTTCCATAATTTTTTTCAATTGTTCTTTGATTTCCTGGTTGACCCATTCATTCTTTAGAAGGATGCTGTTTAGTCTCCATGTATTTGGGTTCTTTCCAAATTTCCTCTTGTGATTGAGTTCTAGCTTTAGAGCATTGTGGTCTGAAAATATGCAGGGAATGATCCCAATCTTTTGATACCGGTTGAGACTTGATTTAGGACCAAGAATGTGATCTATTCTGGAGAACGTTCCATGTGCACTAGAGAAGAATGTGTATTCTGTTGCTTTGGGATGAAATGTTCTGAATATATCTGTGATGTCCATCTGGTCCAGTGTGTCATTTAAGGCCTTGATTTCCTTGTTGATCTTTTGCTTGGATGATCTGTCCATTTCAGTGAGGGGAGTGTTAAAATCCCCTACTATGATTGTATTCTTGTCGATGTGTTTCTTTGATTTTGTTATTAATTGGTTTATATAGTTGGCTGCTCCCACGTTAGGGGCATAGATATTTAAAATTGTTAGATCTTCTTGTTGGACAGTTCCTTTGAGTATGATATAGTGTCCTTCCTCATGTCTTATTATAATCTTTGGCTTAAAATCTAATTGATCTGCTATAAGGATTGCCACTCCTGCTTTCTTCTGATGTCCATTAGCATGGTAAATTCTTTTCCACCCCCTCACTTTAAACCTGGAGGTGTCTTCGGGTGTAAGATGAGTTTCTTGTAGGCAACATATAGATGGGTTTTGGTTTTTTATCCATTCTGATACTCTGTGTCTTTTGATTGGGGCATTTAGCCCATTAACATTCAGGGTAAGTATTGAGAGATATGAATTTAGTGCCATTGTATTGCCTGTAAGGTGACTGTTATTGTATATTGTCTCTGTTTCTTTCTGATCTACTACTTTGAGGGTCTCTCTTTGCTTAGAGGACCCCTTTCAATATTTCCTGTAGAGCTGGTTTGGTATTTGCAAATTCTTTCAGTTTTTGTTTGTCCTGGAAGGTTTTAATCTCTCCTTCTATTTTCAATGATAGCCTAGCTGGATATAGTATTCTTGGCTGCATGTTTTTCTCATTTAGTACTCTGAATATATCATGCCAGCTCTTTCTGGCCTGCCAGGTCTCTGTGGATAAGTCTGCTGCCAATCTAATATTTTTACCATTGTACGTTACAGACTTCTTTTCCCGGGCTGCTTTCAGGATCTTCTCTTTGTCACTAAGACTTGTCAATTTTACTATTAGGTGACGGGGTGTAGACCTATTCTTATTGATTTTGAGGGGGGTTCTCTGAACCTCCTGGATTTTGATGCTTGTTCCCTTTGCCATATTGGGGAAATTCTCTCCAATAATTCTCTCCAATATACCTTCTGCTCCCCTCTCTGTTTCCTCTTCTTCTGGAATCCCAATTATTCTAATGTTGTTTCGTCTTATGGTGTCACTTAGCTCTTGAATTCTCCCCTCGTGGTCCAGTAGCTGTTTGTCCCTCTTTTGCTCAGCTTCTTTATTCTCTGTCATTTGGTCTTCTATATCACTAATTCTTTCTTCTGCCTCATTTATCCTAGCAGTGAGAGCCTCCATTTTTGATTGCACCTCATTAATAGCTTTTTTGATTTCAACTTGGTTAGATTTTAGTTCTTTTATTTCTCCAGAAAGGGCTTTTATATCTCCCGAGAGGGTTGCTTTAATATCTTCCATGCCTTTTTCAAGCCCGGCTAGAACCTTGAGAATCGTCATTCTGAACTCTATATCTGACATATTACCAATGTCTGTATTGATTAGGTCCCTAGCCTTCGGTACTGCCTCTTGTTCTTTTTTTTGTTGTGAATTTTTCCGCCTTGTCATTTTGTCCAGATAAGAGTTTATGAAGGAGCAAGTAAAATACTAAAAGGGTGGCAACAACCCCAGGAAAATATGCTTTAGCCAAATCAGAAGAGATCCCGAATTGTGAGGGGGGAGAAAGGGGATAAAAAGGGGTTCAAAAAGAAAAAAAAAAAGAATCTATTTAAAAAAAGAAAGCCGATAAAGAAAAAATATAAAAAGAGGAAAAAATATATATATATTAGATAAACTATTTAAAAAACGTTAAAAAAGGAAACGGTAAAAGTTAAAAAAATTTAGCAGAAGAAGAGAAAAAGAAAAAATAAATTGAAAAAGAAAAAAAAATTAAATTAACTGCAAGGCTAAAAAATCATGGGGAGAAAGCCATGAGTTCCGTGCTTTGCTTTCTTCTCCTCTGGAATTCCGCCACTCTCCTTGGTATTGAAACTGTACTCCTGGGTAGGTGAACTTGGTCCTGGCTGGGTTTCCCGTTGATCTTCTGGGGGAGGGGCCTGTTGTTGTGATTCTCAAGCGTCTTTGCCCCAGGCGGAGTTGCACCGCCCTTACCCGGGGCCACGCTGAGTTATCCGCTCGGGTTTGCTTTCGGGAGCTTTTGTTCCCTGAGCGCTTTCCGTAGAGTCCGGAGGATGGGAATGAAGATGGCGGCCTCCCGGTCTCCGGCCCGGAGGAGCCGAGAGCCCGGGGCCCCACTCCTCAGTGCGCCCTCAGAGAACAGCACCCAATGACTCCCGTCACCCTGGCCTCTGGCCGCGCTCCGAGCTGACCGAGCCTGCTACCGGTTCAAGGCAACCCCGAGCTGAGAGTCACTCCTCGGCTCTGTCTCTGCAGCCGGCTTCCCCGTTCTAATACCGGTAAGCTCTGCGACACTCAGACACCCCCAATCCTTCTGAGACCCTGCGGGACCTGAGGCCGCGCTGACCCCTCCTGGGCTTCACCCCAGTTAAGCCTCTGGAGCGATGTCCCTCAGCGGAACAGACTTTTAAAAGTCCTGATTTTGCTCCGTTTCTCCGCCGCTCGCCGGGAGCCGGCCCCTCCCCCCGCGGTCTATCTTCCCGTCGCTTTGGATTCACTTCTCCGCCAGTCCTACCTTGCAGAAAGTGGTTGATTTTCTGTTTCTGGAATTGCTGTTCTTCTTCTCTTCAATCTCCCGTTGGATTTGTAGGTGTTTGCAATCTTTAGATAAGCTATTTAGCTGACCTCCCGCTACCCGAAGTAGTCTCAGCCTGCTACTTCTCCGCCATCTTAAAGACTCCTCCCCTGCTGCTTGGTTTTTATACTTCTACTTCTAGCTTGCTCTTGCTAGAATGAAGAAAATCCATTTTTACTTACATCTCTTGTATCCTTCCTTCATTTTATAAATAACCTTTGTTTCCCCAGATATTTATAGCATTCCTGGTACTTAGTTCACAGTAATATTGATTGAAAGAATGAATGTCTTTGAATATGTACTGGTAATGGGATCTGTTCTTCCTCATGGCAAAGCTTCTCTATGGGGGTTTAGAAAGAAGGTTAGCACTCACCCAGGAAGTGAGAAGGAGGAATCAGATTGATGTGGTTGGTGGATGACATGATGTGAGATTTTGGAGTTTGAGAAAAGAGGACTTTTTTTTTTCTTCCAAGTTTTTATTTAAATTCAAGTTAATTAACATATAATGTAGTATTGGTTTTAGGAATAGGATTTAGTGATTCATTAGTTACATATAACATGCAGTGCTTATCACAAAAGTGCCCTCCTTAATGCCCATCACCCAGTTATCCCATTCTCCTACCCACCTCTCTTCCAGCAACCCTTAGTTTGTTCTTTATGATTAAAAAGTCTTCTATGGTTTGCCTCCCTCTCTGTTTTTATCTTATTTTATTTTTCTTTTCCTTCCCCTGTGTTCATCTGTTTTGTTTCTTAATTACACATATAAGTGAAATCATATGAGATATGTCTTCCTCTTACTGACTTATTTCACTTAATGTAATACACTTTAGATCTAGCCATGTCATTGCAAAGGGCAAGATTTTATTCTTTTTGATGGCTGAGTAATATTCCATTGATTATAATACCACATCTTCTTTACCTATTGATCAGTTGATGGACATTTGGGATCTTTCCATAATTTGGCTATTGTTGATAGTGCTACTATAAACATTGGGGTGCAGGTGCCCTTTCAAATCACTATGTTTGTATACTTTGGGTAAATACTAGTAGTACAATTCCTGGGTCATAGGGTAGTTCTATTTTTAACTTTTTGAGGAACCTCCATACTGTTTTCCAGAGTGCTACACCATTTGGCTTTTCTACCAATAGTGTAAGAGGGTTCCCCTTCCTCCATGTTCTAACTAATATCTGTCATTTCATGAGTTGTTCATTTTAGCCATCCTGACAGGTGTAAGGTGATATCTCATTGTGCTTTTGATTTATATTTCCCTTATGATGAGTGATGCCGAGCATTTTTTTCATGTGTCTGTTATAGCCATTTGTATGTCTTCTTTGGACAAATGTCTGTTCATGTCTTCTGTCCATTTCTTAACTGGATTATTTATTTTTATGGTTCAGTTTGAGAAATTCTTTATAGATCTTGGATACTAGTCCTTTATCTGTTATGTCATTTGTGAATATCTTCTCTCATTCTGTCTGTTGCCTTTTGGTTTTGTTGACTATTTCCTTCTCTGTGCAGAAACATTTTATTTTGAGGTCCCAAAAGTTCATTTTTGCTTTTGTTTTCCTTGCCTCTGGAGAGGTGCCCAGTAAGAAGTCATTCCAGCTGAAGTCAAAGAGGTTGCTTTCTGTTTTCTCTTCTAGGATTTTGATGGTTTCCTGTCTTACATTTAGGTTTTTCATCCATTTTGAATTTGTTTTTGTGTATAGTGTAAGAAAGTGGTCCATTTTCATTCTTCTCCATGTTGCTGTCCAGTTTTTCCAAAACACTTGTTGAAGAGACTTTTTTTTCCCATTGGATATTCTTTCCTGCTTTGTTGAAGATTAGTTGACCAGAGAGCTGTGGATCCATTTCTGTGTTCTTCATTCTGTTCCACTGATCTATGTGTCAATTTTTCTGTCCTAGTACCATATTGTCTTGATGATTACTGCTTTGTAATACAGCTTGAAGTCTGGGATTGTGATGCCTCCCACTTTGGTTTACTTTTTTCAAAATTCTTTTGGCTACTTGAGGTCTTTTCTGGTTCCAGACAAATTTTAGGATTGTTTGTTCTAGCTCCATATAAAATCCTGGTGTTATTTTGACAGCGATTACACAGAAAGTATAGATTGCTTGGGTAATATAGACATACTAACAATGTTTATTTTTCCAAGAGGGCTTTAATCTTGATTCTACCACTTAAAACCTTGCCTAGCATGAACTAGGTAAGCTATTTTTCTTGATTTTTCTGAATACCAATTTCCTCATTCTTTTTTTTTTTAAGATTTTATTTATTTATTTGACAGAGAGAGAGAGATCCCAGGTAGGCAGAGAGGCAGGCGGGGGGGGGGGGGGGGAAGCAGGCTCCCTGCTGAGCAGAGAGCCCGATGTGGGGCTTGATCCCAGGACTCCGGGATCATGACCTGAGCTGAAGGCAGTGGCTTAACCCACTGAGCCACCCAGGTGCCCCCCAATTTCCTCATTCTTAAATGGAGATACTCATGTAATTTAGTAGGATAATGTAAAGAATATATAAAATAACACAAGTGAAGAACTTTAGAAAGTGTCCTGGAGAGTAAGCTCTTAAATATATTGATTAACATTTAAATCATTTGATAAACATTTATCTTTAAGATTAAAAAATTCCTGTATATGAAAATGTATGAGTCTTTTATCTTTCAGTAGAATCTACAGAACTCTGAGAACCATTTAGATTTTCAGATGCAAGATTCTTTCCATTTTAGCAAAATTTGCCTTAGATTTTAATATTTTGCTATGTTCTGTAAGGGCTTCTAAAATTCATGGATTGGATTTTGGGTCTCTAATTCTTATAAGTACTATTTCTTTTCCCATTATTTTTACCTCTTTATTTTCCTTCTGAATGTTTTGAGAACTTTGTTAGTACTCTACAAAACATATATTTTTTGGACTCTCCATGTTAAAATCTGCATGCTACGTAGATTTTTTCAAAAAAATTTTATATCTTATTTAATTCAGTTAGTTAACATATAGTGTATCATTATATTCAGAGGTAGAGTTTAGTGATTCATCTGTTTCATATAACACCCAGAGCTCATTACATCAAGAGCACTCCTTAATGCCCATCATACATTTTCCCTGTCCGCCACCCACCTCCCCTCCAGCAACCCTCATTTTGTTTCCTATAGTTAAGAGTCTCTTTATGGTTTGTCTCCCTCACTGATTTCATTTTATTTTATTTTTTCAAAATTTTTTGTTGTGTAAAATACACAAAATATAAAATTTACCATCATAACCATTTTAAGTGAACTTTGCAGTGGTAGTAAAAACATTAATTACACTGTGCAAGCATCACCACCGCCCATTTGTAATTCTGACCGGTAAAACTGAATCTCCATATTATTATTATTTTTTTTTAATTTATAATTTTTTTTATTTTTTCAGCATAACAGCATTCATTATTTTTGCACCATACCCAGTGCTCCATGCAATCCGTGCCCTCTACAATACCCACCACCTGGTGCCCCCAACCTCCCACCCCCCACCCCTTCAAAATTCTCAGATCGTTTTTCAGAGTCCATAGTCTCTCATGGTTCACCTCCCCTTCCAATTTCCCTCAACTCCCTTCTCCTCTCCATCTCCCCTTGTCCTCCATGCTATTTGTTATGCTCCACAAATAAGTGAAACCATATGATAATTGACTCTCTCTGCTTGACTTATTTCACTCAGCATAATCTCTTCCAGTCCCGTCCATGTTGCTACAAAACTTGGGGATTCATCCTTTCTTTTTTCTTTTTCTTTTTTTTACAGCTTTATAAACATATATTTTTATCCCCAGGGGTACAGGTCTGCGAATCGCCAGGTTTACACACTTCACAGCACTCACCATAGCACATACCCTCCCCAATATCCATAACCCCACCCCCTATCCCAACCCCCTCCCCTCATCAACCCTCAGTTTTTTGTTTTTTGTTTTTTTTAATTTTTTAATTTTTTTCAGCATAACAGTATTCATTATTTTTGCACCACACCCAGTGCTCCATGCAATCCGTGCCCTCTACAATACCCACCACCTGGTGCCCCCAACCTCCCACCCCCCACCCCTTCAAAATTCTCAGATCGTTTTTCAGAGTCCATAGTCTCTCATGGTTCACCTCCCCTTCCAATTTCCCTCAACTCCCTTCTCCTCTCCATCTCCCCTTGTCCTCCATGCTATTTGTTATGCTCCACAAATAAGTGAAACCATATGATAATTGACTCTCTCTGCTTGACTTATTTCACTCAGCATAATCTCTTCCAGTCCCGTCCATGTTGCTACAAAACTTGGGGATTCATCCTTTCTTTCTTTCTTTTTTTTTTTTTTACAGCTTTATAAACATATATTTTTATCCCCAGAGGTACAGGTCTGCGAATCGCCAGGTTTACACACTTCACAGCACTCACCATAGCACATACCCTACCCAATATCCATAACCCAACCCCCCTCTCCCAACCCCCTCCCCCATCAACCCTCAGTTTGTTTTGTGAGATTAAGAGTCACTTATGGTTTGTCTCCCTCCCAATCCCATCTTGTTTCATTTATTCTTCTCCTACCCCCTCAGCCCCCCATGTTGCATCTCCTCTCCCTCATATCAGGGAGATCATATGATAGTTGTCTTTCTCCGATTGACTTATTTCGCTAGGCATGATACCCTCTAGTTCCATCCACGTCGTCGCAAATGGCAAGATTTCATTTCTTTTGATGGCTGCATAGTATTCCATTGTGTATATATACCACATCTTCTTTATCCATTCGTCTGTAGATGGACATCTAGGTTCTTTCCATAGTTTGGCTATTGTAGACATTGCTGCTATAAACATTCGGGTGCACGTGCCCCTTCGGATCACTACGTTTGTATCTTTAGGGTAAATACCCAGCAGTGCAATTGCAGGGTCATAGGGTAGTTCTATTTTCAACATTTTGAGGAACCTCCATGCTGTTTTCCAGAGTGGTTGCACCAGCTTGCATTCCCACCAACAGTGTAGGAGGGTTCCCCTTTCTCCGCATCCTCGCCAGCATCTGTCATTTCCTGACTTGTTCATTTTAGCCATTCTGACTGGTGTGAGGTGATATCTCATGGTGGTTTTGATTTGTATTTCCCTGATGCCGAGTGATGTGGAGCACTTTTTCATGTGTCTGTTGGCCATCTGGATGTCTTCTTTGCAGAAATGTCTGTTCATGTCCTCTGCCCATTTCTTGATTGGATTCTTTGTTCTTTGGGTGTTGAGTTTGCTAAGTTCTTTATAGATTTTGGACACTAGCCCTTTATCTGATATGTCATTTGCAAATATCTTCTCCCATTCTGTCAGTTGTCTTTTGGTTTTGTTCACTGTTTCCTTTGCTGTGCAAAAGCTTTTGATCTTGATAAAATCCCAAAAGTTCATTTTTGCCCTTGCTTCCCTTGCCTTTGGTGATGTTCCTAGGAAGATGTTGCTGCGGCTGACGTCGAAGAGGTTGCTGCCTGTGTTCTCCTCGAGGATTTTGATGGATTCCTTTCTCACGTTGAGATCCTTCATCCATTTTGAGTCTATTTTCGTGTGTGGTGTAAGGAAATGATCCAATTTCATTTTTCTGCATGTGGCTGTCCAATTTTCCCAACACCATTTATTGAAGAGGCTGTCTTTGTTCCATTGGACATTCTTTCCTGCTTTGTCGAAGATGAGTTGACCATAGAGTTGAGGGTCCATTTCTGGGCTCTCTATTCTGTTCCATTGATCTATGTGTCTGTTTTTGTGCCAGTACCATGCTGTCTTGATGATGACAGCTTTGTAATAGAGCTTGAAGTCCGGAATTGTGATGCCACCAACTTTGGCTTTCTTTTTCAATATTCCTTTGGCTATTCGAGGTCTTTTCTGGTTCCATATAAATTTTAGGATTATTTGTTCCATTTCGTAAATGTTGTTTTTTAATGCCAAAGAATAATAAAGTTTGATAACTTCTACATGAGTCCATGTTTCTCACCTCTGCCCTATAGCTCAGATATTGCTATGGCTGGAGTGTACCCTCTGCTTGTCAAAATCCTAGATATGTCTCCTGCACACAGCCTTACCTCCTTAGATATCTCTCATTATTTTATATCTTCTCTGTAGGCCACCTATTGAGTCAGGAGAGCACTGGCCATATGGAAAGTAGGGCTCAAATCTTCATCTGCCTCTTTCTAATTGAAGGATAGCACATAACTCACATTACTTTTCAGATTTAATTTTCTTCTCTGTAAAAGAAGGCTCTTATTGTCTATGCTGCAGGACTGTTTTGAGACTTAAAAGAGACAATCATATATGTGATATAAAGTACATATGCACATACTTTTTTGATATTTAATGAACTGCTTGCTTTTTCTGAAACTACGTGGCATGTGGAACTACTTTTGTAGCACTCATCCCTTTGTCCTTGTGATGGGTACTGTTTCATTTTTTCCAAAACAAATATTTGTGTGCCCACTCAATAGGATAATAACATTACATTGAAGATACACTGGGTTATGGGCTTGCATAGAGCCTGACAAATAGCCTGACTTGCAGGAACATCAGTAAGATTGTACAAGTTTCTTCCTTCTTCCACTTCCTTACTCTCCAGCATGGAGCCCTTTGTAAAAATTTAGACCTTCTACAAGAATCTCTAGGATGACTTCATCTATTTCCAAACTTTCCTTGTATCAACTGCACTCTTGCAGTTGTGCATCAACTGCACAATTCATGCCCTTTTAATTTTTGCTGCACTGTTTCATATCTTCATTGTACAATTTACTGTACAATGTACAATGTATATTGTTAATGTACAGAGCACAATTCATTCTCTGTCAAAGTATTAAATACTTCCACAAGAGTGTCCCACAGGACCCTCTAAAGTCTTCCCCAAGTAGGAATAATTACAAAAAAATTATTCTCTTCTTCAACTTTATAAAAGTTTTGTATTTTCTCTATTTCCTCATTACTTTTGCATCTAGATTCTTCATCTGTATCTTCACTGTCTCTCCATCTCTCTCTTCCTAGACTGCTTTGAGATGCCCAGTTAATCTCCCTTACTATTCTCTCTCTCTAATCCTTGATTAAGAAGAAACTCCCATCATTGCTTCATGCAGATTTCTTCCCCTCCTCCTTCTCCTTCTCATTCTTGTTCTTCTTCACAAATCTACATCTATTCTGCATCATCTATGTACTTATTAATTTAGTAAGAAAAAATTGTAAACACACATTGATCTGCCACCCAACATGAAAATTGGACTTTAGTAATAATGTCTATCAGTTGCTACCCCCTTCCCTTCCCTTGAGTCTTTCCTCTTGAATATGCTCTCATTCTGAATCCTATACTCATTGTTCTCATACTTTTGTTTTCCATGCATTTTTATTACATCTGTGTCTATTGTCACAAAGTGTATTTTTGTTTCTTTAGTTATTTACAACCATATGAAAAGGTTATCAATAATAATATTTTTGGACTTGTGTATTTTCAGTTTCTATTTTATGGAAAGGTTAACCAAATTGTAGCAAGACTCTATGGGCCCTCCATAAAATAAAGGATTTCTCCACTTCCTGAAGTGATTGATACCAATGAGAAGGACATTGTTTTGATACTACATAATGGGGTGCCAGTAGGATCATGCATATGGTCTTGTCTGGGATGTATTAGTATTTCCATGAATAGAAATAGAATAGAAACTACATCAACAACCCCCTCCACTCCCAAGAAAGGAAGTATTATTGAGGACTCAGATATCCCAGGAATGAAAGTTGGTGTCACTTCAGCAGGTGGGGACCAAGTGGCAGCAGTTTGGAAGGTCCTTTCAAAGACCTGAGCATCAGATACGTGATCATCCTTCTTCTGAACTCCCAGGTTCTGGTAGCACTACTGTTTCCATTTAGATTCTTCAGTTCTGGTGGAAGTAACTTCTTCCCTTAGTATAATAACTTTGGGGTTACACCGGTATCCATTTTTTCTTTCCTCTGGTCACTTTCAGAATACATCCATACATTTAAATCTTTGTTTTAAATAATTTTTATTGGAAAAATAATGTATATGGTTTTTATTCATTTTTAAAAAGATTCTACAAATGAGTGAAATCTTATGGTTTTTGTCTTTTTTAATCTAACTTATTTCACTTAGCATAATACCCTTTAGGTCCAGCCATGATTTTGCAAATGGCATGATCTAATTCTTTTTTATGACTGTTTAATATTGTGTGTGTGTGTGTGTGTGTGTGCGTATTACATGCTCCATATCCATTTGTATATCAATAGGATGGGAGAATGGATGAAGGTGAGTAGGAAATAGAAGCTTCCAGTTATGAGGGCACCTGGGTTGCTCAGTAGGTTGAGACTCTACCTTCGGCTCAGATCTTTATCTGAGAGTCCTGGGATCGAGCCCTGCATCTGGCTCTCTGCTCAGTGGGGAACCTGCTTACTCCCTCCCCAACCCCCTGCCTGCCTCTTTTCCTACTTGTGATCTCTGTCAAATAAATAAATGAAATCTTAAAAAGAAGAAGAAGAAGAAGCAGCTTCCAGTTATAAGTGAATAAGTCACAGGAATAAAATGTACAGCATGAAGAATATAGTCAATGATATTGTACTAGCATGGTATGGTAACAGATGGTAGCACTCTTGTGGTGATCATAGCATTCTATATAAACCTGTCAAGTCACTGTGTTGCACACTTGAAATTATGTAACTTTGTGTATCAACTCTACTAAAAAATTAAAAATAATAAAAGTAATGGGTATGATTTTTCTTTCTTAAGTGGATTGAAAGTAATTTTTTGAGGAGAACCTGGGTGGCAGTAGGTTAAGTGTCTGACTCTTGGTTTCAGTTCAGGTCATGATCTCAGGGTTGTGAGATCATGCACTCAGTACAGAGTCTGCCTGAGATTTTCTCTCTCCCTTTCTTCTGCCCCTCCCCCAACTTCTCTCTCTCTCTCTCTCTCTCACACACACCCACACACACTCTCTCTCTCTCTCTCTCTCCTCTCTCTCTCTCTCTCTCTCACATAAATCAGTCTCTTTTTTTAAAAAAGTAACTTTCTGGGATACCAGGTATGTGATGGATGGGAATTAATGTCAAAGCTGATTATGTCTTATTATTATCAGATTACATTTTTTTCAATTGCATTTCTTCATTCCACTTCCACACATAGTTATTGGTTGCATTTTAAAGACCAGCTTTGGGGGGAATAGAGTGATGTGTTAACACAGGTCTTGCTCTCAAAGTTTGCAAGCAAAGTAGGAATGATGAAATGTAGTAGTGCAAGAAAATTGACACTTGAATAGGGGCTTATAGCTTTCAAAGCATGAAGTATTGTGACCCTCGCACCCTAAGACAGACAAGGAAGACATTCTTATTTTTATTATTTAGGTATGGAAGCAAAGTGCTAGTCAGTAGCATAGCTGGAACATGATCCTAATAATTCTTTGCTGTAAAAAGAATAATAAC
This sequence comes from Lutra lutra, assembly GCF_902655055.1. Taxonomy (NCBI): domain Eukaryota; kingdom Metazoa; phylum Chordata; class Mammalia; order Carnivora; family Mustelidae; genus Lutra; species Lutra lutra. The sequence continues at coordinate 47,068,134 of NC_062293.1, forward strand.
ATGTACATATCAACAATCTCAATAGGAAGTCTCATGAAACTGTTACAAGTTTTCCAAGAAGAGGAATTCAGTGGCGGAAAGCACAAATGTGGATCCTTGGAAGGGGAGGACACTGGGACTGGATTTTCAAATGCATCCTAATTGGTGACTCTAATTGACTCTCCAATATGACCTCACATTGGTTATAAGGAGAGTTTTTTGCTGAAGAGTTTCCCCAGGGCTGCCTTCATGTCTTGGTTTCTCAGACTATAAATGAAAGGATTTAACATTGGGGTCACTGCAATATACATCACAGTTATCACTGCATCCTTTAGGCTATAACTAGACAGAGGGCGGAAATACATGCCCATGACTGTCCCATAATATAGAGAGACAACTGTGAGGTGAGAACCACAGGTAGAGAAGGCTTTGAGCACACCCTTGGTGGATGGAACCTGTAAGACTGTGGAAAAGACATGAATATAGGAGATGATGATGTATAGTAATGGCACAGAGAAAACACCAACCCCTAGGTACATCATCTTTACATTAAAATGGATATCAGAACAAGATAGCTTGAGTAAGGAGGCAATGTCACAGTAGAAGTTGGCTACTTCCTTGTTGCCACAGAAAGACAGACCAGCTGTGAGCAGAGTGTGGGGGAGGGCATTGGCATTTCCAACCACCCAAGACCCAACAACTAGGAGGACACAAGTCCGTGGGCTCATAATTGTTGTGTAATGAAGTGGGCGGCTGATGGCCACAGCACGATCACATGCCATTGCAGCCAGGATATAGCTATCTGTGTTACCCAAGGCTAACATGAAACACATCTGTGTTAGGCATCCCCTAAAGGAGATGGCTTTGCTGCCTAAGACATGGTTGGCTAGCATTTTAGGGATGGTTACAGAGGAGAAGAGGATGTCAACAAAGGAGAGATTGGCAAGGAAAAAGTACATGGGGTTGTGAAGGTGAGTATCAGAGCGAATGGCCAAGATGATGAACAGATTTCCAATCAGTGTGATGGGGTAAATGAACAGGAAGAGGATGAAGAAGAAGTCTTCCTGTTGCTGTTGACCACTGACTCCCAGGAGAATGAAACCAAGAATAGAAGAGTGGTTGTCTCCTCTCATGGATCCTTCAGCAGAAAGAGGAGAGGAATCCAGAATTATTAATAAAGTTGCTGTGTATAATGAACTTCCTAACCACCACATTTGTTTGCCATGATTGTGGTGTCTCTATCTGGACTTACTGAGTTCCTAGATAGCCAATATGTGGCAGGGGTAAATCCCTGTGGTCAGTGGGCCTAATTAACAATTAGCCCTGGACACTCATGTCTACAAACTGAGTAAGCTTGAGTTAGAGGTTCTCATCCACCCAAGCCCACATCATCACCCATACAACTAAGGTTTAATAATTTAGCGGATAATTCATATTCTGTGGGCTAGGAATTGTGTTATGCTTTGTGGAAATCACAAATATGTGAAAACACATTTTATGCATCCATTTAGTTATTTATGATATAGTCTCTGCTTTGAAAGACCTTGCAACAAAATCGGGAAGCCAAAACTACACATAATTTTATTTATATATATTTATATATAAATATATAAAAATTTAATTATTAAAATATTAATATAATAACATTATTAAAATATAATTATATTTTAATAATGTTATTACACACAAAAGAGAAAGGACAGTAATTTGATGTCTTTGAAAACACTATCCAGTGCAAAGGATGGCCAGTAAAGAGCATCTGGGACAGTTAGAAATTTTTCCACTTATGAGAGTGAGAATGAGCCCAGACCCAGGAGGTAACAAGTGTCTGCTCTGGCATGAGAAGACTGTAAATCACAAGACTACTGGGGTTAGGTTATAGTAAAAGGAGATAAGTGAGTTTACCTTGCTAGTGTTCATTTTTAAACATTTGCCTTTGATAGGTTTCATCTCTATTCCAAACCCTTTGCTCAGTGAAATAAGTCAAGCAGAGAAAATTAATTGTCATATGGTTTCACTTACTCGTGGAACATAAGGAATAGATTGGAGGACATTAGCAGAAGGAAGGAAAAGTGAAGGGGAGGAAATCAGAGGGGGAGATGAACCACGAGAGACTGTGGACTCCAAGAAACAAACAGGGTTTTAGAGGGGAAGGGGGCGGAGGGATAGGTTGGCCCAGTGATGGGTATTACGGAGGGCATGTTTTGCATGGAGCACTGGGTGTTACACGTAAACAATGAATCTTGGAACACACATCAAAAACTAAAGACATACTATATGGTGACTAACATAACATAATAATATTTTAAAAACATCTATAACCGGGGGGTGGGAGGTTGGGGGCACCAGGTGGTGGGTATTGTAGAGGGCACGGATTGCATGGAGCACTGGGTGTGGTGCAAAAATAATGAATACTGTTATGCTGAAAAAAATTAAAAAATTAAAAAAAAAAACATCTATAACCAAAGCATTTTTTTCTCTTCAACCTTCTCTTACCTTTTTTAGTTATTTCCTTTGGTAACTCATCCACCTCCATCATGGCTTCAACTACTGCTTAAGGGAATCTCAGTTCTGTATTTGTAGGCTTGATTTCACATAATTCCATGTTCATTCATCCTGTCAATCTGTCTGAGCCAAGCCTATATTCTGAGCATTCAATCTAAGTAGATTGCAAGCTCTTTTAGCAGAAGAACATATCTTGTCTATTTTTATCTCTTCTAGTGAGATTATTGTGGAATATTGTTCATTTTATGTACCAGTAAGTTTGCAGTTTATAGTTCCTGAATTATGTGAAAATTTATTTCATGGGTTTCCCACATACAGAATTCTACTTGGCATCATGACTTTTATAAGGTTATCCTTCACCCCTTCACCTCCAATCCTGTTGATTCTTCAATTTAAAATAATTTATACAGTACTTTTCTACTTATTGTCTCAGCGCTTTAGCTTGACCACCATCATTTTCTGCATGAAATCTTATAGTGCTCTCTTAACTGCTTGACTACTGATTTTTCTTTTCTTTTGATACATCTTAAGGCATACAATGGTGGTAAAGCCTACTAAGCTGCTCACCCAAATATAAGTTTTCTTCTTCCTGGACACTCAGCTTGACTACCTTTCCCAAATTCCCTTACATTGAAGTGTGAACATATGACGGAGTTCTAGGAAATCCACTCATGTGTTCCACTTCTGGTCTTCCTCCACACTCTCTTTACCCTATTGTCAGCTGGATGCAAGTGAACAGGAAGCTAAATGGGATGGTGGAGTCACATAGTGGAATGAATCTGTGTCCCATATTCTCAACATGTAGGAGAGCTGCCATCCACCAAGAAGACACGCTGGCACTGGGTATATAGGAGAGAAGCAAACTTTTATTCTTTTAAAACCATTACCACATTGTTTTTTGCAGTATTTACTACCTTAGTCCAGGATATTCTAAGTAATTCACCAATTTTTCTGAAGAGATTTTACTCAATAAAAAACAACCTATAATTTTATTCAACCTATAATTAATTCATTTATCATCTCTCAGTGTCTTCTATAGTGTACATGGGAATTGTATGCTAGGCACAGGGAATGCAGTTAAAATTATCATTCCCTCCAGTATGATGTACTTTTTCCAGCTCTGCACCTAAATAAGTTTGGTTTTGTCTCTTGAAATGGTTTTCCATATGTTTGCATAAAAACATAGTATCTCGAAGTTGAGAGGATTCTGTAAAACTGGAAGGCTCAGAGACTATGGTTAGCTTATATGGAAAGGAATTGTCATCTTTTGAGTTGGAGCTCTTGGCATAATGGTAGGTTTAGCTGATGTCAGCAGGTCTTATTCCAATTAAAACACCTAGAAATTCTAGATAAATCATAAAAGTCTTTAAAATTTCATATATAAACCCAAGAGAAAGAAATGGCAGCATGTAGGCATGAGACACAAAAGAAGAGCAGGAGTAGTAAGCCTGAGATGATGCAGTGGTGGCTCCATGGGGATTCAGCCAGCTGTGGGGCCCAAAATCTGGGGTCTGGAGAATTATTGTCCCTTATACAAGAGATGTGGCCACAGAGCCATATGAAGAAAATTTAATTTGTGTCTTTTGTATGAAATGCCAGAAGCATTGTCTTGTTTGTGAAAAGAGCAGTAGAACACATTTTGGTATGAAGAAATAGAAGGAAGGAATAAAATGGATAGACTTCACAGAAAATATGATTATCTACAAGATAAATCCACAAGACTCTCTAGATGAATTAAGAAGTTTCAGGGTTTGTTTGACATAAATCAATATTTAAAACTGAATACAGGGGATGCCTGGGTGGCTCAGTCATTAAGCATCTGCTTTCCACTCAGATCATGATCCTGGGGCCCTGGGATGGAGCCCCACATCAGACTCCTTGCTCAGTGGGAAGCCTGATATTCCCTCTCTCACTCTCCCTCCTTTTGTTCCTTCTCTTGCTGTATCTCCCTATGTCAAATAAATAAATAAAATAAAAAAACTCAATACACATCTTACTCTTCAGTAAAAACATATTGCAAAGTATAATTTAAAAAATTATATCCCATTCCCAATAACAACAGAAGCTTAAGGAACCCAGAAATAATTCTATCAAACAAGGTCCATGATTGGATTAAAAAATCACAATACTTTACTGAACAACAAAATACTTAAAAAATGTGGAAATAAACAGTGTGAATGGAGACTCACTGTTGTCATATTGTCAAGAATGCTGGGACAGCTGTCTCTCCATACATAAAAGTATCATGAAAAATGCCCTAGAAAACAATATGTTTATGATATCAGGATATGAACTGATTTCTTAATCCAGGCACAAAATGTACAATATATCAGAGAAAACATATAAGAAGGAGAAAAAACAAGCCATGGACTGGAAGAGGTATATGCTGAACACACATCAATAAGGGATTAGTGCTCAGAACACCGAATACTCCTACACACCACAAAGAAAAAAGAGCAAAAACCAGGTAGGAAGTAATGGGAGAGAAAGCTTGAATCAGCAAATCATAGAAGGAGAAACTGGAATGGACAATAACCAAAATAAAAGATGTTCAACTAAATTAAAATAAAATTGAAATTTTCATTCTTCTTCATCTTGGAGCAAGTATTAATTCTGACAATCCCAAGTATTAGGGAGGAAATGGAAAAATCTGTATTATCATTTGGAGAATGGTTATCCCATATGTAGGAAATTCTTACTCCTCTGATTGATTTAGTAATTTCAGTTCTTGACTAGACTCTAGCAAAACTCTAACACTTGTGTTCAAGAAGACATTCAGAGAATGTGTATTGTCATAGAAAAGCTTGCAAATGGATGTTATTTGTGCCATTTTCTTATTAATAAATTCTGTACAACAGTTTTGAATGTATTTATGTAGAATGCTTAAAAAAACTAACATAACACAATAAAAAAAACCGTAGTGTGATGTAAGGCAAGTTATTGGAAGACATATGACATATTAACACAGTATATGTAAGTGGGTTTTTTTTTTTAGTATATTAAGTTTTATTGCATAAAATAATATACATGTATGTAGTTAAAGCATACATCCTGAACTGGAGTAAACTATCCATTCTAGAATAACAGCCTCTCTGGGGAAGAGTGGAACAATAAGATTTTGGATGGGAGCAAAGAGAGTTTTGAGTCTGTATTATTTATTTCTTTGAGAAATTTGGAGCAGATATGGCATAACATTTATATTTGTTCATAATTTTGTTATGTCCATGTGATAAGTTTTTGTTATGTTATTCTCTTTGTCTTTTGATTTTTAACAACATTGTAATAAAAAATTTAAACTTAACATAAGGATTTCACAGGCTTGGTGATTACTGGGTCCAGAGTATGGCCATTGACTTCGGTACCCAAGTCCAATTTCACTGAAGGTGGGAGATTGAGAAAGTGTTGTATGTGAAGAAATTGAGAAAAAGTGAAAGTTTATTTATGGTGGGAAGAGGGACCTTTGGGACAGTATATCATGCTGAGAGAGAAGATGCAATGGAAAAGAAGATTCAGGTTAGAGAAAGCGAAGTACTAAGTGGAAGCAAGTAGGTTTTTGTTTCTAATACATTTGACTCGTGTTATATAATCATCCAGTACTACTCCTTCTATCTCATTTCTTTTGTGTACACCTGTTCTTTGACCCAATGGAGATCTCAAGCCCCTTGACCTCTATATTGCATCTCAGGTAGCCAGCTTTGCTCTGGCACTTTCATCCCTTCCCAACCCACACCCCATGGTCATGCAAAAACAAAAAACAAAAACAAAACCTTTACCCTAAGGCAATCTGTTCATGTGCTCACTTCCTTCTTCCTGGATGGTTGAGGCATCTTGGACAAATCATACAACATGGGGCTAGAATTTATAGTGCTCAATTCCATTTGGATCCTCAACAAGCTTTCCTCTCATTATTCATAGCAGTCCATCCAAACCTTTGACACTATCCCCAGTTCCCCATGCACCCAACATCAGCACTCTCCCAGATCTATATGTCACGTCTTACTTCAATGAGAAACTTGAACCCATATGGGTACATTCCTTCACATTAACTCTTTGTGATAATAGGCTTGTGCATCTTTTGTTTAATATAAATATATTATATTATATATTTGTTATATATATTATATATTATAAATATTATATTATATATTTTATATATTATATATGTTTATATCACATATCTGTTTTTTAATATAATATATTTGGACATACAAATAAAGTGACTGGTCAATAGGGCAACATTTTGGAGTGACAATCTGGTACACAGAGACAACCACAAGGAGATAAAATTAGAAAGTGAAAGAATGTAAGAAAAACAGCACCAGAAAAAGATGAGATTGGTCTAATCACTGCAGGAACAAAAGAAACAGGGAACCAAGGAGAGGGGTATTGAGCAGTCAGGGACTGAGGATGTAGAAGCACAGAGCAAGATGTTGGGGGTGATCATGAGGAGAGATGATTCTTGCAAAAGCCCAGGAGGAAGAGGTGACAGACAGTATCTTCTCCTCCCCAGAAGAGAAGCAGAACATGCAGCAACATGAATCCCAGAGGCAGTGACAACCTTGAGTTTCCTGGAAAGACACCAGGTTTCTAGGCAATGCTGACCACTAATGACTCTTCCTGGAAGGGTTTGTGCTCTGAGAATTCTAGCCTATGATGGTGCTGAGGACAGTCTTTCAGGATACACAAGACAGAATGCCTCCCCTCTCTGGCATCAGTGGTAGCAGACAAAGCCAACAAAAGTCCTCTAAGTGCTTTGAGTATCCCTGATAGTTCAGGCCATTGGTGCTATGACTGTGAAGTAACACAATTTTCTGAAGGGGCCTCTTTGCCAACACCCTTGAGTGTGGGAGTACAAGGTGGCTCTGTAGCTCTTCTAGAAGTTGATGGACTCCTGCAAGTCCACACACACGCAAACACACACCCAGACACATACACTTTCAGGAGTCAGAAAAGGCTCAGACCTGGCAAAACCAAATCAGAATTTCCCAGTCCTATTTTCATAGACAAGAGCCCACAGATATTTACTGTCAGAAGGGGAGCATTCTCTCCAACTCTCTTCTCTCTCTGTCACCTTTTGCCTACTTTATTTAGAGAACTTGGTTTCTGGGTTCAAGATCAATTTAAATTTTGCCAATATCTCTTTGTGTGACTTTAGGCAATTTAATTCAGCAATTTTTCATCTAATAAAGTGACAAAAATAATTCTTACCTCTGGGAGCTTTGTAAGGGGTAAAGGAGATAATGCAGGTAGTTTAGTTGCTGGCTCTCTATCCTTAGATGTTGCTTTCATAAAGAGTGCTCTTTAACATCTACAGCTCTGACCGGAGAATCAGCTCAGATGCTGTTTAAAAAAGGTCCTGTCTGTGTGGCTTTCACTCCTCTTCCACAAATGGGGAGTTTACAACCAGCTGGGGTAGTACCTGCTAGAATTCCCTTTTGGAGGTTGGCATGCTGGAACAAGTTCCAGTAGTAGTCCTGCAGAGTGGGTCTCTGGTGCTCTGTTCCTGTGGCAGATGAGACAGGACTGGGATGGTTTGGAAAGAGGAATCCTGAATTTCCTAAGCATGGAGCATCAGAGGCAGAAGGAGCTGTCCCAGATGGGACCTAAAGATAAGGAGTCCTATTTCCTCCTCAAAGAAGTAGAGCACATTGTAGCATAGAGAAAATTGTGACTTATTCATGAGGTTATAAGTCCAGAAATATGACTCTCCCTCATATTTATTCAGGCCAAAGTCAGAGCAGTTGTTCAGATTTGTCAGCATACTCTTATAGCTGTGCCCTGAGGACACTCACTGTTTCTCAAGAGTAATAGATCCCAGAGTTCTCTAGAAGGAAAGATGGATGAGAAGGTTTCTAGGAGAGTATGCCTTCAGGGTCCAAGTCCTGTCTTGCCCTATTCTAGCCTCTTTGTTGGAATGTAGGCCCCTCTCCTCTGCTGTTCAGCACAAGCTTGGGAACCACTCCTTGGGATACAAGGACTGTACTATGGTTGAGCTCCTGGTCATTCTTCCAGGATTTGCTGAATCCTTTCTGGTATAAGTGTGATGAGGAAAATAACTATATTTTATTTTACCTCTAGCATTTGACTTGTGGAGGGTTAAGGTAGAAGTCATACTTTATTTAGCATGGTATTGGGAGGTCTCAGATTTTTAGATTCATAGAGATGGAATGGACTTAGATGTTAAATAGTGTACTTTCTGTGTGTGTCACCTTTATATCAGCTCCAATTAATGGTCATTATCCTACAACATGGCACTTTCTGTGCTGAGAGGTCACTTTCTTTTTGTAAAAAGCCATAGTGAGGACTGCAAGCTCTGGCTGGGTGTCCATCCAGGCTCTGTCTCTTATGGGCTGTAACTAACCTTGGATAGTTTAATGTACTTACTCATTTCTAAAATAGAAATAAAAAATGATATCAGTCTCATAAACTTGTTATGAGAATCAAATGAATTAACATCTGAAAAGTTCTTAAAGCAAAGCCTTGCACATAGTACTTAGTAAATGTTAACTATTATTTTATTTGCTCCTCTTCTACTCTTGTAATTGTAGGAGAATTCAACAAAATCATCTATTAGACTATGCACATAGTAGATGTTAAACACTTGTTTGATTCTATTTTCTTCTAGATATGATTCCAGTTATACATCCCATTTGCTTTGTTGTTACTTCCCCAGTGTCCAGGACTTGGGTTACCAGACATGGATAAGATGACTTCCCATGAAAATATTTTCTTCTTAGTCATCACATTTGTTTTTGGCATCTTTTCAGAATTGCTTATTGCATCCAAGTTTTATTTACTGAGTGTCCATTAGGGGTAAGGAGTTGTGCAATGGTATATGTGAGACTTACAAGGAAAATTATGCTCTAACACTCAAACATTTGCAAATATTTTTGGTAGAGATTGACTACAGCTTTCATCACTTATCAAAGAAATGTCTGATCTTTTCCTTTCCCCCTAAAAGAAAAACTTCTGGGTGGTGAAGGGATCAAGCCTGGTGAATTCCAGGCTTGATTAAATCCCTTTTGTTTAAAGACTTATTTTTAAAAAACTCTGTGTAATATATTTACATAGTAGAGAACTGGAGTAGCATCATAAGTACTTAGAAGAAGAAATTATATTTTATTTGAAAGCAATTTAAGAAAGGGAAGGAAATTTTTTTTAAAGATTTGCTTATTTATTTGAGAGAGAGAGAGAGAGCAAGAGAGAGGGCAAACATGAGTTGGTGGAAGGGCAGAGGAAGAGAATCTTCAAGCAGATTCCCCACTGAGCATGGAGAGCAATGTGGGTCTCAATCCCATGACCCATAAGATCATGACCTGAGCTGAAACTAAAAGTTGGATGCTTAACAGCCTAACTGACTGAGCCACCCAGGCACCCTGGAAAAAAAACTTTTAGGAAACATTTTTTTTTCTATCTTTTTAATACATCAAGAAAAGAGGAGACATATAAAACAACAGCAAATTTAAATGAAAATGAAATTGACCTTGAAATTGCAGACAGAAATGAATAAAGACAAAAATTTTTTATTGACATTTTAGGTGGATTGATACAATAAAATTAAATTCATAAGCAAAGTAAGAGGAAAAAAATTTCTCTCATAAAAGGTAATGCCCCCAAAGCTATTAGATTTCTCAGCAGAGACCTTGGAGATGAGGAAAGAATGTGATGATACAGTCAATAAGATGGCTTTGTAAATACTTAAGTATCAAAACAACTCTAAAGGTAATGGATTCTCCAATCCAAAGGCATAGAGTGATTGGGAGATTAAAAACAAAACAAAATAGGGGCGCCTGGGTGGCTCAGTGGATTAAGCCTCTGCCTTTGGCTCAGGTCATGATCTCAGGGTCCTGGGATCAAGCCCCACATTGGGCTCTCTGCTCAGCAGGGAGTCGGCTTACTCCCCACCACCTGCCTGCCTCTCTGACAATTCGTGATCTCTCTCTGTCAAATGAATAAATAAAATCTTTAAAAAATTTAAAAACAAAACAAAACAAAATTTTATACTGCCTTCAGAGACTCACTTCAGTTTTAAGGACACACATGGGCTCAAAGTGAATGGATGGAAAAGATATTCTATGCAGGTGGAAACCAAATAAATGCTGGGTAGCTATACTTAAACAGAAATATAAACTTAAAACCAAAAATGCTAACAAGAGACAAAGGTCACTGTATAATGATGAGGAAGATCTTTACAAAGATACGGCAAATGTAAATATATGTGCACCAGCTTGAGAGCACCTAAACATGTCAAGCAAATACTAACCAATCCAAAGGGAGAAATAGACCACTATATAATAATGGTAAGATATTTCAATACCCCACTTTAAACAACAGAGAGATCATCCAGACAGAAAATCAACAAAGAAACTTTGAACTTGAAGAGACATACAGATGGACAATAGACACAAGAAAAGATGCTCAACATCACTAATTATCAGGGTAATGCAAATCAAAACCACAGTGAGCTATCACCTCACACCTGTCAGAATAGCTAAAATCAAAAACACAAGAAACAAGTGTTGGTGAGGATTCAGAGACAAAGGTACTCTTGTGCACTTTTGGTGGGAATGCAACACAGTGCAACAACTTTGGAAAAGAGTATGGAGATTCCTCAAAAAAATAAAAAGAGAAATGCATATGATCCAGTAATTCCACTACTGAATATTTACTGAAAGAATATAAAAACACAAATTAAAAAAGATATATGTATCCCTATATTTATTGCATCATTATTTGCAATAACCAGATTAGGGAAACAAGCCAGGTGTCCATTGTAGATGAATGGATAAGGAAGATTATATATAATATACATATACACATAATGGAATATTACACAGTCATAAAAATGAAGAAATTGGGCCATTTGAGAAAACATGGATGAACCTAGAAGTTATTATGCTAAGTGTAGTAAGTTAGACAGAAAGAAAATACCACATGATTTCACTCATATGTGGAGCTTAAGAAACAAAGCAAACGGGGGCGCCTGGGTGGCTCAGTGGGTTAAAGCCTCTGCCTTCGGCTCAGGTCATGATCTCAGGATCCTGGGATCTAGCCCTGCATCCAGCTCTCTGCTCAGCGGGAAGCCTACTTCCTTCTCTCTCTCTCTCTCTCTACCTGCCTCTCTGCCTACTTGTGATCTCTGTCTGTCAAATAAATAAATAAAATCTTAAAAAAAGAATACATATAAAAAAAAAAGAAACAAAGCAAACAAACAAAGAAAAAAAGACAAACCAAAAATCAGACTCTTAACTATAGAGAACAAAGTGATGGTTAGCAGAGGGAGGTGAGTGGGGGGATGGGTTAAATAGATGATGGGGATTAAGAGGACACATATCATTATGAGCACTGAATAATGTAAAGTATTGTTGAATCACTAAAATTTATACCTGAAACCAGTATAACACTGTTAAGTACACTGGAATTAAAAAAAAGAAACTTTAGACTTGAATCACAGTTTAGACCAAGTGTAACTAACAGATATATACAGAACATTTCAACAGCAACAGAATACACATTCTTTCTTCTCAAGTGGATGTGAAAAATTCTCGAGGATTGATCAGATGATTGGTCACAAAATGTCTTGGAAATTAAAGTAAAAAAAATGTATCAAACATTTTTCTGACCTAAATAACATGAAACTGGAAGCTGATTATGGGAGAAAAACTTGAAAATGTACAAATATGTAAAATGTAAACCGCACATTCTGAATAACCAATGTGTTGAATAAGAAGTCAAAATAGAAGTTAAAAAATACTGAAAATGAGGTACATCTATGGCTGGAGCCTGGCAATTTCTGGATTGTGCCCTCAGTGCAGAGAGCGGTGTTATCAAAGTGGTGGCAGTGAAGGCCTTCTGAATACAGTGTGGCCAACAGATATGGACAGCTGAGACCTGAAACAGGAACAGCAAAGCAGAGGGAAAAGGAGGAGGAGTCAAGATGGCAGAGGAGTAGCAGGCTGAGATGATATCAGGTAGCAAGAAATCAGCTAGATAGTTTATCAAACCATTCTAAATACCTACAAATCCAACAGGAGATTGAAGAGAAGAATAGCAGCAATTGTAGAAACAGAAAATTGACCACTTTCTGAAAGGTAGGGCCTGCGGAGAAGTGGGGGGAGGGGCTGGCTCCCAGCAAAATCAGAACTCTTAAAAGTCTGCTCCACTGAGGGACATTGCTCCAGAGGCTAAGCGGGGGTGGAGCCCTCATGGGGACAGTGTGGTCTCAGGTCCTGTGGGATCACAGAAGGATTGGGTGTGTCTGAGTATCATAGAGCTCGCAGATATTAGAGCCGGGAAGCCGGCTACAGAGATGGAGCTGAGGAGTGAGCTCTCAACTCAGGGTTACCTTAAACTATGACCAATGGCACAGTCAGACCACTGCTCTTTGAACAGGGCCCCACAAGTGGCAGATCTGGGGAGATCCCCTCAGAAGAGCATCAGGGATCTGCAGGGTTTAGAGACTCCACGCGGGACTGTGTACCAGAGACAGACACACTCCCATCATAGGCTGGGTGAGCTCTGTGTGCAGCCGGAGGCCAGGGAGAAGGGAGTGATTGAGCACTTTTCTTCGAAGGCGCACTGAGGAGTGGGGCCCTGAGCTCTTGGCTCCTCAGGCTGGAGATTGGGAGGCTGCCATTTTCATTCCCATCCTCCAGAACTCCACAGAAAGCATTCAGGGAACAAAAGCTCCTGAGAGCGAACCCGAGAAGATTACTTATCCTGGTCCCTGGCAAGGGTGGAGCAATTCCGCCTCGGGCAAAGACACCTGAGACTCACTGCAACAGTCCCCTCACCAAGAAGATCAGCAAGAAATCCAGCAAAGACCAAGCTCACTTATCAAGGAGAACACCAGAATTCCAGAAGAGGAGAAAGCAAAGCATGGAATTCATGGCTTTCTCCCCATGATTCTTTAGTCTTGCAAAGTTAATTAATTTTTTTAATTTTATTTTTTCTTATTCTAATTTTTTAAACTTTTACTCTTTCCTTTTTAAAAACATTTTTAAACTAGTTTATCTTAACAATAGCTTTCATAAAAAAATCTTTCGAATCTTCATTATTATAGTCATATTTTATCCAACTTCGTTTTTTGTATACACGTAGGGTTTTTTCTTCTAAAAAATTTTGGGATACAACTTCTTCTAATAGATCAAAATATACCCTAAATCTAGCACAAGGCTTTGTTCTAGTCTCCAGCCTGAGCAAATTCTCTCCACTTTCTTTTTCTTTCTTTTCCCAACCAACTTATCTTATCAACTCCTTTTTTAGAATTAAAAAAAAATTCATCTTTACAGTCATATTCCATCCCTTCATTGAGTTTAGCCTTCTTTTTGTGTGTGTATGTGTGTGTGTGTATATATATATATATATATATATATATATATATATATATATATAAGTTTTTTTCTATTTAAAATTTTGGGAGGTAGTTTCTTCTAAGAGACCAAAATACTTCCAAAATTAAGTCGGTGGCTCTGTTCTATTCACCAGTCTAATATATATTTTTTCTTATTTATTTATTTATTTATTATTTACTCACTTATTGAACTTCTTTTTACTCCCTTTCTTCCCCCCACAATTTGGGGTCTCTTCTGATTTGGTTAACACACATTTTTCTGGGGTCTTTGCCACGCTTTTAGTATTTTATTCTCTCCTTCATATATTCTTATCTGGATAAAATGACAAGGCAGAAAAACTCACCACAAAAAAAAAAAAAAAAAGAGCAAGAGGCCGTACTGAAGGCTAGGATTCTTGGTAATATGTCAGATCTAGAGTTCAGAATGATGATTCTCAAGGTGGTAGCTGGGCTTGAAAAAGGCATGGAAGGTATTAGAGAAACCCTGTCTGGAGAAATAAAATCCCTTTATGAAAAAATAAAAGAACTAAAATCTAATCAAGGTGAAATAAAAAAAAAAGCTATTAATGAATTGCAATAAAAAATGGAGGCTCTTACTGTTAGGATAAATGAGGCAGAAGAAAGAATTAGTGATATAGAAGACCAAATGATGGAGAATAAAGAAGCTGAGCAAAAGAGAGACAAACAACTACTGGACCATGAGGGGAGAATTCAAAAGATAAGTGATACCAGAAGACGAAACAACATTAGAATAATTGGGATTCCAGAAGAAAAAGAAAGAGAGAGGGGAGCAGAAGGTATATTGGAGCAAATTTATGTAGAGAATTTCCCTAATATGGCAAAGGGAACAAGCATCAAAATCCAGGAGGTGCAGAGAACCCCCCCCTCAAAATCAATAAGAATAGGTCCACACCCCATCATCTAATGGTAAAACCTACAAGTCTTAGTGACAAAGAGAAATTCCCAAAAGCAGCCCAGGACAAGAAGTCTGTAACATACAATGGTAAAAATATTAGATTGACAGCAGACTTATCCACAGAGAACTGGCAGGCCAGAAAGAACTGGCATGATATATTTAGAGTACTAAATGAGAAAAATACGCCAAGAATACTATATCCAGCTAGGCTAGCATTGAAAATAGAAGGAGAAATAAAAAGTTCCAGGACAAACAAAAACTAAAAGAATTTGTAAACACCAAACCAGCTCTACAGGAAATATTGAAAGGGGTCCTCTAAAAAAGAGAGACCCAAAAAGTAGGAGATCAGAAAGGAACAAAGACAATATATAGTAACAATCACCTTACAGGCAATACAATGGCACTAAATTCATATCTCTCAATAGTTACCCTGAATGTAAATGGGCCAAATGCCCCAACCAAAAGACACAGGGTTTCAGAATATATTAAAAAACCCCCAAAACCTATCAATATACCATCTACAAGAAACTCATTTTAGACCTAAAGATGCCTCCAGATGTAAAGTGAGGGGGTGGAAAACAATTTACCATGCCAATGGACATCAGAAGAAAGCTGGGGTGGCAATCCTTATATCAGATAAAGTAGATTTTAAGCCAAAGACTTATGAGAGATGAGGAAGGACACTATATCATACTCAAAAGTTCTGTCCAACAAGAAGATCTAACAATTTTAAATATCTATGCCCCTAACCTGGGAGCATCCAACTATATAAACTAATTAATAACAAAATCAAAGAAACACATCAACAATAATACAATAATAGTAGGGGACCTTAACACTCCCTTCACTGAAATGAACAGATCATCCAAGCAAAAGATCAAAAAGGAAATAAAGGCCTTAAATGACACACTGGACCAGATGGACATCACAGATATATTCAGAACATTCTATCCCAAAGAAACAGAATAGATGGTCTTCACTAGTGCACATGGAACATTGTCCAGAATAAATCACATCCTGGGTCGCAAATCAGGTCTCAACCAGTACCAAAAGATTGGGATCATTCCCTGTATATTTTCAGACCAGAATGCTCTAAAGCTAGAACTCAATCACAAGAGGAAGTTTTGAAAGAACCCAAATACATGGAGGCTAAAGAGCATCCTTCTAAATAATGAATGGGTCAACCAGGAAATAAAGAATTGAAAAAATTCATGGAAACAAATGATAATGAAAACACAATGTTTCAAAATCTGTGGGGCACAGCAAAGGCAGTCCTAGAGGAAAATATATAGTGATACAAGACTTTCTCAAGAAACAAGAAAGATCTCAAAAACACAACCTAACCCTACACCTAAAGGAGCTGGAGAAAGAACAACAAAGAAGCCCTAAACCCAGCAGGAGAAGAGAAATAATAAAGATCAGAGCAGAAATCAATGAAGTAGAAACAAACAAACAAACAAAAAAATGCAATAGAACAAATCAACAAAACTAGGAGCTGGTTCTTTGAAAGAATTAACAAGATTGATAACGCCCTGGCCAGACTTATCAAAAAGCAAAGAGAAAGGAGCCAAATTAATAAAATCATGAATGAAAAAGGAGAGATCACAACCAACACCAAAAAAATACAAACAATTATAAGAACATATTATGAGCAACTATATGCCAGCAAATTTGACAATCTGGAAGAAATGGATGCATTCCTAGAGACATATAAACTACCAAAAGTGAACCGGTAAGAAATAGAAAACCTGAACAGACCCATAACCAGTAAGGAGATTTAAGTAGTGACCAAAAATCTCCCAAGAAACAAGAGCCCAGGGCCAGATGGCTTCCCAGGGGAATTCTACCAAACGTTTAAAGAATAATTAATTCCTCTTCTCCTGAAACTGTTTCAAAAAATAGAAATGGAAGGAAAACTTCTGAATTTGTTCTATGAGGCTAGCATTACCTTGATCCCAAAACCAAAGATCCCATCAAAAAAGATAATTACAGACCAATATCCTTGATGAACACAGATGCGAAAATTCTGACCACAATACTAGCCAATAGGATCATTAAAACATTAAAAGGATTATTCTCGACAACCAAGTGGGATTTATTCCAGGGCTGCAAGTTTGGCTCATCATCTGAAAATCAATCAATGTGATACAATACATTATTAAAAGAAAGAACAAGAACCATATGATACTCTCGATAGATGTTGAAAAAGCATTTGACAAAGTACAGCATCCCTTCCTGATCAAAACTCTTCAAAGTGTAGGGATAGACGGCACATACCTCAATATCATCAAAGCCATCTATGAAAAACCCATAGCGAATATCATTCTCAATGGAGAAAAACAGAGCTTTTCCCCTCAGGTCAGGAACATGGCAGGGATGTCCATTATCACCACTGCTATTCAACATAGTACTAGAAGTCCTAGCCTCAGCCATCAGACAACAAAAAGAAATTAAAGGCATCTGAATCAGCAAAGAAGAAGTCAAACTATCACTCTTTGTAGATGATATGATACTTCATGTGGAAAACCCAAAAGACTCCACTCCAAATCTGCTAGAATTTGTACAGGAATTCAGCAAAGTGTCAGGATATAAAATCAGTGCACAGAAATCAGTTGCATTTCTATTCACCCACAACAAGACAGAAGAAAGAGAAATTAAGGAGTCAATCCCATTTACAATTGCACCCAAAATCATAAGATGCCTAGGAATAAACCTAACCAATGAGGCAAAGAATCTGTACTCAAAAAACCATAAAGTACTCATGAAAGAAATTGAGGAAGACATAAAGAAATGGAAAAATGTTCCATGCTCCTGGACTGGAAGAATAAATATTGTGAAAATGTCTATGCTACTTAAAGCAATCTACATGTTTAATGCAATCCCTATCAAAATCCCATGCATTTTTTTTTTCAAAGCAATGGTACAAATAATCCTAAAATTTATATGGAACCAGAAAAGGCCTCGAATAGCCAGATGAATTTTGAGGAAGAAACCCAAAGTTGGTGGCATCACAATTCCAGACTTCAAGCTCTGTTACAAAGCTGTCATCATCAAGACAGTATGGTACTGGCACAAAAACAGACACATAGATCAATGGAACAGAATAGAGAGCCCAGAAATAGACCCTCAACTCTATGGTCAAGTAATCTTCAACAAAACAGGAAAGAATGTCTAATGGAAAAAAGACAGTCTCTTCAACAAATGGTGTTGGGAAAATTGGACAGCCACATGCAGGAAAATGAAATCAGATCACTTCCTTACACCACACATTAAAATAGACTCAAAATAGATGAAGGACCTCAATGTAAGAAAGGAATCCATCAAAATCCTTGAGGAGAACACAGGCAGCAACATCTTCGACCATAGCCACAGCAACTTTTTCCTAGAAACATTGCCAAAAGCAAGGGAAGCAAGGGAAAAAAGAACTATTGGTACTTCATCAAGATCAAAGGCTTTTGCACAGCAAAGAAAACAGTTAACAAAACCAAAAGACAACTGACAGAATGGGAGGAGATATTTGCAAATGACATATCATATAAAGGGCTAGTTTCCAAAATCTATAAAGAACTTATCAAACTCAACACCCAAAGAACAAATAATCCAATCAAGAAATGGGCAGAAGACACGAACAGACATTTCTGCAAAGAAGACATCCAGATGGCCAACAGACACATGAAGAAGTGCTCCACATCACTTGCATCAGGGAAATACAAATCAAAACCACAATGAGATACCACCTCACACCAGTCAGAATGGCTAAAATTAACAAGTCAGGAAATGACAGATCCTGGCAAGGATGTGGAGAAAGGGGAACCCTCTTACACTGTTAGTGGGAATGCAAGCTGGTGCAACCATTCTGGAAAAGAACATGGAGGTTCCTCAAAAAATTGAAAATAGAGCTACCCTATGACCCAGCAATTGCACTGCTGGGTATTTACCCTAAAGATACAAATGTAGTGATCTGAAGGGGCATGTGCACCTGAATGTTTATAGCAGCATAGTCCACAATAGCCAAACTATGGAAAGAACCTAGATGTCCATCAACAGATGAATGGATAAAGAAGAGATGGTATACACACACACACACACACACACACACACACACACACACACACACAAAATAGAATATTGTGCAGCCATCAAAAGAAATGAAATCTTGCCATTTGCAATGACGTGGATGGAACTAGAGGGTATTATGCTTAGCGAAATATATCAATCAGAGAAAGACAATTATCATATGATCTTCCTGACATGAGGAAGTTGAGAGGCAACATGGCAGGTTTGGGGGGTGGGTAGGAAAGGAATAAATGAAACAAGATGGGATTGGGAGGGAGACAAACCATAAGAGACTCTTAATGTCACAAAACAAACTGAGGGTTGTTGGGGGGAGGGTGGTAGGGAGAGGGTGGTTGAGTTATGGACATTGGGGAAGGTATGTGCTATGATGAGTGCTGTGAAGTGTATAAACCTGACGATTCACCTGTACTCCTGGGGCTAATAATACATTATACGTTAATAAAATAATAAAAAATTTTTAAAAAGATAAAAATTAATATCAGGGAAAATTAAAAAATACTGAAAATGAGTGGAAATAGAAATACAATATATCAAAACCCAAGGGATTCTGCAAAAGCACTTGTAGAGAGAAGTTTACAGCAATAATATGTTAAGAGAAAATAAAAATGTCAACTAAACAGCTTAATTTTATACCTCATGGAACAAAAAAGAGGAATACACTAAGCCTATAGCTAGCAGAAGGAAGGAAGCAAAGAAGATCAGAGCAGAAATAAATGAAATAGAGACCAAGAAAATAATAGAAGACCAGTGAAAGAAGGGTTGGTTTTATGAATAGATGAGCAATAAACCTAGAGGAAAAAGAAAAAAGAAACACGTGAAAGTACTTTTGATAATATATTTAATTAACCCAATATGTCCAAATTATTGTCATTTCAACATGCAATCAATATTTTAAAATATTATTGATATTTTATCATCATCAAAATTCAGAGTGTAATTTACATTCACAACACATTTCAATTTACTCAGCACATTTCAAGGGTTCTACAACCACATATAGCTAAAGGTTAAAAATTTGCAATAGCTGTAGATTCAGAATATGACACTGACTGCACAGTGGTAAAAGCCTAAAAATTTAGGCTTTTACTGACTCATGGGCAGTTACCAATTGCCTAGATATACGCGGCCCAGCAGAAGGACAATGGCAAGCTGTCCTGTTAAAAAGATCTTCATATCAGGCACAGCACTATAGTAATCACAGTGGGAATTTGAGGAATGCATTAAAGTAGGATGAGTTGAAAGCCCATCAGAACTCACTTCCAAGTTTGGGAGGATATTGGAATTGGTAAGTAGATATCCTGAAGCAGTCACTTGAGGTGGCCACCTGGGTCTATGAAATGAGTAGATGTAGAGTCCTGCAATAATGTAGAGGTGGCCTGAATCTAGACATATTTTTCTTACACTTTTGTAAGGCACAAAATGCCAATAAGAACTGTTCTGTCTGCTAGCAAAAGAGATAGAGACTACAGATGGCTCCCCAGCATCTGCTCTGTGGGGAAGGCCCTGACTTCAGCTGACAAGTGAGACTAATGTGGTAGCCCTAGGGGCCAACACTTGGGTCCTAACAGGAGTAGACACTTACTCTGGACTAGGCTTTCCTCACCTGGTGGTAGATGCAGAAACTCAAAGTGTGTAAAAGAACCAGAAGAGAAGCTATTGCACCATTTTGTGTGGCTGTCCATCATTTCTTCATAGCAAGTAGCACATTTTATAGCCCATAATGTCCAGCAGTAAGCAGACAGTTATCCTCTTTAGAGTACTAGCTTGATAGAAAATTGGAACTGGCAATTAAAACATTGGTGGTCTGAAATGGGTGGAGATGATGTATGAAGGGCTGGCTTCCCAAGGGTGTGCTCACACACAACATGAACACGAGAAGGGCTAATGGTGTGTCCCCACTGTTTTTTCTGGTGGATCTGGGGAACAGGGGATGAGGAAGGATGTTCTGGATCTGTACTTATGTAACCTTGCCTTATCTGAATAAAGTGGACTGATAGGGAGGGACTAGTTAGATAGGCATTGCTGCCTACAAGTGGACGAGACTAAACTTAATGCCCCTTCCAAAGATGAAAGTGTTAGGGCAAAGAAGGAGAGAAGGTGGAATAGATGAGGTTAAGAGAATGAATAAATGAATTATGTAATGAGGGAATTCAATATTACATAAAAACCTAGAAAGAGACTCCTAACAAAAAGTGATATTCAGGGGCGCCTGGGTGGCTCAGTGGGTTAAGCCGCTGCCTTCGGCTCAGGTCCTGATCTCAGGGTCCTGGGATCGAGCCCCGCATCGGGCTCTCTACTCAGCAGGGAACCTGCTTCCTCCTCTCTCTCTGCCTACCTCTCTGCCTGCTTGTGATCTCTCTCTGTCAAATAAATAAAATCTAAAAAAAAAGTGATATTCAAAGATAATATTGACTCTTACTCAATTATACCTGATGTCTGAAAGGGTGTACATATTGCTGACACCACTCCTACTCTGGAACCTGACAAGATCAAATGGAAGTCTGCAGACTTGAGTGGCTTTGGCCTGGGAGAAAAAGGTGGCTTCTTGGAGGGGGAGGATTTTGGGGCTGGATTCCAAGTGCATCCTAATTGGTGACTCCAATTAACTCTTCAATGATCTCACACTGTTTATGAGGAAAGTCTTGCTGAAGAGTTTCCCCAGGGCAGCCTTCATGTCTCGGTTTCTCAGACTATAAATGAAAGGATTTAACATTGGGGTCACTGCGATATACATCACAGTTATCACTGCATCGTTTAGGCTGTAACTAGACAGAGGGCGGAAATACATGCCCATGACTGTCCCATAATATAGAGAGACAACTGTGAGGTGAGAACCACAGGTAGAGAAGGCTTTGAGCACACCCTTGGTGGATGGAACCCGTAAGACTGTGGAAAAGACCTGGACATAGGAGATGATGATGCATAGTAATGGCATGGAGAAAACACCAACCCCTAAGTACATCATCTTCACATTAAAGTAGGTGTCAGAACACGATAGTTTGAGTAAAGAGGTGATGTCACAATAAAAGTTGGTTACTTCCTTGCTGCCACAGAAGGACAGACGAGCTGTGAGCAGAGTGTGGAAGAGGGCATTGGTATTTCCAACCACCCAAGACCCAACAACTAGGAAGACACATGTCCGTGGGCTCATAATTGTTGCGTAATGAAGTGGGCGGCTGATGGCTACAGCACGATCATACGCCATCACAGCCAGGATGTAGCTATCTGTGTTAGCCATGCCAATCATGAAACACATCTGTGTTAGGCATCCCCTAAAGGAGATGGCCTTGCTGCCTAAGACATGGTTGGCTAGCATTTTAGGGATGGTTACAGAGGAGAAGAGGATGTCAACAAAGGAGAGATTGGCAAGGAAAAAATACATGGGATTGTGAAGGCGAATATCAGACTGAATGGCCAAGATGATGAGCAGATTCCCAATCAGTGTGATGGGGTAAATGAACAGGAAGAGGATGAAGAAGAAGTCTTCCTGTTGCTGCTGACCACTGACTCCCAGGAGAATGAAACCAAGGGTAAAGGACTTGTTGTCTCCTCTCATCCTCTCATGGATCCTTCAGTAGAAAGAGGAGAGGAATCCAGAATTATTAGTAAAGTTACTGTGTGTAATGGTCTTCCTAAATCACCTCTTTTGACCCCTGTGATTTTTGTGTCTATACTTAGGTGTGCTAAATCCAATAAATTGTGGGGGAATTCCCTGTTTGTCACTGTACCTAATTTTCATGTGCTAGAAATTTTGTTAAGCTTTGCAGAAAAATTATAAACATGTGAAAACCAGTTTATTTATCCATTTAGTCATATATGATATAGTCTTTGCTCTGTAGCACCTTACAACTTAATGGAGATTGCAGAATCACATACTAGTTTTTATTATACATGGAAATGAAAGGACAATGTTTCAAAGTCTTTGAAAAAAATCTCTCCAGTGGAAGGAGCGGTTAGTACAAAAACACTGTGAACAATCAGAAATTCTTTTCACCGACTAGACTGAGAATGAACCCAGAGCTAGGAGGTAACTGGTGTCTGTCTGAACTGGCATGGAAGATTGTAAATTTTAAGACTACTGGGCTTAGGTCGTAGCAAAGGAAGAATTGGGTGTTTACTCTCCAATTTTGAAAGTAGACATTTACTACTTCCTTCAGTAGGTTTCATCTTTATTCCAAACCCTTAAATTTGTGGTATCAGAATATTTTTCTCTTTGATCTTCTCTCCCATTTTTTTTATTATTTCCTCTAATGACTCATCTAAGTCCATTGTGGCTTCATCCCCTGCTTAGTAGACTCTAGGTCTCTATGTATAGACCAGATTTTTTCTTCTAATTTCCATGACCAGCCATCCCACCAACATGTCTGACTGAACCTCATCCTCTGCACATCTTTCTTGAGTAGACAATGGAATACTTGAGAAAGAGAACCCTATCTTTTTTATTTTTAATCTCCCTTATGGAGATTACTTGGAATATTATTTTATGCACCAATACATTTGTATTCAATAGTTTGACTATAACCAGGTTTGTTCCAAGGTTTCTCACACGGAGGATGCTACCAGGTATTGTCACTTAGGTTATCCCTCACATCAACATCTGACCTTGTTGATTCTTAATTTTAAATAATTCATATATGTTTTCTACTTATTGTTTCAGTGCTTTAGCTTTGACCACCATCAATTCCTACTTGAAATATTGTAGTGCTCCCTAGTTTCTTGACTAAAGAAGATTCCCTCCTTTCATTCACCTGAATTCTGAGGCATACTAAGTGTGTCAAAGACTACTAGAATATTACCCAAATCCACTTTGTTCTCTTCTTCCTGGAGACTGGGCTAGACTACATACTCCAGCCTCCCTTACACTGAAGTGTGGCATGTGACTGAGTTCTAGCCAATCTATATATTCCAGTTCTGCTCTTCCTCCAAATTCTCTGTCTCCTTGGGCCAGCTGGATGCAAATGGCCTGGAGGCTGAAGGGAATGGTGGAATCACATGGTGTAATGAGCCTGTGTCTCCAGTACTCTTCATTCATTCACTCACCACCATGCACATCCACTAGTGCCACTATGTAATAGATAGAACTTTATTCTGTTTAAACTGTTACGTATTTTACATATATTTGTTACTGTAGCCCAGACATACTAAGTAATTCACAAAGTTTTCTGTTTTTTTTTTAAATATTTATTTATTTATTTGAGACAGAGAGAGAGAGTGAGAGAGTGAGTGAGCAGGGGCAGAGAGAAGCAGAAGAAGGAGGGGAAACAGACTCCCCACTGAGCAGGCACCCAGACCCTGGGTTCAATCCCAGGACCCTGACATCATGACCTGAGCCAAAGACAGATGCTTAACTGATGGAGCTGCCCAGGCTCCCCAGTAATTCATTAAGTTTTCTAAAGAGATCTTGACCTCAATAATTTAATCTATCTGTAATTAAGTTAATTACTAATTCTCAGTGTCTCCTATAGTACACACTGAAATTATATGGTAGGTAAGGGGAAGCAGGTAAAATTACCTCCCCCTAAAAATGTTGTTATTTTTCGTCTCTTCACGTAAACAAATTTGATTTTTTCTCTTAAATGCCCTTTACCCTGTGTACACAGAATCATGTTATTTCAGAGTTGTGGTGGTTCAATAAATGGGGTGTCTCAGAAACTATGGTTATCTGAAATGGTAGAGAAGTAGAGCATTACAGAGACCGTGTTGACAATATGACAGATTTAGCTGATATTGATACATCAAATCCCTATTAAAACACATAGACAATCTATACTAGTTATTAAAGGAAAAGAAATATATATAGCCAAATCTAAAAGAAAGAAATGGTATTACAGAGGTAAAGAAAGAAAAAGAACTCAGCAGGAGTTGTGGGTCAGAGCTGATGTTGTGGTACCCCTGGGAGATGTGGCCACTTATCCATATACAGCAGGGAATTTATATTGAGCCTTCAGCATAAACTTGAAATGTGGTCCTATTTGTGAAGAGGGCACTAGAAGAAATTATTGCCATATACGAATTGGAAGAGAAAGAACAAAATCAAAAGAATTCACAGAAAATGATTGTCTAAAGAAATCCATGAGAGACTCCCTATACAAACTACAAAATTTCAGAAAATTTATTTGATGTAAGCCAGTGTTGAAAAGTCAATATTGTTGGTACACTTTAAAAATGCATTGCAAAATATTATTTTAGAAAGATTCCTATTCCCAATATGAACAGAAAATTTAAGGAATCTAGAAATAATTCTAATAAACGAGGTCCACATTGGGATTCAAAAATTGCAAAACTTTGCTGAAGAAAAAGAAGAATATGTAGACATAAGCAATGTTTATGGAGACTCAATGTTTTAAATATGTCAATTCTGTTCCATTAATTTATGATTTGTTGCAATTCCTGTCAAAACACCACAGATTTCTTTTAACAATGGGCCTTGGTAAAATGACCCAACCATTCATACAGGATAACAAAGAGTGAAGAAGACCTGAGACAATTAAAGGAAAAGCATAAGGAGAGAGGACTGTCCTATAGGTATGAAAATTACTTCCTCTGGTACTTCAAATATTTGTTTATTTTTGAGAGAGAGAGTGAGCAGTAGGGCAGAGGGAGCGAGTCTTCAAGCAGAATCCCCACAGAGTGTAGAGTCTGGCTCAGGGGTCAATTTCATGACCTATGAGAACAAGACCTGCGCTGAAACCAAGAGTCAAGCACTTAACTGATTGAGCCACCCAGGCATCCCACCCCTGGTACTTCATATAGTGGATTAGCTCTGGCATAGGGACTGACAAATCTGTGTAACAGACCAGAAAGCTTAGACACAGATTAAGTATTTCTTAGTAATTGGTAGATAATATGATTGGTTCAGAATCAGGCAGGGAGTGGTTGGGCTGACTGTTGGTAAGGCATGCTGGGACAACTGGATGCTATACATAACAAATAACATGGAAAATGAGTCCTAGAGGATTGATTATGGAAAGCAAAATGTTACCAACTTTAGAAGGAATATATTTATGATATCAAGGTAGGAACTGATTTCTTAGTCCAGCACAAAGTGTTCAACATATGATAGAACATGGAAAATTTGACAACCTTAAACTTAAGACATTTGTATGAAACAGACACTGTAGAGAACAAAGGAAGATAAGTCATGGACTGGAAGAGGTATATGATACACACACGTCAATAAGGGATCCGTGTTCAGAATAAAGAAAATTCCTACACACTAAGAGGAAAAAGAGCAAAAACCCAGTAGGAAGTAATGGGAGAGAAGGCTTGAATCAGCAAGTAATAGAAGGAGAAAGTGGAATGCACAATAACCAAAATAAAAGATGTTCAACCAAATTAAAATAAAAATCAGTTACCATCCTTTGTCATGGAGCAACCCTAAAGTCTGACAATTCCAACCGTTAGGAAAGAAAAATTTATTTTATCATGTGGACAACAGTTATCCTGTATCTAGGAAAGCTGATAACTCTTACAACTCTAGTTAACTAACACTTCCAATTCTTGATTATATCCTAGAGGATTATGTGTTCAAGAACATATTTGTATATTGTCATATGGAAAATCTAGTAACGGAAAAGTTATTTACAACATTTGCTTTTTTTTTCTTTAAAGATTTTATTTATTCAAGAGAGAGGAAGAGCATGAGTTGGGGGAGGGACAGAAGGAAAAGTAGACTCCATGTTGAGCAGGGCATGGGACTCGATCCCAGGACCCTGAGATCATGACCTGAGCTTAAGACAGAAACTTAACCAGCTGGGCCACCCAAGTGCCCCTACCATATTTGCTTATTAATATTGTTCAACAGCTGAACTAAATGTATGCCCATGGAGCAATTTTTTTTAATTGAAATGACATTTCTTTTTTAAAAAATTAATTTATTTTAGAGAATAGAGAGAGCAAGTGCACAGGGTGGAGGAACAGAGAGAGAGGGACAAGCAGACTCCACGTTATGTGTGGAGTCTGACATTGGGCTTGATCGCAAAACCCTGAGGTCATGACCTGAGCTGAAATCGAGAGTTGGACACCTAGCCAGCTGAACCACCCAAGTGTCTTGCATGGAACAATTTTAAAACCACAATGTGATGGAAAAAAAAACAAACCAAGTTGCCATAAGATATTTGGTGAATCACACCATACGTGTAAATTTTAACACATAAAATAATACATGTATATGCAGGTAAAGTACATACATCTTGAGTGGGAATACATTACCCATTGTTGAACAGCAGTTATCTCTGGGGTAAGAGAGGTAATATTGCCCTGGACATTGTTTCCACATGCCTACTCCCATCCTTTTCATTTTCCTTAAAGATTCAGAAGAAAAGTATCCATGCATCCCATATACTCTCATTATTATTCTCTTCTGTTTCCTCAGCTATGTTACTCCACCATTCTTTCAGCTGCAATATTTGCTCTCTGCAGGGTTTCCTCAACACCAGCTGTTTCCCATTAACCATTAACCATTAACCATTAAACATATTACAGTCTGTTTAGTCATTCCATGAATGTTCCTCAATCTTTCTAGCTACCATGACATTTCTTATCTATGTTATTCCTTTTTCAGGCAGGCTTCTTTATAGAGACATCTGCTTACTGGACTCCAAATTATATTTATAATATAAAAATGTGATTGTATATATGTCTTCAACTAATTCACTATTTAGCATCATCTAACAGGTAAAAGTCACATTTCCTTATCATGGAGAAAATTTCAAAGACAAAGTATACATTTGGGGAGTACTTCAGGGCAAATGAGTTATATACCTTTATTAGGAGCACTAGATTAAAGCAGGAGAATCAATCTGGAAAAGATGCATGGGTTCATATGTGGAGGATTTTGAACTAGTGCAAACACTTGGTTCTATATTCATTGGGAGGTAGGATTAGTATAGCGGATGTAGGTGACACTAACTCTTTGTGATACAGGCATATGCATATTTTGTTTAATGTAAATATAGGTATATGGACATATAAATAAAATGACTGATCAATAGGGCAACATTTTGGAGTGACAATCTGGTACACAGAGACAACCACAAGGAGATAAAATTAGAAAGTGAAAGAATGTAAGAAAAACAGCACCAGAAAAAGATGAGATTGGTCTAATCACTGCAGGAACAAAAGAAACAGGGAACCAAGGAGAGGGGTATTGAGCAGTCAGGGACTGAGGATGTAGAAGCACAGAGCAAGATGTTGGGGGTGATCATGAGGAGAGATGATTCTTGCAAAAGCCCAGGAGGAAGAGGTGACAGACAGTATCTTCTCCTCCCCAGAAGAGAAGCAGAACATGCAGCAACATGAATCCCAGAGGCAGTGACAACCTTGAGTTTCCTGGAAAGACACCAGGTTTCTAGGCAATGCTGACCACTAATGACTCTTCCTGGAAGGGTTTGTGCTCTGAGAATTCTAGCCTATGATGGTGCTGAGGACAGTCTTTCAGGATACACAAGACAGAATGCCTCCCCTCTCTGGCATCAGTGGTAGCAGACAAAGCCAACAAAAGTCCTCTAAGTGCTTTGAGTATCCCTGATAGTTCAGGCCATCGGTGCTATGACTGTGAAGTAACACAATTTTCTGAAGGGGCCTCTTTGCCAACACCCTTGAGTGTGGGAGTACAAGGTGGCTCTGTAGCTCTTCTAGAAGATGGTGGACTCCTGCAAGTCCACACACACGCAAACACACACCCAGACACACACACTTTCAGGAGTCAGAAAAGGCTTAGACCTGGCAAAACCAACAGAAACTCTTCTTCCTGATCCTATTTTCATAGACAAAAGCCCATAGGTAACCCTTGTCAGAGGGGAGGAATTCTTGCCTACCCTCCCCAACTTTCTCCCTTTTGTCTACCAAATCTAGAGAGTCTAATTCCAGAGCCAAAGTGTGAGTCCTACTTATCGGTGTGACTCTGGACAATTCAATTCACCATTTTTTCATCTGATAAAATGACAAAATAATTCTCCTTACCTCTGAGGGTTTTGTGAGTGTCAAAGGAGCTACACACACAGTTAGTGCAGTTGTTGGCTCTGTATCCTTTGATGTCACTGTCATAGACTCTTCAACATTTACAGGCATTGAATTCTTCACTGTGGAGACAGCTCAGATGCTGTCAGAAAGGGTATTGAGCTAGTGGCCTTCACTCCTCTTCTAGTCAGCATCTAGTGTTTGTTAGCCTTCATTTTGGGGCCAGGTATGCTGGATTGTGAATCTTCTGTTCCTGGGGCAGAGAAGGGCTGGGATGTCTTGTAAAGGGAAGCCCCTGGCTTCCCATCTGTGGGAAAAAATGAAGCAGGAGCTGTTCTGGATGGAGCCTGAAGATGAGGACTTCAATTTCTTCTTCAAGGAAGAAGGATATGTTATATCATCAAGAAAATTATGAATATTCACCAGGTTATAATGTTTTAAAAACTGACTCCCCAAGGTGTTCACTCAGGCCTAAATCCAAATAATCATTGAGATCTGTTGACACACTCTTATACTTGTCTCCTGAGGGGACACAGTGGCTCTCAAGGGTAATCTTTCTCATAGTTCTCTTCTAGAGAAAAGATAGGTAAGGTGGTGTCAGGCAGAATGTGTCTCTATGACCCAAGCCCTGGGCTGACTTACTCTAGCCCCTTTGTTGAAATGTGGGCCCCCTTACTGTTCAACACAAACTTGAAACCACCCCTTGGGATACAAGGACTGTGCTACAGCTGGTCATTCTTCCAGACTACTCCAAAAACTTTGTGGTGTTAAGTCTGTGGGGAGAAAGAATTCTATTTCATCTTTCCTTTAGGATTTGACTTGAGGAGAGTTAGTGTAGATACTATACTTTCTTTATGTAGCATGCTGATGCATTTGTAGAGATGGATGGGACTTAGATGTTTATCTGGTCAGCTTCATGTGTGTGTTACCTTTATAAAAGGTCTGCTTAATGGTAATTATTCTATAACTTAGCACCTTCTGTGGCAGAGAGGTCACTTCCTTTCTTAGAAGGTTGTGGTGAAGACTGAGCTCTGGCCAGATATCTCTCTCTTACTGGCTGTAACTGACCCTGGACAGTTATTAAAAATACTTTCTCACCTTTAAAATAAGAGCACAAATACTGTTAATACTACCCTACAATACTACTAATATGCTCATAAAGTTTCTGTGAGGATCAAATGAATTAATATCTTAAGTGTCTTTAGGAGAGTCTAGCAGATAGAACTTAGGTAAGAGGCCCAATCAGTGTTAACTGTTATTTTATGAAGTCCTGATCTACTCCTGTAGTTGTTGGATGCCTCTCTAAATTCTTCCATCGGACTGTGCATATCTACTATAGATGTTAGTACAACACTGTTTCACCACACTTTGCTCTAGACATGTTTCAAGTCATGCTATTCAGTGATCTGTTGTTACTGTCTTATGTTAGGATCATGCTCCAGTGTACAAGACTTTGGATTCCCAGACTCAGATACTATGACATGTCATGATAATATTTCTTCCTTATAATCACCATTTTGATGTTGACTTGCTTTCCAGATTCTCTTGCTACTTCTACTTTTTTTTTTTTTTTTAGCTGGGAATCCACTAGAGGCAAGGGATTATGCAGTGGTATTGGAGAGAACTATGAAGAAAATGATATTTGGGGCACCTGGGTGGCTCAGTGGGTTAAAGCCTCTGCCTTCGGCTCAGGTCATGATCTCAGGGTCCTGGGATCGAGTCCCGCATCGGGCTCTCTGCTCAGCAGGGAGCCTGCTTCCCTCTCTCTTTCTCTCTCTCTGCCTGCCTCTCTGTCTACTTGTGATCTCTCTCTGTCAAATAAATAAATAAAATCTTTAAAAACAAAACAAAACAAAACAAAAACCAAAATGTAATATTGTAGAGAACCCAAAGTGAAATTCCAACCATACTCTGGAGAATATTAATGTAAATATCCCTATTTTTTTTGACAGGAGAAAAAAAATTTTTTTGAATGAAAATTTCAGTGCCAGGGAGTAACAGATTTCTTAAAAAGAAATAGAAATTCAAACTTGCTTCAGACTTCTCCCTACAACATACTGATGGCATAAAATACTGAAGTATTATCAGATTTTTAGGATAAATATTTCATAACTCAAAATTCTATACCCAGTTAGGTTATTCCTCTTGTAAATATGTTTATGAGACTAAATGAATATATTGAAAATACTTTTTAAAAAATAACATTTTGTGAGCACAAATTTAATTATTGTGAGTAACCAGCATTTTAAATCTGCATAATTTAGCAAGACCATGAATTTGAATACTGGGAATGAATGCAGGAAGCAAAACACATTCTGATTCTTGTGTTAAGTCATTGTTTTGTTCTTGACTTTATAAACAGAAAAATGAAGGTATAAGTATCTACTACTTAAAGAGATATCTCCTAGCAGAATAGAAAAAAGTAGAAGTCACTGTATCAACTCAAATCAGCTGTGGTCTATATGATATTATAGAAAAAGATTCAGATTTTCATATTTTCAGTTTAAAAGAAGAAATCTCTCAGAGTTAGATACCCATTCTAACTTTATTTTTTTTATTATATTCAGTTAGCCAACATATAGTACATCATTAATTTTGGTGTAGTGTTCAACAATTCATTAGTTGTATATAAAACCCAGTGGTCATCCCAACATGTGTCCTTCTCAATATCCACTACCCAGTTACCTCATTCCCCAACACTCTCCCTTCTGTAACTCTCAGTGTGTTTCCTGGAGTAGAGTCTCTCATAGTTTATCTCCCTCTCTGATTTCATCCCATTCAGTTTTCCCTCACTTCCCCTGTGGTCCTCTGCACTAATCCTTATATTCCACATATGAGTGAAACCATATGGTAATTGTCTTTCTCTGCTTCACTTATTTCACTTAGCATCATGCCCTCCAGTTCCATCCATGTTGATGCAAATGATGGGTATTCATCCTTTCTGATGGCTGAGTAATATTTGTATATATGGACCACATCTTCTTTATCCATTCTTCTGTTGGAGGACATCTTGTCTCCTTCCACAGTTTGGCTACTGTGGACATTTCTGCTATGAACATTGAGATGCAGGTGTCCCTTCTTTTCACTACATCTGTGTCTTTGGGATAAATACATAAATACCTAGTAGTGCAATTGCTGGGTCCTAGGGTAGCCCTATTTATTTTTAATGTCTTGAGGAACATCCATACTGTTTTCCAGAGTGGTTACACCAGCTTGCATTTCTACCAACAGTGTAAGAGGGATCCCCTTTTTCCACATCCTCTCCAACATTTGTCATTTCCTGTCTTGTTAATTTTTGCCATTCTAACTGGTGTAAGGTGGTATTTCATTGTGGGTTTGATTTGTATTTCCCTGATGGCTAGTGACATTGAGAACTTTTCCATGTGTCTGTTACAGCCATTTGTATGTCTTTTTTGGGGAAGTGTCTGTTCATGTCTTTTGCCCATTTCTTCTTCTTTTTTTTTAATAAACATATAAGGTATTTTTATCCCCAGGGGTACAGGTCTGTGAATCGCCAGGTTTACACACTTCACAGCACTCACCATAGCACATACCCTCCCCAATGTCCATAACCCCACCCCCTCTCCCAACCCCCCTCCCCCCACCAACCCTCAGTTTGTTTTGTGAGATTAAGAGTCACTTATGGTTTGTCTCCCTCCCAATCCCATCTTGTTTCATTTATTCTTCTCCTACCCCCTTAACAGCCCCATGTTGCAACTCCACTTCTTCATATCAGAGAGATCATGTGATAGTTGTCTTTTCTTGACTGGGTTATTTGTTTTTTTGGGTGTTGAATTTGAGAAGTTCTTTATAGATTCTAGATACCAGTCCTTTATCTGTAATGTCATTTGCAAATATCCTCTCCCATTCCATGGGTTGCCTCTTAATTTTGTTGACTGTTTTCTTTGCTGTGCAGAGGCTTTTTATCTTGATGAAGTCCCAAGAGTTTATGTTTGCTTTTCTCTCCCTTGCCTTTAGAGACGTGTCTTGAAAGAAGTTACTGTAGCCAATGTCAAAGAGGTTACTGCCTATGTTCTCCTCTAGGATTTTGATGAATTCCTGTCTCACATTGAGGTCTGTCAACCATTTTGAGTTTGTGTACGGTGTAAGAGAATGGTCCAGTTTCATTCTTCTGCATGTGGCTTCCAATTTTCCCAGCACCATTTGTTGAAGAGACTGTCTTTTATCCCATTGGATGTTCTTTCCTGCTTTGTCTAAGATTAGTTGACCAGAGAGTTGAGGGTCCATTTCTGGAGTTTCTATTCTGTTCTATCTATCTATGTGTCTGTTTTTGTGCCAATGCCATGCTGTTTTGATGATCACAGTTTTGTAATATAGCTTGAAGTCAGGGATTTTGATGCCACCAGCTTTGGTTTTCTTTTTCAACTTTCCCCTGGTGATTCAGGGTCTTTCCAGGTTCCACACAAATTTTAGGATTGTTTATTCCACCTCTGTGAAAAATGTCAGTGTATTTTGGTAGAGATTGCATTGAAAGTATAGATTGCTCTGGGCAGCATAGGCGTTTTAACAAAGTTTATTCTTCCAATCCATGAGCATGGAATGTTTTTCCACCTGTGTCTTCTTACATTTCTTTTGTAAGCATTCTGTAGTTTCAAGAGTATAGATCCTTTAACACTTTTGTTAAGTTTATTTCTAGGTGTCTCATTTTTTGGGGGGGGTGCTATTGTAAATGGGATTGACTTCTTTATTTCTCTTTCATCAGTTACATTTGTTAGTGTATAGAAATGCAGCTGATTTCTCTTCATTGATTTTGTATCTTGCCATGTTGCTGAGTTGCTGTATGAGTGCTAGTAACTTGGGGGTGGAGTCTTTTGCGTTTTCCACATAACGTATCATGTCGTCTGCAAAGAGAGAGAGTTTGACCTCTTCTTTGCCAATTTGAATGTTGTTATTTATTTATTTTTGCTGTCTGATTGCTGAAGCAAGAACTTCTAGTACTACTTTGAACAATAATGGTGAGAGTGGGTATCTTTGTCGTGTTCCTGACTCTAAGGAAAAAAACTCTCAGTTTTTCCCCATTGAGATTGATACTCACTGTGGACTTTTCCTAGATGGCTTTTAGGATATTGAGGTATATTCCCTCTATCCCTACAATTGGAGAGTTTTAATCAGTAAAGGATATTGTATTTTGTCAAATGCTTTTTTCTGTGTCAATTATGAGGATCTTATGGTTCTTGTCTCTTTTTTTATTAATATGCTCTATCACGTTGATTGATTTGTGAATGTTGAACCACCTTGGTATCCCAGGAATAAATCCCAGCTGGTCATGTGAATAATCCTTTTAATATACTTTTGGATCCTATTGGATAGGATCTTGTTGAATATTTTGGCATTCATGTTCATCATGGATATTGGTCTGTAATTCTCCTTTTTGATGGGGTCTTCATCTGGTTTTGGGATCGGGGTAATGCTCACCTCATAGAACAAGTTTGGAAGTTTTCCTTCCATTTCTATTTTCTGAAATAGCTTCAGAAGAATAGGTATTATTTCTTCTTTAAATGTTTGGTAGAATTCCCCTGGGAAGCCATGTGGCTGTGAACTCTTGTTTTTTTGGGAGTTTTTATTTATTTATTTATTTATTTTTAAATTTTTTTTTATTACTGCTTCAATTTCCTTGCTGGTTATTAGTCTGTTCAGATCGTCTGTTTCTTCCTGTTTCAGTTTTGGTAGTTTATAAGTTTCCAGGAGTGCATCCATTTCTTCTAGATTGCTTAATTTGTTGACATATAGTTGCTGGTAATAATTTCTAATAATTGTTTCTATTTCGTTAGTGTTAGTTGTGACCTCTCCTCTTTCATTCATGATTTTATTAATTTGGGTCCTTTCTCTTTTCTTTTGGATAGTCTGGCCAGAGGTTTATTGATGTTATTAATTCTTTCAAAGGACCGGATTCTAGTTTCATCGATCTGTTTTAATGTTCTTCTAGTTTCTGTTTCATTGATTTCTGCTCTAATCTTTATTATTTCTCTTCCCCTGCTTGGTTTAGCCTGTATTTGATGTTCTTCCTCCAGGTCTTTTAGGTGTAAGGTTAGTTAGTGCATTTGGAATTTTTCTAATTTTTTGAGAAAGGCTTGGATGGCTATGTATTTCCTTTTTAGGACCAGGTTTGCAGTATCCCACAGGTTTTGGACTGATGTGTTTTCATTCTCATTAGTTTCAATGAGTTGTTTAAGTTCTTTAATTTTCTGGTTGACCCAATCATTCTTTCACAGGATGCTCTTTAACTTCCAAGTGTTTGAGTTCCTTCCAAATTTCTTCTTGTAGTTGAGTTCCAGTTTCACAGTATTGTGATCTGAAAATATGAAGGAGATAATCTCAATCTTTTGGTATTGGTTGAGACCTGATTTGTGACCAGTATGTGGTCTATTTTGGAGAAAGTTCCATATGAACTTGAGAAGAATGAGTGTTCTGTTGTTTTAGGATGGAATATTCTGTGTATATCTACAAAATCCATCTGGGCCAATGTGTCATTCAAAGCTCTTGTTTCTTCATTGATATTCTGCTTAGATGATCTATCCATTGCTGTGAGTGGAGTGTTAAGGTCTCCTACTATTAATGTATTATTACAAATATGTTTCTTTATTTTGGTTATTAATGGGTTTATATAATTGGCTGTTCCCAATTTGGGGTCATAGATATTTACAATTGTTAGTTTTTCTTGTTTGATAGACCATTTAAATATGATATAATGTCCCTCTACATCTCTTTGGGTTAAAATCTAATTTATCTGATAAAGGATTGCTACCCTAGCTTTCTTCTGAGGTCCATTATCATGGTAAAATGCTCTCCACCCCCTCACTTTCAATCTGGAGGTATCTTTAGGTTCAAAATGAGTCTCTCATAGACAGCATATGGACAGGTCCTACTTTTCTATCCAATCTGAAACTCTTTCATGGGAGCATTCAGCCCATTTACATTCAGAGTAACTATTGAAAGATATGAATTTAATACCATTGTATTGCCTGTAAAGTCCCTGTTTCTGTAAACTATCTCTGTTACTTTCTGGTCTATATTGCTTTTGGGGCCCTCTTCAGTTACAGAATCCCCCTTCATATTTCTTTCAGGGCTGGCTTTGTGGTCACATATTCTTCCAGTTTCTACCTGTCCTGAAATCTCTTTATCTCTCCCTCTGTTCAGAATGACAGCCTTGTTGGATAAAGTATCCTTGGCTGCATGTTCTTCTCATTTAGTACCCTGAATGTATCTTACCATCCCTTTCTGGCTTGCCAGGCTTTTGTGGATAAGTCTGATGTTATTCTGATATTCCTCTCTTCATTTGTAAGAAGTCTCTTCCCCCTAGCTGCTCTCAGGATTGCTTTCTTGGCTGTAAGATTTACAAGCTTTGCTATCATATGTTGGGGCATTGACCTATTTTTATTGATTTTGGGAGGGATCCTCTCTGCCTCTTGGACACTAATGCTTGTTTCCTTCCCCAGATTAAGGAAGTTCTCAGGTATGATTTGCTCAAATATACTTTCTGTCTTCTTTTTCTCTCTACCCCCTTGGGGATCCCAATAATTCTGACATTGGAGTGTCATTGATCTCTCTAAATCTATTTTCATAGGCTACTAACTGCCTATCCTTATTTTCTTCATCTTCCTTAATTTCTATCAGTTTATCTTCTAGATCACTTATTCTCTCTGCTGCCTCATTTATCCTGGCTGTTAGAGTATCCAGTTTGGACTGCATCTAATTCATAGCATTTTAAAATTTAGCCTGATCAGATCTCATGTCTGTCCTTACAGATTCCTTATTGTCACTAATGCTTTTCTCAAGCCTACTTATTGACTTCATGATTGCTATCCCAAATACTATCTCTGACATCTTGTTTTCCATATCCATTAGTTCTGTGGCAAAGGACATTATCTCTGGTTCTTTTTTTTGTTGACAGTTCCTCCTCCTAGTCATTCTTTCAAGGGATGAACAGAGTCCAAAATATTAACCACAATCTAGGCTAGATGTGCCCATGAAAGATGATAGAATTATACAACAATACACTAATTTTTCCTTCCACCTTGCTTTCTCTCATTTTTTCCTTTCATTTTACATAATTTCAGATTGCAAGTTATTATAAAGCTTATAACCTGGAAATAGCAAGATGGAAGAGATGTACAAGGCAAAGTAAGGGGATGGCATGGAGGATCCACACCCTCTCTAGGCACACCACTCTCCCCAAACCTCCATTTCCGTGTTTTCACCAACTGGGAAAGAAGTTTTCCCTATTTTAACTTTAAATGGAAAGGGAAAATGAGTTTTATTCCAAGGTTCTTATAACAGTCAAAGGAAGCACGTATTACATAGAATTCCAGATATTAGGTGCAAACTTGAAAAAAACATAATTCAGGTAATTCTGTAACTAATAATTGAAGCCATTGGTTTAACATGCATGACAGACCTTTGTGAGTTGAAGTTTCATTCTATAGGATATAAAAATCATCCTTGAACCCAAGTATCTTGAAAAAATTTCTTTCCAAGGACATTTTAATATTTAAGTGATAATGGAATAAGATACAGCTGAAAAATTTCACATAAGCTTTTATGCTAAAAAAGAGAATAAGAGAGATATTTTGTGCATTTTCTCAGCTTAACATCTTATCATAGTTGATCAAGTGAACCACACCTTTAACTAGATATACAGCTCATAATTTTATCTGCCTTCAGCAGCTACAAAGAGCAAGTATCTCTCTCTTTTTAAAAGATTTTGTTTATTTATTTGATAGACAGAGATCAAAAGTAGGTAGGGAAGCAGGCAGAGAGTGAGAGGAAGAGAAGCAAGCTTCCCAATGAGCAGAGAGCCTGATGTGGGACTCAATCCCACCCTGATCATGACCTGAGCTGAAGGCAGAGGCTTTAATCCACTGAGCCACCCAGGCACCCCAGCAACTATGTCTTATTTTTATTTCCTATATCACTTTTGTTAACAGGGAGGACTATATCTTTAATACTAAACCCAGGGTTCCATTAGATAACATTGGGTGGTATGCTGGATGGACAGTTTCCTTTGCTTCTCCAGATTATTCTCTTTTCTCCACCCTGCTCTGGGAATTGATCAGTATGAACTCACCGGTGGGCTGCCTTATCCTCTGTCTTCCAGTTGGGTTTAGCCAGTAGAGAGCTGTAGCAGAGATTAGAGGCAGGGAAAAATGAGGTTGGAGAACTTATTCCTAAAAATACTGACTGGTAGCTGCTGCATCCTTATATAAAAGTCACAGCTCCTCCAAGCAGCCATCTTTGCATGTCTTTGCACATCTCTGTCTCCATCTCTCTCTCTCTGTGCTTTAATAACTACTTCCTCCCCTTCTCACTTCAGACCTGAGGTGTAAAGTCCTTCCTGATATCTCAAAACTGATTTCTGGATGATAAGTGTGTTTGTTGACATTGAGCTGTCATTGCTTCTAAGTAGACAGAGCTAAGAAATGCATAACACATAATACATATACACATAACACATATCACATATACATATGTGCATAACACATATACATATGTGCATAACACATATACACACACCTCTCTACCTATCTGTAGTGTATCCATATCTATCTATCTATCATCTATCATGTATCTATCTACCATCCATCTATCATGTATCTTCTACCTGTCTATCATCGATCTAATATAGCTATCATCTGTCTATCTTCCTATGTACCCATCATCTCAGAATCATGAGTTTACAAGCATACCTCCAGTCCTAGTTCAGCACACAGGGGTCATTCTAGCCCTTCCTCTTTCCATATTTGAAATTCCCTCCTGCAACAGTAAGAAACCTGGCTCTTATTATCCACAATTGTAGAATATACATAAAGTAGTTTCAGAATTGATAACTCATTCCACTGTAGAAAACATGAACAAGAAAAAAATATAATTTTTGCAGTTAAATATAAAACCTGAGGGCACAAAGTCAAATACTATGTTGAAGACCTACTTAGCTTAGTTTTTCTCCTGTGTTTGATATGGCTTTAATAGTCATTTGAAATGGGTTTGTTTCTGCTTTCATTCTGTTTGGGTTGGTTTTATCCTATTTTTATTTCATATCTATACCTATAACTGTACTATATTTGTATCTACTTCTATTTATATATACTTCTATGGGGTGTTTTATAATCTGGTAAAATTATTCGCACCCCACTCTGACTGTATTTGAAATAATTAACATAACTACACTGAAAGGGGACAGAAAAAGTAGCCCAAATAATTCTTGGACACAGTATTTTAACTAAATATCCTCATACTAAATTAAATTAAAGTAAATACTAAATTAAAAAAGAGACTGTAAACACATATACTCTAGTTATT
This sequence comes from Lutra lutra, assembly GCF_902655055.1. Taxonomy (NCBI): domain Eukaryota; kingdom Metazoa; phylum Chordata; class Mammalia; order Carnivora; family Mustelidae; genus Lutra; species Lutra lutra. The sequence continues at coordinate 47,107,241 of NC_062293.1, forward strand.
TATTTAGTTTCCTTAGTGTCATGGTTTAGCAGTTCTAAGGCAATTTCATGCATGTTCTAAGATTGAGCTTTTCTATTTAGTGTTTCCCGGGGGGAGGGCAAGGAAAGTACTGGCTACAGGGATGCTGGTGGGGTGGGGCCGTGCTGGCTCGAGGCTCTGATCACATGCATACTCAGAGGACCAGCACTGGACCCTCTCTGGGGGAGGGCAACTGCTAGTGATCCAGGAGGTGGTGTTCATCAGGGATCTGTGGTGGAGCAGTGAGAAGGTCCAGAGCTGAGTTTTCTGGAACCCACTGCTCCTGATACCACTTAGTCCTCAGAGTCTTCTACTGTGTTCCAATATTTTTTCCTCTTTCATCCCTCCTCCAAGCCTATAGTGACCTTCTCATAAAAATCGAGGAAAAAAATCTGATGATGACCATGACTTCATACATTTTCTTCTGTCTCAAGGGATGATTTCCTCCATATAATATATCTTAATTTTAGCAGAGGCTTTTTGTGAATTGATTAAAGTGACTTTTTTTTTTGATAGATGTGGTGGCTCTCTAGTTCAGCCCAAGAGACAGGCAGTTAATAACTTTTCTTGGAGGAAATCCCAACACTGCTGGACCACATCCTTCACGTTCCCAGAAACTGCTCCTGAGGGAATATAAAGGGTGTGGGACAATTACTGAGTTTCAAACTCCCTCAAGACCCCTGAAGCACTCATACTGAGGCTATCTAAGAAAGAAATAAATAGCACAAGTCCCCTTATGACCCAGAGCTGAGAACCTTAGAATTACACCAGTGGTCCTGATATTATGACCAAACACACTCCTGTGTGCAGCCCTGCTACAGCTGGGGTGTAGGAAAGGTTGGCTGCAGCACAGGCAGGCAACCTGGACATGAGCCTGTTTTTATGTTCTCTGCTTCACACAGTGACAGCCTCTGAGTTTTCATGTTAATTTCCAATGATGTAGAGGATGGAAGAAGAGGCAGTGGGTCATTGTTGATGGAGGCTGAGATGGAAACAGGCAGGAAGGTAAGCTTCACAGCTGGAATAGAACAAGCCCCAATATATGTTTGAACAATGACAAACAGACCAAGTATGTCCTAGGTGCAGTGAGAAGTATGAGGATAAACAAGGCAGGCTCACCATCTCTAAAGGGTCAGAGTCAGGTAGGGAAGATAGACCTAAATGTTTGATAATGAAAGTATAAGAAAATCTTGACATTTGCATTATTTGAGAGGAAGGATGACATTAAGTCTTTTCCACCAGAAGACAAGAGATTCCCAAGGAAGTTTATGAAAGTCACCAAATGAGGTGACAGAAAATAGGTGATGGGGGAGAGCAGACAACAGAGGATGCCTGCAGGCTAGTGCATTCACAAACAAGAACAGCAGGAGAGTTTAGGGCCAGCACCCCTGGGCAGGGAAGAGGGAATGGTGGGAGAAGTGTTTCCTTTCACGCACAAGAAAACCCCAGGGTGAATCCTTTAGGATGGCTGTGGATTTCAAACTCTAGCCCCCATGGGGAGACTCAGAAAGTTGGGTATCATCAAATAGAGAGTCTGTGTTCTGACTGAGAATTCCTTCCTATGGGACTGATCCTTGGCAGTAAGTGGTCCCAGGTTGGGGTAGGAATAAAGAATTTCTACTCCTTTCTTCTTCTATATCAAGACAAGCCTATAGCTGGTCATTGCTCCCAGTTGCAGACAATACAAGGTTCTGGACTTTTTAAATATAGGTCAGTGGATAGAACCTCTCCCTCCACCTACACATGAATTCAGGGAAACTACCTTTTTGTTTCTCCTCACAATGTGGGCCTCAGTCTTCTGGAGGTAAAGTGGAGGAACAGAATTACAAATCTTCCAGTGAGTGCATTCACCCAGGCATTGTGTGTTTATGAACATCTTTTTAGTGCCAGGCATTATCTTAGGTGCTAGGGAATTAGAGAAAGAGTGTACACAGTGGCCCTGACTTCTTGATGCTTTCATTTTGGTGGGGAGGCTGGATTTAATGAGGTTAAGTGTTGAAGATAAAGTGGTGTTAAAATGTGGAGAGTGGAGGTTAATACTGGAACATCCAGCAAGTGTTCCCCATCTCTTGCCAGCTAGTCTCTGCCACTTCCCATGCACTGAGAATACCCTACTTTCTCTTGCCTCAACTCAGATGTCTTCCTCTAGGAAGCCCTCCCTTACCAACAATGGTGAATTAAATATCCCTTTGTCATGCTGTGTGGGATCCTACATGACCCTCTGTTACAACAGGTTGCAAGTGCATATTGAATTTCTAGCCTGCATCCACCCCTTTTTGAGGCAATGAAGATACAGTTATGAATAAGCCAGACAAGGAAATTTCATGGAGGGGGAAAAAAGACCATGAAACAGTGAGCATATGAACAATATAATCTTAGCATGTAGAGTGTACCGGGAAATTAATGAGTGTAACAACATGATGGAGAGTACACAATGGAGCGTGAGAGTGGCTTTTTAAAATAAAGATGTCAAGAAAGGACTCTCTGGGGAAAAGAAATTTACGTGGAGAGGTAAAAGTTAAAAAGACTCAGTAATTAAATTGGAATTGTATTATATTTGTATTTCAATTTGGGAAGGATTAGAATTTTGAATGTTATTAAATTCTTCCCAGCTAAGAACATGGTATGTCTTTCCATTTTTTGTATCTTGATTGATTTTCTTTGATCCAAGTTTATAATATTCTTCCTTATTTGTGGCACTTAGGTCTAAGTATCTCATGGATTTTGTTGTTGTGCCTGTGAATTTTTTCTTATTTCTACTTCTGTTCTGTTTTTGCCAGAATGGAGAAAATCTATTGTATATATCTTCTTCTATCCTGCCTTCTTCATATCATCTTTCTGAATCTTCAGGTGCTTACATCACCCTGGCACTTACTTCACACTCAGTATTATTTGTGGACTGAATGAGTGCCTATGGCAGAGCTCTTCTTTGAAGGGGGAGGAAGAAGCTTTGAGCTTACCCAAGAGATGAGAGGGAGCAACTGGATGTGGTCAAAGGTAAGAGCTGACATTTTAGATTTTGAGGGATTTGGGCTTGAGTCTTGATGCTGCCACTTAAAAACTACGTGAACTAGACAACTTACTGTTACTTAATTTTTCTGAACACCGATCTCCTTATCTGTAAATGGTGTTAACAGTTTCTACTTTGTAATGTGATGTGAAGTTTAAATAAGATAATAGGAAACTTTGGAACGTACTCTACAGGGTAAGCTCTCAATATGTGTTGATTACTATTCAAAATTGTTTGATAAATGTTTATCTTTGAAGTTTAAACATTCCGGTATATGACAATTTATGGGTCATTTATCCTTCAGTAATTATGTGGAGAATTTAGAGAGCCATTTAGATTTTCAAATTCAGGACTCTTTTCAATTTAATACAATTTGCATCAGACTCACATGTCTTATTTTTGGGGGGTTTCTCACATTCTTGGATTGGCTCTTGGTTCTCTGTTCCTCTAACTATATTTCCTTTCTTATTATTTTTATCTCTGTCCCTTTCATTTTAATTTATTAAGAAAATCCCATTTGTACTTTCAAAACAGATGATCTTTTCTGCAGTTTCCTCATTAGTATTATTTGCAAGCCATGTAGATTATAAATTCACATATAAAAATTCACATTTTTCTGTTGAAATATTTTAACTTATAGATATCATATTATATTCCTAAATATTCACCATATATCTCTAAAAACCTTTCCCCACATGACTTAAATAACATTTTCAGCCTAATTAACAGTCATTCCTTATTATTATCCATTCCTAGTTTATATATAAATTTCTCCACTTATCCCCAAAAGTGTCCTTTTAGTTGTTTGTCAAAATAAGAATTTGATTGTGGACCATGCATTGTATCTGGTTGTTATGAATCTTGTTATAGATTTTTTGTCTTTAACAATTCATTTTTTTCACAGGGTGATTGACTGAAGAGATTGCCCCAGTCTCCTCTTTCTCAAAGTCAAGTTCACTGACAGGGGCAGCAACATCACTTGGAGCTTGTAAGAAATGCAGGCCCTATCCCAAACCCACTGAAATGCAAATCTGCATTGACTTGCGTGTCCCTGGTGACTCATATGCACGTAAAAACTTAGGAAGCATTCCTGTGGTGTTCCACCTTTAGGACTTAATGTGATTGTTTCCTCTAGGACTAGCTTGATCCTTGAGATCTGGTATTCCCATAACTGACAGTAATTGCAAGCAGTTTGATAACATTTATGTTAAACATTTTTGGCTAAAACACTTCACGTTATAGCTTATGCCATATTTGACCAATGGTAAAATTCACCCCTGGATTTCTGAAATAATAACCTGGTTCCTCCATTGTAATGTCTCTGTGTCCCACTTGTAACCAGGAAGGAGTCTATGTGGTGTTAATTTGGCATCATACAAATATTCAGCTCCCTATCAACCATTTGCTGAATGGCTTATCCTCTTTATCCTTACCTGAATCAATGCTTTACTCAGGGTTTTCAAGCACTCCTCAGATAAATCTAAACACTTCTTTTTAAGTGTTTTTCCCCCCATGTATTTTGTCTTTTTTGGGTTGCTATTGTAAATGGGTTCTTCTCTTTTGTGACATCTAACTGAGTGTTGTTTTTATACACGAATATGACTGATTTCTGTATGTTGATTCTACAACATGTTGCTATTCTCAATAGTCTTGTGGTTGCTCTGTTGATTTTCTTGCGTTTTCCAGAAATCTCTTTTTGTACAATACTTATCAGGTTTTAAAATCAGCATTATACCTTCTTTAGAAAAAGATTTTGGAAGTTTGCCTTCTCTTTCTATATTCTGACTAGAAAAAGAGATTGTCTACCATTTAAAGTTTTTTTTTTAATTTTATTTATTTATTTGACAGAGAGAGATCACAAGTAGGCAGAGAGGCAGGCAGAGAGAGAGGAAGGGAAGCAGGCTCCCCACTGAGCAGAGAGCCCGACGTGGGACTCCATCCCAGGACCCTGAGATCATGACCTGAGCCGAAGGCAGCGGCTTAACCCACTGAGCCACCCAGGTGCCCCCCATTTAAAGTTTTGATGGGATCTCTTATTAAACTAGATGATCTTGGCACTTCTTTAGGGACCAGATCTTTGACAGATATGCTAAATTGTGTTTTTGTTGTTAGTTGTTTTCTACCATCCCTGCAGGAGGTTGACCCTTGAACAATGGGCTAGAGGAGCAGATCCCCCCAACACAAATGAGAAAAATCCATATATAACTTTTGACTCTCCCAAAAGTGTTGACCAGAAGCCTGACTCATAACATAAACACTCAATTAACACATATTTTGTATGTTATATGTATTATATGTTGTATTCTTACAATAAAATAAGCTAGAGAAAAGAAAATGTTATTAAGAAAATCATAAGGGGGAGCACCTGGGTGGCTCAGTTGGTTAAGTGTCTGACTCTTGATTTAGACTCAGGTCATGGTCTCAGGGTGGTGATATGGAGTCCTGCATGGAGCTCTGCATGCAACAGAGAGTCTGCTTAAGATTCTCTCTCTCTTCTCCTCCCCCTGCTGTTTCTCTCTCTCTTTCAAAATAAATAAATAAATCTTAAACAAAAAAAGAAAAGAAAATCATAAGGAAAACACATTCACAGTACTGTGCTATAAAAAAAAATCTGTGTGTTATTGGATTTGTGCAATTCAAGCCCAGGTTGTTCAAAGGTCAACTGTATACCCCCCTCCCCGACTATTTGCCATATCACTTGCAACTACCTCCTTGTGGAAGGTTATAGTTATGTGTCCCTCTGATGTTGGCCATGATACTTGTTTTAACAGTGAAGTTGAGTGGACATGATATGTACCCATTCCAAGTAAAAGCTATAAATTTACAATTGTGCATTTTTATAAGGTCTTGCTCTTTTCTCTTTTCCCTTAAGAATAGCATGTCACAAATAAGGGCTGTTTCTTTAGACTGGATCCCAGAATAAAGAAGATGCATGAGTCCATGCTAAGCAGAACTACATACACCTTGCTGTTGACATATAATGTAAGTGAGAAAATAAGCCTTTGTTTTTTGTAAGCCATTGTGATTTGAGGATAGTTTCTACCACAGTACTACCAAGAGAAAAATGATTAAAACAACATTTATTTTTCTTTGTGGATGTGGCTTATCCTTTATCCATCTCTACCAGTGTTATTCTTGGTACCTTGTATTGTCCAAAGATTATTCATTTCACCTAGAACTACACATTTCTTTGCATCTACTCTAGCTAAGTAGTCTTATGATTTTAGATAACTTCTTTTTCAATTTATGTCCCTCTCTGTCATTTCTTATTCTGTTTATTTGTGTTTCTCTCTCTGAACCCCCCCTTTATTTTTGCTTGATTAGATTAGCAAATGATTTATCCATTACATTGATTTTTTTTCAGTATATATAATTCATATACCATACAATACATCCAAAGTGTACAGTTCAATGGCTTTTATTATTTTATATATTCACTGAATTTTGTTACAACCACCACAATAAGTTTGCAACATTTTAATTTAATTTTATTTATTTATACAGAGAGAGACACATCGAGAGAGGGAACACAAGCAGGGGGAGTGGGAGGGGGAGAAGTAGGCTTCCTGCTGAGGAGGGAGCCCCATGCAGAGCTCAATCCCAGGACCCTGAGATCATGACCTGAGCCAAAGACAGACACCCAACCATCTGAACCACCCAGGTGCCCCAGTTTACAACATTTTTATCACCCCAAAAGGAACCTTATAATCATTAGCTATCACCCTCACTCATCTATCCCTCCAAGCCTTAGGCAGCCACTAATCTACTTTCTCTATATATAGATTTACCTATTTGGGAAATTTCATATAAACTGAATTATATAATACGTTGTTCTCTATGTCTGGCTTCTTTCACTTAACATAATGTTTTCAAGGTCTGCTCATATGTATAAGCATGTATATGTACTTTGTTTCTTTTTATTGCCAAATATTATTTCATTTTATGGATATGCTGCATTTTATTTATCCATTCACAGGTTGATGGACATGTGGATTATTTTTAGTTTTTGTCTATATGAATAATGCTGCTATGAACATTTGTATACAAGTTTTTGTGTGGATATATGTTTTCATTTCTCTTAGGTATACCTAGGAGTAGAATTGCTGGATTATTCATATGGGTAATTCTATGTTTCGCCTTTTGAGAAACTGTCAGAATGTTTTCCAACGACACAGAAACATTTTAAATCCTTACTAGCAGGGTGTAAGGGTTCCAATTTCTCCCCATCCTCAATGGGGATGAGGAATGCTGTTTGAATGTGCTTTGGTGTCAGTCATATCTCAGAAACTATTGCCTAATCTAAAGTCATGAAGATTTATGCCTATATTTTCTTCTAATATTGCTATAGTTTTAACTCTTACAGTTAGGTCTTTGATCCATTTTGAGTTAATTTTGTATGATCTAAGGTAAGAGTCCCATTCATTCTTTTGTATATGGAGACCCCATTGTCCCAGCACCATTTACCAAAAAAGACCAAATAATTTTTTTGTTTTTACTTTATTTGTTTTCTGATTTTGAACTCTACTTTTGCTTTAATTTTTTCCAGTTCAGTTTATTTTTGTTACTCATTTTGTGTCAGATGCTTAACTCATGTATTATTTACTATTATTCATGTAAGTATTTAAGGCAATGAATTTTCCTTTAATTACTATGTTAGCAATATTTCGTAGACTCTGGTACATAACATTACTATTTTCTGAATATTCTGAAATTTAGATTTTTATTTCTCCTTTGGACCTGAGAGTTACTTAATAGAGATATTTGAAACATTTCTTTCCAGATTGAAAGTCTATTTTTGTTTTTTGGCTTTGTTATTAATGTCTACTTCTACTGTAATTTGGTCAGAGATCATTAGTTGAATTATTACTGCTTTTTGGGATTTTTAAAAATTGTCTCTGTGGCCTTATGTATTTTTTTTGTAATGTGCTCTACAGGAACTTGAAAGTAAGTATTTATTACTATTACTGGAACACAGTAATATATATATAGTATATATATATTATGTATGTATGTACATATATGTATGTACACATTATATATTCATTTTATATATTCATGTTATGTAATCATATTCATATGGATATATATAAATATTCATATTTATATATTCATATTATATATTCATACATATATTTATACACATATATTCACACACATATCTTATTTTTGTTTCATATTATCTATTCTTACTTTTTAAAGTGTTTTTAAGGATTTTTTTTTTAAGTAAACTAACTCTACCTCCAACTTGTGGCTTGAACTCATGACCCTGAGTTACTCACATGCTCTACTGACTGAGCCACCCAGGCACCCCTATTCTTGTTCACTTTTAATCACTTGATCTGCCTTGGATGACAGAAATTTATTTAAGCTAATTGTCTTTCTTACCAGACTAATAGCCCTGACCCTCTGTTCTCCTTATACCTGGAGGGACTTTTCTGATTGTTCAATTTTGGCCCTCAGCTTCTCTGTGCTCATCAGGAATCTGATCAGTTTCAGGAAAAGCTTTGTTCCGTTCTTCCACATTATATGTTTTATGAAAGCAGGCTCTTCCCCTCTGGAGAGGGCTATGTTGTCCCACTGAGCCTGTGAAAGGGAAAACAGATTTAATTTTGGAGGAGTATTACAAAGCTCATTTAGTGAATACAGCTAATATAAATTCTCCAACCTTGTCTTTTTCAGTAACAAAGGTGATTCTTTTTCTCCATCTGACTGACTGACTCTGTGACTAACCCTCAGTTGGGTTCACACATGGGAAAAGAGCAGAATTTTCTTGTATTATTGAGCCTACTCAAGCTCTGATACCTCTTCCTGCTCAAATAGCTTTTGTGGTCCTTATAACATACAGAATAAAGTTTCAGTTTCTTTACTTTCCATGCCAAACACTCCCAAATTTAATTTTTAGTTCTCTTTCTGGCATTAACTCAGCCTACAATCCCTCCTCCATCTCACACTCAAAACCCCTGTTCCCCATCTCTGAGCTTGTCTAAGGCTTCCTACTGCCTGGCTTTTATTCAAGAGTTTGCCTCCATATGCTGTGCACATCCATCTGGCAAAATCCTGAACTATATTCCTTTGTTGCCACAGTCTACTTTGTCTCAGAAATGTGTGTGTGTGTGTGTGTGTGTGTGTGAGTGTGTGTGTGTGCATGTGTGTACATCCAACCAATTTTGGAAATTTTGGAGATTAGAGATGATGATTCCTTCTTTGTCGTTACAGATAACTGAATAAGAGTTATCTGAATGTATCTTTATTAATAACTGATTATTCAATTGATTTCTTGAGGAATGGATAATATGAAACGATCTTCAGAATACTGATTTTTGGGCATGATGGGGTGGAACAGGTAGTCTGGGGTCTGAGAGAGTTTTGTTGTCAGTTGAATGGGTAGAGAACCCTGAATCAAAATACTATGGGATTTTAACATAGGTAGTTGTGTCTGTCCCATTAGATTGAAAATTCTCAGGAGGTAAGGATTATCAGTGTCCTATCTATGTGGTACGCTACCAGGTCCAGAGCTCATGCTTAGTCTCTGTTGAATGAGTGAATGAATGAATGAGTGAATGAATGAATGAAAACTTATTGACACCCCTGAGAATACAGCTGAAGAAATAGCAATTACAACTAAAGAAATCTGGGATGGAAAAGAGTGTAGAGAAATAAACCAAGAAAGAAATCTTTAATTCTCTTAAATTGTATCTCTCGGGGCACCTGGGTGGCTCAGTGGGTTAAAGCCTCTGCCTTCGGCTCAGGTCATGATCCCAGGGTCCTGGGATTGAGCCCCACATCAGGCTCTCTGCTCAGCAGGGAGCCTGCTTCCTCCTATCTCTCTCTGCCTGCCTCTCAGCCTACTTGTGATCTCTGTCTGTCAAATAAATAAATAAAATCTTAAAAAAAATTGTATCTCTCACACTTCCTAGCCCATTAGTATGTTTTAATAAAAATATATAGTGCACATAGTATGTGATCAGTACAAATACATTAAGGTTGTTTTTTCTCTAGAATTGAATGGTACATTCATCAACCATCCAGAGTAAAGTATGTTTGGAGAGTTTTAATGGGTCTCACCGGAGCTGTCTTTCTCAGACTTCCGGGATCATGGCAGGAGGCAACCAGACCAGCATCTTTGAGTTCCTCCTCTGGGGACTCTCAGAGCGGCCAGAGCAGCAGCGTTTCCTCTTCCTGCTGTTCCTGTGGATGTATGTAGTCACTGTGGTTGGGAACCTGCTCATTGTCCTGGCCATTGGTACTGATGCACGTCTCCACACACCTATGTACTTCTTCCTTGCCAGCCTGTCCTGTGCAGACATCCTCTTCACTTCCACCACTGTGCCCAAGGCCTTGGTGAACATCCAGACTCAGAGTAGGTCCATCTCCTACACAGGATGCCTGGTTCAGCTCTACTTCTTTTTGACTTTTGGGGACATGGACATCTTTCTCCTGGCAACAATGGCCTATGACCGCTATGTGGCCATCTGCCACCCTCTCCACTACAAGATGGTCATGAGCCGCCGGCGTTGCACCTTCTTGGTTACTGCCTGCTGGATCCTGACGAGTCTTGTTGCCATGACCCACACTTTCCTCATCTTCCGACTTTCTTTTTGCTCTAAGAAGATCATTCCTGATTTCTTCTGTGATCTGGGACCCCTGATGAAGGTGTCTTGCTCTGACACTCAGGTCAATGAGCTTGTACTCCTCTTCTTGGGAGGAGCAGTCATTTTAATCCCCTTTGTGCTCATCCTGGTCTCTTATATCTACATTGTTTCAGCCATCCTCAGAGTCCCCTCTGCCCAGGGAAGGCGCAAGACCTTCTCTACCTGTGGGTCACACCTTGCGGTTGTTGCCCTGTTCTTTGGGACAGTGATCAGGGCTTATCTGTGCCCCTCATCATCTTCCTCCAACTCCATAGAAAAGAACACAGCAGCTGCTGTCATGTACACAGTGGTAACTCCCCTGCTGAACCCCTTCATTTACAGCCTGAGGAACAAGGACATGAAGTGTGCCCTGGTGAGATTTCTCAGGGGCAAAGTCTTCTTTTCATGGGGTCAGTGACTTCTGTAGTGATACTGCAGGTGTCCTCCATCCCCTCCACAGAAGAGCTTCACAGAAATTTCTACCCAGGTTTTTCACTTCTGACTCCCACATATGCCTTATCACCACTTCCTTTGCTGAATCTCCTCATGACTTTGATATTGTTGAGGAACATCAAGATTTTACATCATGTTTTAAAGTTAATATGTTAAGAGTTGCTTATTTACTTATTTATTTTACCTGTGACTTCCCACAAGGAAAAATGCCTTTTGCAATGTTTTTAATTCTAGAAATCTGTGTAGGCTTTTATGCTAGTTCACCAAAATTCAATTAGTGAGGTCATGGAAAGTATGTTAATGATCAAAATATTAGCAAATAAAGTCAATATTGGACAGCAAAGAGCTTACAACTTCGAGTATATATGTGTATATATTATATACACTTTATTTTTTCTTACAAAAATAAGAAATTATATATATATATGTGTGTATATATATGTTTATATATATATAAACACTTATTCCTTCAAGGTTGTGAGTCAAAAATCTGTTAAAGCTCTCAACATTGTCAGTGAGCAGAATTTTGAACAGTTTATAATGAGAAGACAAAATAAATAAATTTAAATTAAATATTATGGCAACTCTTATGTAGCTGTTCTCTGAAATTCTTCCTTATCTGCTTAAGCCTTGGCTGACTGTGAATGCTGTTTTTCACATCGGCAGTAAAGGAATCTTGTGTGTTCTCAAGGTTCTTTATGTTGAAACTTGTGGCCTCTAGACTCAACGAAGACCAAATCAAAGATAACCAAAGCTTATGATTTTTATTTTTGCTATGAAAAAGTCATAGTTCCATACCAAGACAGAGTGAATACAAAATCATTGCCTAAAGTTGAAGCTATGGAACAAATTCACTGAAGAGCTTTGTGAGGAAAGGGCTCTAGATTGGTGCCCAGGAGTCCCAGACCTTAAACTCAGGGCTTCTACTTATTTTGTCTGACTCTAGCCTTCTCTTTTGTGAGATAAAATTACTGATATTTCTCCTGCCTACCTAACTGGAACTTTGTGGGGAAAATGCCTATGATTTGGCTATTATAATATAGAAACTCCAAATGATTATAGATTTTAAAAGCTGGACATTTATTTCTTTCTCATATATGTGTAAAATGCTGGCCTCAAAATCATCAAGGATTCAGGCTAATTCTCTCTTGGTTTTCTGCGACCCTCAAAGAATGATTCCATAGCCATTAAACTTCTGCCTTGGTCTTCATTTCAACCAATAGGAAGGGAGAAAGGCTCAACTGGAGGATCCAGTGATTTCCACTAAGGAAAAAACCTGGAGAAGTGGTACTCACCTTTTCCATTTATATCCTATTGGCCAGAACTTGGTTGCTTGGCCTCACCCAGCTGCAACTGGGCCTGAGAAATGTATTCTTTATACTTGGTGGCCATAATCTAATATTATATTAGCATGGACGAAGTACAAACCTTATATTAGGGGAAAACCAGCCATCTCTGCTATAGTCAGGTGTCATGATGGCAATTAAAAGCCCTGCAAGCATGAAGAGCTCATGAAAAAGGAGAGTGTGTGGGCACTCAGTCACTCTCTAAATCTTCGAGGCTATTGGAATACAAGTTAAGGAGGTGTCTTCTTCCTAGTGACCACAGATATTGTCAGTGAAGTGGCAACAGCAGGAGTGGCTAATAATAATTATGTGGAATTTGAGACATTCTTCTTTAGGATTACCCTGTCCCCCTCTCCTCCTCTAGGTGAGTACCTAGAGGGACAAGCTAGGGCCTGACCTTTGGATCTTCTGAAAACCTATTACCAAACAGGGTAATGATATTCCTGGTGAACATAAGTTCACATGTGAAACTAACCTGACATCTGAAAGTACAAATAGAATAAATACAAATGAACAACATATACAACATGAATCTAAATTATTGGAAAAAACCTTATGAATATACTCAAGGATATTAGGGAGGATATTAAGAATATGAAACATAAAAAGAACAAATTGGAAGTATTAGTTAAGAAACATAATAGCTGAAGTTAATAATTCAACAGATGAGATAAATAGCAGAATGGATACACGTAAAGAATGGATTAGTGAATCAGAAACAGAATATCAGGTTGTGTAACTCTCTTAAAGGCAGCAAGCAGTGAAGAATAGAAATATGGAAGAATAAGGGGGGTGGGGAGTTAGAGAGATAGAGAATATAAATAAAAGTGCCAACATCTAGAAAATAGGAGTCCTATAAAAAGACAGAAAAAGTGGATGGAAGGAAATATTTCAAGGACTTCGTTTCATTCTTCTAATGAAAAAGCCCATGAAGTTCCAATCAAAGGTAATTAAATTATCTCTAAATTCATCGTAGTGGAATTAAAGAACACCACAAAGAGAACATTTTTTTTTAAGATTTTGTTTATTTATTTGACACAGAGAGAGATCACAAGTAGGCAGAGGCAGGCAAAGAGAGAGAGGGAAGTAGCTTCCCTGCTGAGCAGAGAGCCCGATGCAGGGCTCAATCCCAGGACCCTGAGATCATGGCCTGAGCCTAAGGCAGATGCTTAACCACTGAGTCATCCAGGCAACCCCAGGGAGAACATCTTAAGTTTCTAAAGAGAGAGAGAGGATTACAAAGGAACAATAAGAAGATTAAATTCAGGTGTGTCAATCACATACTGGATATAGGAAGATGAATAAAATTTGAAAAGTATTAAAGAAAATAACTGTAAATATAAAAATTAATATCCATCCAAATATTTGCTTACATGTTTAAAAAACATCTGAAATAAAATTCTAAAATGCTAAACAGTGTCAACTCACTGTAGTAGATGCTAGTAGGGGAATATAAGGACAGGAGAGCATGATAAATAACTTGTCTCTCTTGGGCAAAATAGAGAAGTATTTAAGAGAGCCATGGATATAAATTAAGATCATGTGTTTTAAGTTAAAGGAAAGCATCTTAGCTTTCAAAATAGATGTGTAACTTTCAAACCAATCTCAGGAAAAAAAAAAGGCCTCTTAAATGGGAAACAGTGGGAAAGAAAAAATCAGAAGAAAATACAGCAAATGGAAATGATTTAAGTTTCTTATTCATATTATATCAGCACCTAACAGGGAATTCCCATCCTTTTAATAAAAAATAAAGTATCAGTATATATGATGCTATGAAGGAAGTCTCAGTAAGTTCTTTTTTTTTTTACTTAAGATTTTATTGGGGCACCTGGGTGGCTCAATGGGTTAAGCCTCTGCCTTCAGCCCAGGTCATGATCTCAGGGTCCTGGGATCAAGGCCTGCATTGGGCTCTCTGCTCAGTAGGGAGCCTGCTTCTGCCTCTCTCTCTGCCTCTCTGCCTACTTGTGATATCTCTCTCTCTGTATCAAATAAATAAACAAAATCTTTTTAAAAAATTAAGATTTTGTTTATTTATTTGACAGAGAGACACAGTGAGAAAGGGAACACAAGCAGCGGGAGTGGGAGAGGGAGAAGCAGGCTTCCGGCCAAGTAGGGAACCTGTTGCAGGGCTTGATCCCAGGACTTTGGGATCACAATCTGAGCTGAAAGCAGATGCTTAATTGACTGAGCCCCCAGGCACTCCAATTCTCAGTAAGTTCTAAAAAAGAAATATGTGTGTGTTTTCCACATATGAACTATGATGCATGTAAATATGTTCTCTAATTGTAATGCTCTAAGGTTTAGAAATTAATAATTAAAGAAAAGCTTTAAAATTACCAAATATCTAGAAATCTAAGAAGGTGTTACTAAATATGAGGTGAAGTATACTAATTAAACTTTGGGTTCAAAAGAAAATTATGAGAGAAATTATGGAAGAATTGGAAACAATAAAGAAACAATAAAGAGAAACAAACTATAAATCAAAAGCAGTAATAAAAGATAGCTTTAGTTTTAAATAAACTTACCAGGAAAGAACTGCAGTTGGAACAAAGGATCTGAGTATTCAAATTAATAAAGTGGGAGACAGAGCAACAAGAGTAATCTTGAACAAAGAAAGGGAAGAAAGATAATGGCAGAAAACAGTAAAATAAAGAATTGCAAAGCGGCAGACATCCTCAGCAAAGTATTATCAAATAGAACTTAGCAAATTGAAAGTTTGTATAAAAAGAATAATACATCATGACCAAGCAGTGCTTATTCTGAGAATGTGAGGCACATTCGACATTTAAAATTCAAGAATTTCAGGGGCGTGTGGGTGGCTCAGTTGGTTAGGCGTCTGCCTTTGGCTCAGGTCATGATCTCAGGGTCCTAGGATCGAGTCCCACCTCTGGCTCCTCATTCAGCAGGGAGCCTCCTTCTTCCTCTGCCACTCCCGCTGCTTGTGCCCCCCTGACAAATAAATAAAAAATAAAATCTTTAAAAAATGTAATATAAAATTCATGAATTTGGTTCCCTGTATTATCACTGAAGAAGTGCACCAGGTTTGTATGTAAGATAATCCATGCGTTTTCACTCAGATCCGTAAGCTTCCCATTTCATTCATCTCCCATTCTATAATATGGGGACTACAGTTGTTGTTAAAATGCACTGAGCCTCACTGATTCCCAAGTAGGGTAGGTATACAACTCAATATCCTTCAAGGTGTTGGCCAGTATTAGCTGGAAAGTTTTAAGCAAAAGAGTAGTGAAACAAGATACAGTCCCCATTACTGTAGGTTGTCTTAAAGTTATAAATAAAGTTTGTCATCTCTATGCTCCGATACTCTTTCTAGATTCCTTTCACCTTCGCTACCAGTTTGGCAGGTCTGTGTTGATGCCTGGTAGAATATATGAGGCCTTCATGCCTGAAGGGTTTGAGCTCTTCCTTACTCTCCTCTTTTTGTGGTGGGTGACTGAAATTGCTCTTTAGAATTCATTACTGTACATAGAAGCACTAAGAAATACCCAAGTGAAACTCTAGGTTTAAGACATTATCTCCTGCCCACACGTAGAATAGCAAGCATAAATCTTCATGCTAATCCTTGTCGATCATCCTAGTTAGAAAAGTGACACCCGTCTTTCTCTGTGGGCCTGCTGCACAAAATGTCAGAAGGCAATTACAGATTTTATTTAGTGGATCCTTCAAGGGAATAAGGTTTTTATACTTTGTTCAAACTGGTAAAAAGGACAAAGGACTAGTATCTAGAATGTATAAAGATTTCTCAAAAACTCAACAGTTAAAAAATTACAATTAGGAAATGAGCAAAAGATATAAACAGGTTTTTACTGAAGAGGATACACAGTTGGCAAATAAGCACCTGAAAAGATGTTCAACACAAGACACCATTAGGGAAAGGCCCATTGAACCACATTTGTCAGAATAGCTAAAATAAAGTGACAACACCAAACTCTGGTGAGGATGTTGAGAAACTGGATGACTCACACTTTCCTGGTGAGAATGTAAAATGTTACAGTCAGTCTGAAAAGTTGTTTGGCAGTTTCTTATAAAACTAAACACACAAGTACTCTACAACCCAACAATTGCACTCCTGGGCATTTATCCTAGAGAGACGAGAACTTATGTTTACTCAAAAACCTGGACACAAATGTTCACAGAAACGTTATTTTAGAACCAATAAAAGATTAATATCTAGACAGTAAGAAGCTTCTTCCAAAGAAAAGTAGAAAGGAAGTCTAGAACAAAGATGAGTGAAGTCTATGAGATGGAAATTTCATAAGGAGAAGCCCAAATTGTTAACAAGATACAAAGAAATGTTAAACATTACTGGTAAATCAGAGAAGTGATTGCGAAACTATACCTGATGATGGCAAGTTCTGGTGAGAATATGAGAAAGGGAGAAGCATCATGTACTATGATGAGAATATAAACTTGAAGAGACAATCAGAAGAACAGTCTATCAGGGCATGACAAATATTAAAATTAACTCTATATAGAAAAATTAAAATTAAATATATAGAGATATATTTTTTATATTTGGATATAGATACACATTTAAACAATTAAAATGAACTATATATAGCAAAATTAAAATTAAATATATTTATATATTTAGATATATGTATATGTATGTGTAAAATTCTGCTAAGTACCAATAGATTGCTCTCTTGATTCCCTGGTTGTATTTATATACATATATGTATATATATACACACATATCCATCTGTCCATTTGCCCATCCATCCATCCATTCATCTATGCATCTATCCATCATCTATCACCTATCATCTATCTGTGCAGATCTTAGATCATCTCTCCTATTACCTAGCAATCTCATTCCTGGGCATATTAGAGAATGTCTTTTCTTTTTTTAAATGATATTATTTATTTATTTGAGGGGAGAAGTGGGCAGGGAGGGCCAGAGGGAGAAGCAGACTCCCTGTTGAGTAGGGGGTCTGACCCGGGGCTCAATCCCAGGATCCTGGAATCATGACCTGAGCTAAAGGCAGACACTTAACTGACCGAGCCACCCAGCCCCTAAAGAATATATCTTTTTTTTTTTTTAGAATATATCTTTTTTTTTAAATTTAATTTTTTTATTTTTTCACCATAACAGTATTCATTATTTTTGCACCACACCCAGTGCTCCATGCAATCCGTGCCCTCTACAATACCCACAACCTGGAGCCCCCAACCTCCCACCCCCACCCCTTCAAAATTCTCAGATCGTTTTGCAGAGTCCATAGTCTCTCATGGTTCACCTCCCCTTCCAATTTCTCTCAACTCCCTTCTCCTCTCCATCTCCCCTTGTCCTCCATGCTATTTGTTATGCTCCACAAATAAGTGAAACCATATGATAATTGACCCTCTCTGCTTGACTTATTTCACTCAGCATAATCTCTTCCAGTCCCGTCCATGTTGCTACAAAACTTGGGGATTCATCCTTTCTTTTTTCTTTTTTTTTTTTTTTTACAGCTTTATAAACATATATTTTTATCTCCGGGGGTACTGGTCTGCGAATCGCCAGGTTTACACACTTCACAACACTCACCATAGCACATACCTTCCCCAATATCCATAACCCCACCCCCTCTCCCAACCCCCTCCCCCCATCAACCCTCAGTTTGTTTTGTGAGATTAAGAGTCACTTATGGTTTGTCTCCCTCCCAATCCCATCTTGTTTCACTTACTCTTCTCCTACCCCCTCGACCCCCCATGTTGCATCTCCTCTCCCTCATATCAGGGAGATCATATGATAGTTGTCTTTCTCCGATTGACTTATTTCGCTAAGCATGATACCCTCTAGTTCCATCCACGTCGTCGCAAATGGCAAGATTTCATTTCTTTTGATGGCTGCATAGTATTCCATTGTGTATATATACCACATCTTCTTTATCCATTCGTCTGTAGATGGACATCTAGGTTCTTTCCATAGTTTGGCTATTGTAGACATTGCTGCTATAAACATTCGGGTGCACGTGCCCCTTCGGATCACTACGTTTGTATCTTTAGGGTAAATACCCAGCAGTGCAATTGCTGGGTCATAGGGTAGTTCTATTTTCAACATTTTGAGGAACCTCCATGCTGTTTTCCAGAGTGGTTGCACCAGCTTGCATTCCCACCAACAGTGTAGGAGGGTTCCCCTTTCTCCACATCCTCGCCAGTATCTGTCATTTCCTGACTTGTTCATTTTAGCCATTCTGACTGGTGTGAGGTGATATCTCATGGTGGTTTTGATTTGTATTTCCCTGATGCCGAGTGATATGGAGCACTTTTTCATGTGTCTGTTGGCCACCTGGATGTCTTCTTTGCAGAAATGTCTGTTCATGTCCTCTGCCCATTTCTTGATTGGATTATTTGTTCTTTGGGTGTTGAGTTTGCTAAGTTCTTTATAGATTTTGGACACTAGCCCTTTATCTGATATGTCATTTGCAAATATCTTCTCCCATTCTGTCAGTTGTCTTTTGGTTTTGTTCACTGTTTCCTTTGCTGTGCAAAAGCTTTTGATCTTGATAAAATCCCAAAAGTTCATTTTTGCCCTTGCTTCCCTTGCCTTTGGTGATGTTCCTAGGAAGATGTTGCTGCGGCTGAGGTCGAAGAGGTTGCTGCCTGTGTTCTCCTCGAGGATTTTGATGGATTCCTTTCTCACATTGAGATCCTTCATCCATTTTGAGTCTATTTTCGTGTGTGGTGTAAGGAAATGATCCAATTTCATTTTTCTGCATGTGGCTGTCCAATTTTCCCAACACCATTTATTGAAGAGGCTGTCTTTTTTTACATTGGACATTCTTTCTGCTTTGTCAAAGATGAGTTGACCATAGAGTTGAGGGTCCATTTCTGGGCTCTCTATTCTGTTCCATTGATCTATGAGTCTGTTTTTGTGCCAGTACCATGCTGTCTTGATGATGACAGCTTTGTAATAGAGCTTGAAGTCCGGAATTGTGATGCCACCAACTCTGGCTTTCTTTTTCAATATTCCTTTGGCTATTCGAGGTCTTTTCTGGTTCCATATAAATTTTAGGATTCTTTGTTCCATTTCTTTGAAAAAAATGAATGGTACTTTGATAGGAATTGCATTAAATGTGTAGATTGCTTTAGGTAGCATAGACATTTTCACAATATTTATTCTTCCAATCCAGGAGCATGGAACATTTTTCCATTTCTTTGTGTCTTCCTCAATTTCTTTCATGAGTACTTTATAGTTTTCTGAGTATAGATTCTTAGTCTCTTTGGTTAGGTTTATTCCTAGGTATCTTATAGTTTTGGGTGCAATTGTAAATGGGATGGACTCCTTAATTTCTCTTTCTTCTGTCTTGTTGTTGGTGTCGAGAAATGCAACTGATTTCTGTGCATTGATTTTATATCCTGACACTTTACTGAATTTCTGTACAAGTACTAGCAGTTTTGGAGTGGAGTCTTTTGGGTTTTCCACATATAGTGTCATATCATCAGCGAAGAGTGATAGTTTGACTTCTTCTTTGCCGATTTGGATGCCTTTAATTTCCTTTTGTTGTCTGATTGCTGAGGCTAGGACTTCTAGTACTATGTTGAATAGCAGTGGTGATAGCGGACATCCCTGCCGTGTTCCTGACCTTAGCGGAAAAGCTTTCAGTTTTTCTCCATGGAGAATGATATTTGCGGTGGGTTTTTCATAGATGGCTTTGATAATATTGAGGTATGTGCCATCTATCCCTACACTTTGAAGAGTTTTGATCAGGAAGGGATGCTATACTTTGTCAAATGCTTTTTCAGCATCTATGGAGAGTATCATATGGTTCTTGTTCTTTCTTTTATTAATGTGTTGTATCACATTGATTGATTTGCGGATGTTGAACCAACCTTGCAGCCCTGGAATAAATCCCACTTGATCGTGGTGAATAATCCTTTTAATGTACTGTTGAATCCTATTGGCTAGTATTTTGGCGAGAATTTTTGCATCTGTGTTCATCAAGGATATTGGTCTGTAGTTCTCTTTTTTGTTGGGATCCTTGTCTGGTTTTGGGATCAAGGTGATGCTGGCCTCATACAATGAGTTTGGAAGTTTTCCTTCTATTTCTATTTTTTGGAACAGTTTCAGGAGAATAGGAATTAGTTCTTCTTTAAATGTTTGGTAGAATTCCCCCGGGAAGCCGTCTGGCCCTGGGCTTTTGTTTGTTTGGAGATTTTTGATGACTGTTTCAATCTCCTTACTGGTTATGGGTCTGTTCAGGCTTTCCATTTCTTCCTGGTTCAGTTGTGGTAGTTTATATGTCTCTAGGAATGCATCCATTTCTTCCAGATTGTCAAATTTGTTGGCGTAGAGTTGCTCATAGTATGTTCTTATAATTGTCTGTATTTCTTTGGTGTTCGTTGTCATCTCTCCTCTTTCATTCATGATTTTATTTATTTGGGTCCTTTCTCTTTTCTTTTTGATATCTCTGGCCAGGGGTTTATCAATCTTATTAATTCTTTCAAAGAACCAGCTCCTAGTTTCGTTGATTTGTTCTATTGTTTTTTTGGTTTCTATTTCATTGATTTATGCTCTGATCTTTATGATTTCTCTTCTCCTGCTGGGTTTAGGGTTTCTTTCTTGTTCTTTCTCCAGCTCCTTTAGGTGTAGGGTTAGGTTGTGTACCTGAGACCTTTCTTGTTTCTTGAGAAAGGCTTGTACCGCTATATATTTTCCTCTCAGGACTGCCTTTGTTGTGTCCCACAGATTCTGAACTGTTGTGTTTTCATTATCATTTGTTTCCATAAATTTTTTCAATTCTTCTTTAATTTTCTGGTTGACCCATTCATTCTTTAGAAGGATGCTGTTTAGTCTCCATGTATTTGGGTTCTTTCCAAATTTCCTCTTGTTATTGAGTTCTAGCTTTAGAGCATTGTGGTCTGAAAATATGCAGGGAATGATCCCAATCTTTGGATACCGGTTGAGACTTGATTTAGGACCAAGAATGTGATCCATTCTGGAGAATGTTCCATGTGCACTAGAGAAGAATGTGTATTCTGTTGCTTTGGGATGAAACGTTCTGAATATATCTGTGATGTCCATCTGGTTCAGTGTGTCATTTAAGGCCTTGATTTCCTTGTTGATCTTTTGCTTGGATGATCTGTCCATTTCAGTGAGGGGAGTGTTAAAATCCCCTACTATTATTGTATTCTTGTCGATGTGTTTCTTTGATTTTGTTATTAATTGGTTTATATAGTTGGCTGCCCCCACGTTAGGGGCATAGATATTTAAAATTGTTAGATCTTCTTGTTGGACAGTTCCTTTGAGTATGATATAGTGTCCTTCCTCATCTCTTATTATAGTCTTTGGCTTAAAATCTAATTGATCTGCTATAAGGATTGCCACTCCTGCTTTCTTCTGATGTCCATTAGCATGGTAAATTCTTTTCCACCCCCTCACTTTAAACCTGTAGGTGTCTTCGGGTTTAAGATGAGTTTCTTGTAGGCAACATATAGATGGGTTTTGTTTTTTTATCCATTCTGATACCCTGTGTCTTTTGATTGGGGCATTTAGCCCATTAACATTCAGGGTAAGTATTGAGAGATATGAATTTAGTGCCATTGTATTGCCTGTAAGGTGACTGTTATTGTATATTGTCTCTGTTTCTTTCTGATCTACTACTTTGAGGGTCTCTCTTTGCTTAGAGGACCCCTTTCAATATTTCCTGTAGAGCTGGTTTGGTGTTTGCAAATTCTTTCAGTTTTTGTTTGTCCTGGAAGCTTTTAATCTCTCCTTCTATTTTCAATGATAGCCTAGCTGGATATAGTATTCTTGGCTGCATGTTTTTCTCATTTAGTACTCTGAATATATGATGCCAGCTCTTCCTGGCCTGCCAGGTCTCTGTGGATAAGTCTGCTGCCAATCTAATATTTTTACCATTGTACGTTACAGACTTCTTTTCCCGGGCTGCTTTCAGGATCTTTTCTTTGTCACTAAGACTTGTCAATTTTACTATTAGGTGACGGGGTGTGGACCTATTCTTATTGATTTTGAGGGGGGTTCTCTGAACCTCCTGGATTTTGATGCTTGTTCCCTTTGCCATATTGGGGAAATTCTCTCCAATAATTCTCTCCAACATACCTTCTGCTCCCCTCTCCGTTTCCTCTTCTTCTGGAATCCCAATTATTATAATGTTTTTCGTCTTATGGTGTCACTTATCTCTCGAATTCTCCCCTCATGGTCCAGTAGCTGTTTGTCCCTCTTTTGCTCAGCTTCTTTATTCTCTGTCATTTGGTCTTCTATATTGCTAATTCTTTCTTCTGCCTCATTTATCCTAGCAGTGAGAGCCTCCATTTTTTTTTTAATTTTTTTATTTTTTTCAGCATAACAGTATTCATTATTTTTGCACCACACCCAGTGCTCCATGCAATCCGTGCCCTCTACAATACCCACCACCTGGTGCCCCCAACCTCCCACCCCCCACCCCTTCAAAATTCTCAGATCGTTTTTCAGAGTCGATAGTCTCTCATGGTTTACCTCCCCTTCCAATTTCCCTCAACTCCCTTCTCCTCTCCATCTCCTCTTGTCCTCCATGGAGAGCCTCCATTTTTGATTGCACCTCATTCATAGCTTTTTTGATTTCAACTTGGTTCGATTTTAGTTCTTTTATTTCTCCAGAAAGGGCTTTTATATCTCCCGAGATGGTTGCTTTAATATCTTCCAAGCCTTTTTCAAGCCCAGCTAGAACCTTGAGAATCGTCATTCTGAACTCTGTATCTGACATATTACCAATGTCTGTATTGATTAGGTCCCTAGCCTTTGGTACTGCTTCTTGTTCTTTTTTTTGTTGTGAATTTTTCCGCCTTGTCATTTTGTCCAGATAAGAGTATATGAAGGAGCTAGTAAAATACTAAAAGGGTGGCAACAACCCTAGGAAAATATGCTTTAGCCAAATCAGAAGAGATCCCAAATCATGACGGGGGAGAAAGGGGATAAAAAGCGGTTCAGAAAGAAAAAAAAAAAAGAAAAAAAGAAACTATTAAAAAAAGAAAGCCAATCAACAAAAAATATAAAAAGAGGAAAAAAAATATATAAATAGATAAACTATTTAAAAAACGTTAAAAAAGAAAACGGTAAAAGTTAAAAAATTTAGCAGAAGAACAGAAAAAGAAAAAAAAATTGAAAAAGAAAAAAAAATTAAATTAACTGCAAGGATAAAAAATCATGGGGAGACAGGACGCCTGGGTGGCTCAGTTGGTTAAGCAGCTGCCTTCGGCTCAGGTCATGATTCCAGCGTCCTGGGATCGAGTCCCGCATCGGGCTCCTTGCTCGGCAGGGAGCCTGCTTCTCCCTCTGCCTCTGCCTGCCTCTCTGTCTGCCTGTGCTCGCTCTCTCTCCCTCTCTCTCTGACAAATAAATAAAATCTTAAAAAAAAAAAAATCATGGGGAGAAAGCCATGAGTTCTGTGCTTTGCTTTCTTCTCCTCTGGAATTCCGCCGCTCTCCTTGGTATTGAAACTGCACTCCTTGGTAGTTGAACTTGGTCCTGGCTGGGTTTCCCATTGATCTTCTGGGGCAGGGGCCTGTTGTAGTGATTCTCAAGCGTCTTTGCCCCAGGCGGAGTTGCACCGCCCTTACCCCGGGCCGGGCTGAGTAATCCGCTTGGGTTTGCTGGGTTTGCTTTCGGGAGCTTTTGTTCCCTGAGCACTTTCTGTAGAGTTCTGGAAGACGGGAATGAAGATGGCGGCCTCCCGGTCTCCGGCCCCGAGGAGCCGAGAGCCCGGGGCCCCACTCCTCAGTGCGCCCTCAGAGAACAGTGCCCAATGACTCCCGTCACCCTGCCTCCGGCCGCGCTCCAAACTGACCGAGCCCGCGACCAGTTTAAGGCAACCCCAAGCTGAGAGTCACTCCTCGGCTCTGTCTCTGTAGTCGGCTTCCCCGTTCTAATACCGGTAAGCTCTGCGACACTCAGACACCCCCCATCCTTCTGTGCCCCTGCGGGACCTGAGGCCGCGCTGACCCCGCCTGGGCTTCACCCCAGTTAAGCCTCTGGAGCGATGTCCCTCAGTGGAACAGACTTTTAAAAGTCCTGATTTTGTGCTCCGTTGCTCCGCTGCTCGCCGGGAGCCGGCCCCTCCCCCCGCGATCTATCTTCCCGTCACTTTGGATTCACTTCTCTGCCAGTCCTACCTTTCAGATAGTGGTTGATTTTCTGTTTCTAGAATTGCTGTTCTTCTTCTCTTCAATCTCCCGTTGGATTTGTAGGTGTTTGCAATCTTTAGATAAGCTATTTAGCTGATCTCCCGCTACCCGAAGTAGTCTCAGCCTGCTACTTCTCTGCCATCTTGACTCCTCCCTCCGAGGAATGAATGATTTTTTTAAAAATTTCTTTTCAGTGTAATAGTATTCATTGTTTATTGCACCACACCCAGTGCTCCATGAAATACGTGCCCTCCTTAATACCCACCACCTGGCTCCCCCAACCTCCCACCCCCCACCCCTTCAAAACCCTCAGGTTTTTTTTCAGAGTCCATAGTCTCTCATGGTTCACCTCCCCTTCCAATTTCCGTCAACTCCCTTCTCCTCTCCATCACCCCATGTCCTTCATGTTATTTGTTATGCTCCACAAATAAGTGAAAATGTATGATAATTGGCCCTCTCTGCTTGACTTATTTCACTCAGCATAATCTCTTCCAGTCCCATCTATGTTGCTACAAAAGTTGGGTATTCATCCTTTCTGATGGAGGCATAATACTCCATAGTGTATATGGGCCACATCTTCCTTATCCATTCGTCTGTTGAAGGGCATCTTGGTTCTTTCCACAGGTTGGTGACTGTGGACATTACTGCTATAAACATTGGGGTACAGATGGCCCTTCTTTTCACTACATCTGTATCTTTGGGGTAAATACCCAGTAGTGCAATTGCAGGGTCATAGGGAAGCTCTAATTTTAATTTCTTGAGGAATCTCCACACTGTTCTCCAAAGTGGCTGCACCAACTTGCATTCCCACCAACAGTGTAAGAGGATTCCCCTTTCTCCACATCCCCTCCAACACATGTTGTTTCCTGTCTTGCTAATTTTGGCCATTCTAACTGGTGTAAGGTGGTATCTCAATGTTATTTTAATTTGAATCTCCCTGATGGCTAGTGATGGTGAACATTTTTTCATGTGTCTGATAGCCTTTTGTATGTCTTCATTGGAGAAGTGTCTATTCATATCTTCTGCCCATTTTTTGATATGATTATCTGTTTTGTGTGTGTTGAGTTTGAGGAGTTCTTTATAGATCCTGGATATCAACCTTTGTCCGTACTGTCATTTGCAAATATCTTCTCCCATTCCGTGGGTTGCCTTTTTGTTTTCTTGACTGTTTCCTTTGCTGTGCAGAAGCTTTTGATTTTGATGAAGTCCCAAAAGTTCATTTTTGCTTTTGTTTCCTTTGCCTTTGGTGACATATCTTAAAAGAAGTTGCTGTGGCTGATATCGAAGAGGTTACTGCCTATGTTCTCCTCTAGGATTCTGATGGATTCCTGTCTTGCGTTGAGGTCTTTTATCCATTTTGAGTTTATCTTTGTGTACGGTGTAAGAGAATGGTCGAGTTTCATTCTTCTATATATACCTGTCCAATTTTCCCAGCACCATTTATTGAAGAGACTGTCTTTTCTCCACTGTATATTTTTTCCTGTTTTGTTGAAGATTATTTGACCATAGAGTTGAGGGTCCATATCTGGGCTCTCTACTCTGTTCCACTGGTCTATGTGTCTGTTTTTATGCCAGCACCATGCTGTATTGGTGATCACAGCTTTTGTAGTAAAGCTTGAAATCAGGTAATGTGATGCTGCCAGTTTTATTTTTGTTTTTCAACATTTCCTTAGCAATTCGGGGTCTCTTCTGATTCCATACAAATTTTAGAATTATTTGCTCCAGCTCTTTGAAAAATAACGGTGGAATTTTGATTGGGATGGCATTAAAAGTATAGATTGCTCTAGGCAGGATAGACATTTTAACAATGTTTATTCTTCTGATCCAAGAGCATGGAATGGTCTTCCATCTTTTTGTGTCTTCTTCAATTTCTTTCATGAGTGTTCTGTAGTTCCTCGAGTACAGATCCTTTACCTCTTTGGTTAGGTTTATTCCCAGGTATCTTATGGTTCTTGGTGTTATAGTAAATGGAATTGATTCTCTAATTTCCCTTTCTGTATTTTCATTGTTAGTGTATAAGAAAGTCAATGATTTCTGTACATTGACTTTGTATCCGGCCACGTTACTCAATTGTTGTATGAGCTCTAGTAGTTTGGGGGTGGAGTCTTTTGGGTTTTCCATATAAAGAATCATGTCATCTGCGAAGAGAGAGTTTGACTTCTTCATTGCCAATTTGGATACCTTTTATTTCTCTTTGTTGTCTGATTGCTGTTGCTAGGACTGCTAATACTATGTTGAACAAGAGTGATGAGAGTGGGCATCCTTGTCGTGTTCCTGATCTCAACGGGAAGGCTGTGAGCTTTTTCCCATTAAGGATGATATTTGCTGTGGGTCTTTCATAGATAGATTTTATGAAGTTCAGGAATGTTCCCTCTATCCCTATACTTTGAAGGGTTTTAATCAGGAACGGATGCTGGATTTTGTCAAATGCTTTTTCTGCATCAATTGAGAGGACCATGTGGTTCTTCTCTCTTTTCTTATTGATTTGTTCTATCACATTGATTGATTTGTGAATGTTGAACCATCCTTGTAACCCAGGGATGAATCCCACCTGGTCATAGTGGATAATCTTTTTAATGTACTGTTGGATCCTGTTTGCTAGGATCTTGTTGAGAATCTTAGCATCCATATTCATCAGTGATATTGGTCTGAAATTCTCTTTTTGGTGGGGTCTTTGCCTGGTTTGGGGATCAGGGTAATGCTGGCTTCATAGGAAGAGTCTGGAAGTTTTCCTTCTGCTTCAATTTTTTGAAACAGCTTCAGGAGAATAGGTGTTGTTTCTTCTTTGAAAGTTTGGTAGAATTACCCAGGGAATCTGTCAGGTCCTGGGCTCTTGTTTTTGGGAGGTTTTTGATCACTGCTTCAATCTTGTTACTAGATATTGGTCTATTCAGGTTGTCAATTTCTTCCTGGTTCAATTTTGGGAGTTTATAGTTTTCCAGGAATGCACCCATTTCATCTAGGTTGCTTAGCTTATTGGCATATGACTGTTGATAATAATTTCTGATGATTGTTTCTACTTCCTTGGTGTTAGTTGTGATCTCTCCCTTTTCATTCATAATTTTATTAATTTGGGTTTTCTCTCTTTTCTTTTGGATTAGTGTGGCCAATGGTTTATTGATCTTATTGATTCTTTCAAAAAACCAGCTTCTAGTTTCATTGATACGTTCTTCTGTATCTCTGGTTTCTACCTCATTGATCTCTACTCTAATCTTGATTATTTCACTTCTTATGTGTGGAGTTGGTATGATTTGTTGTTGGTTCTCCAGCTCTTTAAGGTGTAGAGACAGCTGGTGTATTCTGGATTTTTCAATTTTTTTGAGGGAGGCTTGGATGGCTATGTATTTCCCCCTTAGGACCGCCTTTACTATATCCCATATGCTTTGGACGGAAGTGTCTTCATTCTTGTTGGTTTCCATGAATTGTTTAAGTTCTTCTTTGATCTCCTGGTTGATCCAAGCATTCTTAAGCAAGGTGGTCTTTAGCTTCCAGGTGTTTGAGTTCCTTCCAAACTTTTCCTTGTGATTGAGCTCCAGTTTCAAAGCATTGTGATCTGAGAATATGCAGGGAATAATCTCAGTCTTTTGGTACCGGTTGAGTCCTGATTTGTGACCCAGTATGTGGTCCTTTCTGGAGAAAGTTCCATGTGCACTTGAGAAGAATGAGTATGCTGTTGTTTTAGGGTGGAATGTTTTGTACATATCTATGAGGTCCATCTGGTCCAATGTGTCATTCAATGCTCTTGTTTCTTTATTGATTTTCTGCTTGGATGATCTGTCTATTACTGAGAGAGGCATGTTAAGATCTCCTACTATTAATGTATTCATGTCAATATGACTCTTTATCTTGATTAATAGTTTTCTTATGTAATTGGCTGCTCCCATATTGGGGGTGTAGATATTTACAATTTTTAGATCCTCTTGGTGGATAGTACCTTTAAGAATTATGTAGTGTCCTTCTGTATCTCTGACTACAGTCTTTAGTTTAAAATCTAATTTATCTGATATGAGAATCGCTACCCCGGCCTTCTTTTGAGGCCCATTGGCATGAAAGATGCTTCTCCATCCCTTCACTTTCAGTCTGGGTATATCCTTAGTTTTGAAATGGGTCTCTTGTAGACAACATATGGATGGGTCCTGTCATTTTACCTAATCTGCAACCCTGTGTCATTTTATGGGCACATTTAGGCCATTCACATTGAGAGTGATTATTGATAGATACGTTTTTATTGACATCGTGTTACCTTTGAGGTCTTTCTTTCTGTAGATTGTCTCTATATTTTTAGGATTTTTTCTCTTTTATAGAACCCCCCTTAATATTTCCTGCAGTGTCAGCTTGGTGGTCGCATAGTCTTTTAAGCCTTGCCGGTCTTGGAAACTCTTTATCTCTCCATCCATTTTGAATGTCAGTCTTACTGGATAAAGTATTCTTGGCTGCATGTTCTTCTCATTTAGTGCCCTGAATATATCTTGCCAGCCCTTTCTGGCTTGCCAGGTCTCTGTGGACAGGTCTGATGTTATTCTAATGGGCTTTCCTCTGTACGTAAGGAGCTTCTTTGTCCTAGCTGCCTTCAAGAGGGCCTGCCTACGATTATAATTCTTCATTCTTACTATTAGGTGTCTCGAGGACTTTCGAGAATCTATAATCTTGGGGGGAGACCGTTCTGCCTCTAGTACATGAATGCTGGTTCCATTAACGAGATTGGGAAAATGTTCACAGAGAAGTTGTTCCACTATATCTTCTAGACTTCTTTCTTTCTCCTCCCCTTCAGGGATTCCAATAATTCTGACTTTGGAACGTTTCATGGCATCATTTATTTCCCTGATTCTATTTTTGTGGCTTCTAAACTGTTTGTTCCAGGCCTCCTCCTGAGCCTTTCTCTCTATCTGTCCTCCAGATCACTAATTCTATCTTCTGTCTCAGTTACCCTAGCTTTTAGAGAATTTAGATTAGATTGGAACTCATTGAGAGCATTGTGAACATCATCCCTCGTGGCTTTCAGTTCTGCCCTAACATTGTGAACATCATCCCTGGTGGCTTTTAGTTCTGCCCGAATCAATTCCTTTGGTCATCCATGGCTTTCTCCAACCTAGCTATTGCCTGGATAATTGTTAGCCTGAATTCCCTTTCTGACACATTGTCTATGTCGATAGCCATTAGCTCTGTTGCAGAAGGCCCATCCTCTGAATTTTTCTTCTGTTGGGCATTCCTCCTCCTAGTCACTTTGGCGAGAGATGGCTGAACGGAGGTAGCTGGATGTATTGACCATGGTGCAGTCAAGGGGTACCCTGGAACACTTCTGAGCAATCAGGAGTCCCCACCCAAATGAGAGAAAAAAGAAAAGAAAAAGAAAAAGAAGAGAAAAAAGAGAGATAGAGAAACAGGAAAAAAAGAAAGATAAAAGAGAAGGCTCAGCCCAAATGGGCCCCAAGGTAAGATTTATGATGTATACAAACAAAAACAGACAAACAAAAAGACTGCCCGCTGGCATCTTCTGCCCCCGTAGAGATCCAGATGTGTATAATTCTGATCTTAGGCTGATTTCATGGGTGATCGGAGTTCTTTGGTAGGTAATCAGCTCACTTTAGGGTACAGGTTGAAATGGCGCCTCCTCCTACTTCCTCGCCATCTTGTCTCTCCCGAATGAATGATTCTTACCCAGAGAAGGCCTAGATCTTGGTCCAGTGGGAAACAAACATAAATAAACATCACCTCTAATCCCAACACCCAGAGATGACTGCTTGTAACATATTGGTATATTTACTTCTAATATTTTTTGTCTGCATGTAGAAAGAGCTTTCCTTTTGTCATCTTATTGCATAAGAAATTTCCCATGCCCATAAACATGCTGCATAATATTTCACCTGTTATAGGTAGCATCATAGGCTTAAGCATTTCCTAACTGATGGGCATTTAAGCTGTTTTTACTTTAAAAAGTATAAATAATATTGTGATGGATATCTTTTTTTAATAAAGCTGATTTCATTTTGGATGATTTATTAGGACATGTATCCATAGCAGTAGAATTATAAGGTCAAATTATTTGTCTCTATGGCTCTCGGTATCTTGTATATTTATGCCATATCAAATCCATGCCACCATCTAAGAGGTCTTAAACCTAAACATCTTCTTGCCATCTCCCCTGCTCAGCTCTCAGAAGTTCAAACTCTTCCCTATGTTAATTCATTTTGCTCCTTCCTCAGGTCCTCCAAGTCAGAAATAAGAGATCATCCTTGATTTTACCCTTTTTTATTCTTTTTTCTTTTCAGTGGTCTATTTATTTTTTGAGAGAGACAGAGAGACGAGAGAGAGAGCGAGAGAGAGAGCAAGCAAGCAAATTGGGGGTGGAGGGGCGGGGAAGGACAGGCAGAAGCAGAGAGAGAAGTTCTCTGCTGAGCTGGGAGCCTGATGTGGGGCTTGATCCCAGGAGCTTAGGATCATGACCTGAGCAGAAAGAAAGAGTGGGATGCTCAACCAACTGAGCCACCCAGGTGCCCAGAGTTTACCCTTTCTTATATCTCTAGGGCCCAGTCCACTATTGAGCTTCATGATTTCATCTCCAAAGGTAGCCATATCATCTCTTTTCCTCTCTCTCCCACTCCCATACCGGTGCAGTCCAGCTCCCCCTACTCACCTGGGCCACTGCTGTTCCTGTCTGTCTCTAACCTTTTACCCTCATGGCAGCCAGAGTTATCCATTCAACCTAAATCCAACTAGCTCACTCCACCAGCTGAAAATGCTTTGCTGACTTCCTGTTGCAGTTAGACTAAAAGCAAGAATGACTCCCTGGCTTCATTTGCTCCTGTGTACCTCCCCACCACCCAACCTGTGCCACTCATGGATTTGCTGACAGAACACTGGCTTTCTCTCAGTCCTTGAACACACATTTTTGTGCCTTTGCAGATACTGTTCCCTCTCTCTGGAAAGCTCTTTCCCTGACTCCCTGAGGAGCTGGGACCCTCTCAGCCATCTGGTCTTGGCTTGAATGTCTCTCAGGGAGATGTTCCCTGACCAGCCAATCTGAGAAGGTGCCCATTCCTCCCCTGGTTATTCCCTATTTCAGATGACTGCTTCCTTGGGACACTCATCGTTGTGATTGCTTTCTTCCCTGGGTGTCTGCTTTTAGAAGATCTCTCCTGTATTGGTCTGTAAGCTCCATGAGAGGAGGTACCTGTGTCCGTCCTGTTCACAGTGATTTCCCCAGTACCTAACCCAATGCCTGCCATCAATAAATAATACAGGAATAAAGCAAGAAGGAAGGAAGGTAGAACCCCAGGCATGAGTGTAACTGAGGTTGTTTTTTGATGAGAGGTGGGGAGGGTGTCTGTGCTGCTCCCAGAAGGGGGTCCAGCTTGTAAAGACTGAGTGCAGGGACTTTGGCAGCTGGAGAAAGGCCAATTATACAAACTGACTCCCTGGGGTGGCTGGGTGGAGGCACTGAGACACCTGTGACCACCTCATAGTTTGACCAGTGTAGGCTTTGTTATTCTTAGATTTGGAAAGTGGGGAAACTGAGGCCTAGAACAATTCAATAAATTACCTGTGGCCCATTGAGTAGTGGAACCAGAAACAATCTGGATCATTCATCCTCTCCTCCAGCAGTGGGTCTGTGTATCAGGACTGCAAATGGAGACATTTGTTTTACAACTACCTACTATGAGACTGGAAGTACTTTTCTTGAAATTTGTTTTAAGGTAGTGAGCTCGCCATCAAAGAGGAGATACAAAGACAAGACAAAGTGTTCTCTGGACAGGGATGTTAAAATTCCAGTTCCTCTATTTAGGGTGTGGAGGGGGTAGATAGGCTTGTTTGAATCTGGAATCCTTTCATCTCTGAGTCAGTGGTGCTAGGAATTTGGTCAGAGAGAGGATAGGCTGAAGGGATCTGTGGCTTGGGACATCCAAATTCATCTTATCCACCTAAAATAGGGAGGGAGGGAGACGACAGGGGAAATGATAAAGTGAGAGAAGAGGGAAGGAGAATCTGGCTTACTCCTTGTAAACAAGACTCATTTCCCAAGATCCTTGTTCACTGGAGTGATTACCCATGTTTGTCAGAAGCAGCTGCCTTGGGATTGCTTCCCTGAGGCCTCCCCAAAATTAACAAATAGGCCTGAAAACAGTTCTGACTCAGCCACTTCCTTTCTGAACCCAGGGCTCAGGCAGCAGCTCTTGGGCCCCCCAGCCTCACGGGGGTGCCCACAGATTTACAGTTTGTCTCCTCTGCTAGGGGATCAAAGATCCAGGTACCAGCTTGCCTGCTTTTCACCTTTACCCTGTTCCAGCCCCGAGTCCCACAGTCTTACTTAAGATCCTTTATGTCCTGACTCTGAATTTTCGTTGAATGGAGGAGAGAAGTGGAGGCAACAGAACACAGTGAGCTCTAAGACCAGCACAGAGCAGTGAGTAGGGCTTGGACATCATAGCCTCTCTCTTTCTTCCTTCCTTTTCTGATCTCTTCTCTCCTCCATTTTCTCAGTCATACAAACATACTCACATTCTTTGAAAATTCTTCATATAATCTAACCCTCTAGTATTTTTTTTAAAGATTTTATTTATTTATTTGGCAGAGAGAGACACAGCAAAGAGGGAACACAAGCAGGGGGAGTGGGAGAGGGAGAAGCAAACTCCCCACTGAGCAGGGAGCCCCATGTGGGGCTTGATCCCAGGACCCTGGGATCATGACCTGGGCTGAAGGCAGATGCTTAACTGAGCCACCCAGGTGCCTCTAACCCTTTAGTATTTAAAGGTAAATAACAATCCCTCCAATCTTTCTGGCACTCTCCAGTTTTCAAAGTGATTTCATGTGCTCTGTTGCACATGATTCTCAAACCAGCAAGAAAGGCTTCCCTGGTGGGATGAGCCTCCTCACAGTCGGGCAAACAGGAAGCAAAACAGGAGGTACCAAAGGACACTTTTCCAACATCAAGTTTGGAACACTTTTCCATACCACCCTTATACTCTGCCTTCACTGCAGAAGGGTTTGTGTCTCTAAGGGCATCTGACCACACAAGTGTTCGGAACCCATTGAGTCTTACAGACTCAGAATAGCATTTCTGCACAGTGAGAATCACCAGGTGACTTCTAAAAAAGACTTGGTCCTCAGTGCAGAGCCACTGAATCATCTTAAAAATACCTGAACGTCTTTTTTAAAATCTGCATCACAGGTGATTCTGATGCACACTAAGATGTGGGGAACACTGGCCTTGAGGGCAAGAAATCAGATGGGCCAATGTTCCTGAATGTCGTCTGGCTTTTCCCAGCCTTGTTACCTGCCTCCGACCCTCGTTCCAGTGGGGAGGAGTCCCAGAGGGCCCTGAATCCAGGCACCAGGCACCCGGATGGCTGGGGAGGGGTCTGAGACACAGTGAGCCCTTGCCACACCTTCCCGGCTCCTCCTCCTCATAGTCACAACACAGGACCCGCCATCACTAGCTCATCAGGGTAAACCGCACATTTTCTAGTTTATTGTGTAAGAGTAAACTGGAATTTTAATTAATCAGTTATTATAAACATCTTTCCACATATAAATAAGAAAAATTTTAACATCACTTAGGGTCTTCCTAATCTCTGATTAGATGGATTATGCAATTTTTTAGAACAGCTTTATTTTTAATTTAATTTAATTTTTAAAAAGATTTTATTTATTTATTTGACAGAGAGACATCACAAGTAGGCAGAGAGGCAGGCAGAGAGATAGGAGGAAGCAGGCTCCCTGCCGAACAGAGAGCCTGAAGTGGGACTCTATCCCAGGACCCTGAGATCATGACCTGAGCTGAAGGCAGAGGCTTAACCCACAGAGCCACCCAGGCACCCTAGAACCACTTTTTTGAGATGTAAGTCCATACCATTAAAATTAACCCATTTAAAGCATACAACTCAGTGGTTTGAATATACTCACAGAATTGACAACTGTCACCACAATCAAATTTTAGGACATTTTTGTGACTCCCAATAGAAGTCTTGGCCCATTAACAGTCACTTCTATTTTGCCCTTCCCACAGCTCCTGGCAACCACCAGTTGATTTAATGTCTCTATGGATTTGCCTATTCTGTAATTTTTTAAGCAAAGTTTCTTTTTATTATTATTAACAAGGCTCTGATAAACATTTATACATTTTTTACATTTTGCCTGATAACATCTTTCTTAAGATAAATTTCTAGAACTAAAAATTGCTTGATCAAAAGCGTGTCCTTTTTTTGTTGTTGTTTCCAAAGTCACAAAATGACATTGTTGAGTGTACATTTTTCTCCTTTTTGGTCTGTGTGGAAAATACCCAGTAATGTGGAGAAAATATTTTTCAAGAGTAATTGTGTATGTGTTTGTGTGTATGAAAATGTACTTTAGAGCATACTTCTATGACTTTCAGGAAATATAAAATTAAATTTACAAAAAAATGGGAAAACTGAGTATAAACAGTCTGGTATTTGCGTCAGTGCCCAGCATGATCACAGTGATTTCTCACATAAAAGCAGGAAGTTCCCGGATCTCAAGTATCTTCAATAACTGCCAGTTTAATTTATGACCCTTGTCTTTCCTTCTTCAAGAGATAATTTTCTTTGTGATTTAGCTCCAAAAAGTCCATTTTGCTATTTCCTTGAGGTATTGAGTTAATTTAAAAATTTCTTTCTCTTGATTTACCTGTAATGAAAGCTGTGAAAATTAAAACATGTTTCACAAATGAGATTGGCAAAGGATGAATGAGCCCAGGACACTCTGGCAATATGTATGAAAATGAAAAGTATGTGTCTTTTTTACTATAACTAAAAATATGTCCAAATATATGTACAAAAGTATTCACTGGTATATTTTTTAATGGGGAAAACAGGGGGAAAAATCTAAATATCCATCTGTAGAATATTTATAAAATATGTATAATATAATCATAAAATGCAATAGTATGCAACCATTAAAAAGGATGAAAATATTGATTTAGAGAATATTCTCCAGGATGTTGTTGAGTGAATAAAAATGATTTAGTGAAAAAACAAAACCAAAAGAATTCACCAAATGTTAACAGAATGTGGGGTAGTTTTCAGTTTTGTTTACATTTTTCTTGTATTGCTTGAATTTTTCATAATGAATTTTTTTGTTGATATTAAATAGATTGCAATATAGTAAAAAGGTAATTTTATTTGGAAAAAAAATCCATGGAATATCTTTAAAAATTTATATTTAAGTGTAGGGAAGACATTTCAACAAATTTCAAATAGAAGTTAGCACTAAGTGAATACAAGTTTAAGATGGAAGTTAACACAGATGTCATGATAAAAAGGAAAAAGATTGGTTCATACAATAAGAAGATAGGGACCAATCTTTCTTATAAATAAGAAAAGCGTGGTTTAATGTCAGTGAATAGGCACTAAAATAGCTTCAGATCAAAAATGTCACACCCATATCCAATTATTAAAATACTATCATAAAATACAAAAAAAAGAGAATTGCTAAATATGTATATATGTTTTTATACACACACACACACACACACACACACACACACACACACATACATCCTTTTAAACTTAAAA
The DNA here is from genome assembly GCF_902655055.1 of Lutra lutra. Classification (NCBI taxonomy): domain Eukaryota; kingdom Metazoa; phylum Chordata; class Mammalia; order Carnivora; family Mustelidae; genus Lutra; species Lutra lutra. The sequence goes on from NC_062293.1 coordinate 47,143,353, forward strand.
TCCTTTAAGGCTTCCTAATTGCACTTATAGAATAAAGTTTTAAAACCTTAACAATATTGACTGCTCAGGACCCTGCTGACCTGCATGACCTCACATCTCACCTGTACCCTTCTCATTCAACCACACTGGTCCTTATTCATTACACAAACATGGCAAACCCTTCCTCAGGGCCTTTGCATACACATCTCTACCTGCAAAGCTATTTGCTTAGGGCTTCATAAGACTGACTGCTTTTTGTCCGTCATGTCTCACTAAAAAGACATTGAAATGTAGAAAATGGCGAATTATATCCAGTCTAGTTATATTCTCTCATTTTTAATTTTCAAAGTTTTCATTCCATGTACGGTAGATTTTCCAAAGGAAAAGAAAGACACAATAAACTGTTTTAATCTTAAATACTTTAAAAATGTTGTTGGTCTAATGTTTTCCCCTAAATAGTTATCTCAATACCATTTATTGAATAATGCAACCTTTTATATGCAACCCGCCATTTTAAAGTACTACCCTAATAATCCACTCAATCCTGCCTGGTTTGGCTCTGCTTCTAAAGCTTTACCCCGCACTCGAGCACCATTACCACACTGGTTCAGAATCCTTTATAGTTGGTAGACAAAGTGTCCCATTCTTACACTTTTTCGAGAATTTTCCTGGTTTATTTTCATATGAAACTTAGAATAGTCTTTGTTTCCCAAAAATCTTGTTATGATTTTGACTTCAACTAGGCTAACTGAACTTCAGATTAATTTAGGAGAATATGCACCTTTGCAATATTCCATTGCTATTTAGAAATGAGTAAGTCTGTCCACTTATTATTAAATGGAAAAAAGGATAATTGGAAAGTCCTGGCTGATTCTTAACATCTTAATGCTTAGAATATTGTATTGATAATGTGAACAGAGTTGTTTCACATTGTATTTTCACCCCATGATTGTTTACATATATTTATTTATAGTACTAATGGGCCATATGCATTGAGTGCCCACTAAATGTCAGCTCTTTGTGTTAAGCACTTTATTGCTTAAATTTATCTTTGCCATCACTCACTTTTCACATGAAGAGAGCGAGTCTTGAGGAGCTCAGGTCACTGGCCTGAAGTTTCACAGCAAGTGGCGGAGCTCAAACACAGATACCACCATCTAATAGCCCAGTCTGAATCATGGTGCTGTATGGCTTACTGGGAGCATTCTTGGTTTGGGGTCTTCTCCTTGTGTGACTGACCACTTTACAAAGGCTGCTTTGTATTTCTAATGGCATTTCAGTCGATTGTCATAGGTTGCCCAGATAGAACATCCTATCAGCAAATAATAATTTTACCTTCTCCTTTCCAATGTTTTTATTCTCTCCCTTTATCCAACTGTATAATAGCCATTTCTTACAATACATACACTGGTTTTAGATATCCTTTAGGAATCTATTTGATATCATCACATAGAAATCTTTAAACATTTCTCAGGTATTATAAGATGATAGAATTTTAAATAAGACATAGACATTATTTCTGTAATATTCAGTATGCCAGATTAGAAATTGCTGGAATGACAGAGTTGCATAAGGATTTTCCATGTTATATGTTTGTGCCTATTATTAGTTTGTTGTTAACTTAAAATATTATATTTTTAATTTTTGGAGGAGCCTCCATACTGTTTTCCACAGTGGCTACACCAGTTTAAATTCTCAGAAGGGTTCCCTTTTCTCCACATTCTTGTAAACACTTCTTGTTTCTTGTCTTTTTTAAAAAAAAAAAAGATTTATTTATATATTTTACAGAGAGAGAGAGTATAAGCAGTAGGGGCAGAAGGAGGCAGAGAAAGAATCTGAAGCCAACTCCACATTGAGAAACAAACAAAAACCAAACAGACCCTTAAATGCAGAGAACAACCTGGTGGTTGCCAGAGGGGATGTGGGTGGGACCTAGATTAAGAAATATCAACTTCCATTTACATAATAAGCCACAGATATGAAAAGTACAGCATAGGGAATATAGCCAATAATATTGTAATAATATTGTATAGTGACAGATGGTGACTACATATACTGTGGTAAGCATTGCAGAATGCACAGAATTGCCCAATCACTGCTGTACACCTGAAACTAATACAACATTGTATATCAGTTATACTTTGATTATAACATTTTTAAATTATAAAATTTAGTCAGGTATTTTAATGCTAGGAAAACAATTAATTTTGCTTACATTAATGTCTATGTTCAATTGAGGACACTTTATAAACAAACATTTATTGGTGCCTATGTTGCAGACAGCTGGGGAAATGGATGGAGTCAATAATAGTGGAGTCTCTGAGTTTCTGCTCCTGGGGATCTCAGACAGTCCTGAGCAGCAGCGGGTCCTGTTTTGGATGTTCCTGTCCATGTACCTTGTCACAGTGGTGGGAAATGTGCTCATCATCCTGGCCATCAGCTTTGATCCCCGCCTGCACACTCCCATGTACTTCTTCCTGGCCAACCTCTCCTTCACTGACCTCTTCTTTGTCACCAATACAATCCCCAAGATGCTGGTGAGCCTCCAGTCTCAGAACAAAGCCATCTCCTATGCAGGGTGTCTGACACAGCTCTACTTCCTGGTCTCCTTGGTGGCCTTGGACAACCTCATCCTGGCCACAATGGCATATGACCGCTATGTGGCCATCTGCCTCCCCCTCCACTACACCACGGTCATGAGCCCTGGGCTCTGTATTTTGCTCCTCACCTTGTGTTGGGCACTTTCTGTTTTCTATGGCCTCACCCACACCCTCCTCATGACCAGGGTGACATTCTGCAGTTCCCCGAAGATCCACTACATCTTCTGTGAGATGTATGTGCTGCTGAGGCTGGCATGTTCCAATATTGAAGTCAATCACATAGTGTTGGTTGCCACAGGCTGCTTTATTTTCCTCACCCCTTTAGGGTTTATGATCATGTCCTATATCCGAATTGTCAGAGCCATCTTCCAAATACCCTCAGCCACTGGGAAGTACAAAGCCTTCTCCACCTGTGCTTCCCATTTGGCTGTGGTCTCCCTTTTCTATGGGACACTTGGCATGGTATATCTGCAGCCCCTCCAAACCTACTCCATGAAGGACTCAGTAGCCACAGTGATGTATGCTGTGGTGACCCCCATGATGAACCCTTTCATTTATAGCCTGAGGAACAAGGACATGCATGGGGCTCTGGGAAGACTCCTCCTAGGAAAAGCTTTCCAGAGGTTGACTTGAGATATTTTGGGTATTGAAGTGGAGACTGGGAATTTCCTGTACCATGTGCAAGGCATTATCCTATGGGAGACAGAAGAGTGATTAGGACATGTCTCCAGCTCAGAATGAACTTACATATCTGTGATGAAGAAAAGACACTTCCATGTAAACCAGTGTCCCCCAGACCTTGCTAGCCTTGGCAATGCCAACACTCATACTAGAATTTTACAGGATCATTCTTTCAACTTTCCTGATCACAGGACCACCATCCCAGCTTTTCAAAATATGCCAAGTAATGGCCTGTGGAGAAGGTGGTGTTCTCTACACACATCAATTCATGGTCCTGAGTTCTGGCCCTCTCTAAGGGGCCTGCTGCCTACAAGCCACCTGGAGAAGACAACTTGCCCTACTCCCATGGCAGGGGCACTGGATGAGTTGCCCATTTCCAGCTCTGTTGGGCACGGCCCCCACTGCTTTCATGCTAACCCACATTCCCTCTGAACACAGTCCTTGCTATTCAGGAAAGACTTGTAGACAAGCTCTTCTCCTTTGCTCTGGGCTGGTTTTCATCTCTTGGGCTTCAGGGCAATACTAACTGTGCTTTTCTCCTGCTTTCCTTTTCCCTGTGGGAAGACCTTAACCTGGGCAGCCCATTCTGTCCTTCATTACTGTGGCTCCTCACTCCCTTGCCCTGTCTCTTCTGTTTGCTACCACTCCATCCTTCACTCAAAACACAACTCCCCAGCCTATCAACACATGCTCATGAATAGGAGTGGTGGTGGAGGTAGTAGAAAGCAGGTGGTCACTGTGAGACTCAATCTCTACTTAGGTTCAACCAGCCATGTACAATGAGATGAAGAGAAACTGAATAGCAACTGATGAGAAGGTTAGTCCCTGGGCGGTGGCATTTCCAAACAGGGAGCAGTCTTTTGCAGATCAATCCATGGAGCCAGACATGAGTTTGACAGATGAAGAATTGAATTGATCTGAGGTTCAATTTAAGTAATTGATAAGGACTGAGTGCCTTTTAAGGGCCTCAAACTGGGTTACAGACCTGAATCAGAGGCTCACAATAGACAATGAAGAAGAGTATTTTAATGCAATGTCTGAAAGCAATGGTTATGCTCTGGGCAGGAGGATTGGAGGGCACAAAGGAGGAAAGCCTAACTTGGCTTGTTAGTGAGGGAGGATTCAGGGAAGGCTTCCTTAGGGTGGTGACAGCTGAGCTGAGTCTTATACAACACTCTGCCACATGAAGAGTTACCCAGGAAAAGGGGCAGGGCAAAGTAAGGTCACTGCAAGAAAGGAGGGACACGGTGTGGAGGAGAGTCTTCCTATCTGCAGTAGCCAGCCAGCGTTCTTGTCCCAGGCCTACCTATCCCTTGTGTGGTCATGGTCATCCCTGGCTAGGCCTTGTGTTCTCATCTGAACGTTGAGTACAATAGCATCATGAATTGCTATTAGGTGATTACGTGAGCTAGTCATTGGCTCATTGTCAGTGTGGTTTTTACTGAGCAGGGACAGGTGGACAAAGAACAGGAAACAGCCTGATAGGTGAGGGGGATGTCCCGCCTGAGTGTACCTGCTGAGACAAGCAGCAGCCAGTGATGAAGCTGAAGGGGGAGGTGGGAGGGATCTCAAAAGGCCTCCAATACCTTGTAGAGGAGCTCCAAATAGAGTCTGTGGACAATGAGGTACCTCGGGATGTTTATGAGTTTTAACTTCTATTGTTTTTAGTAAACCGACAATGTGCATTTCTTGAAGAAATATTAAAATAAAAATAACCCCCAAATACTCACTTGTATGTCTGCTACCCAAAGACAACTCTGATATAAATTCTAAAACTCCAGTATAAATTCTAAAGTTTGATCTCTGCTCTCCCTCTCTATTTCAGAATGAATTCAAATTGTTTTTAAACTTGCATTTTCGATTAATAATGCCTTTCTATGTTAGCAATATTCAGCCACATTACAACTTAATGCCTACACAGTATTTCAGTGTGCCATTTAATGAATACAGCAGAACTTATTTAACACACTTGTTCCATATTTTAGTTGCTTTCAGTTTTCCTACTGTTTGCAACATGGCAATAGTGTCTCCATATGTACATCTTTGATATTGTTTCCTTAGGGGAAATTGGTGAAATGGAATTTTGGAGCCAAATGTTTCCATTGTTCAGAGCCTTTGATACATTTCCTGAATCATGCTCCACAAAGCTCATGATGACCTATACTTTAATAAGAGGGGTCACAAGATCCTGTTTCTGTATTGTTTGTGTTTATTAGCCTTGAGGGATGTGGGAAGGAGAGGAAGCTCTAGAACTTTTAAGTACAACAGGCAAAAGCAAAAGCAATTTTATACTTCGTTAGCAACATAGTTCTACAAAGTGAACTATGTGGTGAGCTCAGGTTCTGACCTGTCACTCTCCCCAAAACTGTGCCCCTGAGAAAAAAGCCTCCCCCTCTTCGGTCCATAAGAAGGCACTAGAAGGCGGGCCCTGGAGTTTATCACTCCCTTCGGGGTAGGGTGGTGTCCCTCAGGAGCCAAGTTCTGCTCCACAACAGTCACTTCTTTCTCAACAATCCAGAAGGATGACATCTAGAACATGGGAGTATCTTCCTTGGACACATTTGGATACAGGAGGCAGAAGGAGAGGGAATGGCAGCTGGTGCCTCTGTTCTCTTTTTTGTCTTCTTCATCCCAATAAATATCTTTTATTTAAAATCCTGAGTGTTAAGGGGGCTTAATTTGGCCTTTTGAGCTGTGGCAGATTGTGGGAAACTGTTGTTACTATGGGACATTTAGGCATTTTCCCCATATCTAGCTAATAGTTCTGGGACGTAAGCTCTGATTATACAGTAGTCCCCCCTTAAGTGTGGTTTGGTTTACTGTATTTTTGGTTATCTGTGGTCAACCACAGTCAGGAAGCAGACGGATCTCCTGACACATCCTCAGAATGTCAAAAGTGTCCTAAGGCTACATCACAGAGCCTATGTCATCCATCTCCTTCCATCTCCTCCCTCAGGCAGCCATTTTGTCATCCTCACACCATCACAAGAGAAGCTAAGATATTTTAAGAGAGATAAAGAACACATTCACATTACAGTTCATCGTTATCATTGTTTTATTTTATTATCGTTGTTAATCTCTTACTGTACCTACTATCTAGCTATGTATGTGGAAAAAAACATAGTATACATACAGGATTCAGTATTACCCTATGGTTTCAGGCACATTTTTTATAAGGGTTGGCCTATTTCCTATTATGTGTTACTTCTAGAATGTAACATGTTGGAAGTACCAGTTGAAAACCTGGAGTTTTCAACTCCTTCCCTCTGACAGGATTCTACCTCCACTTTTTGTCTCCATAAGCCTGCTAACTCTTGCCTCACAACTCAGCCTCTCAGCTGCACCTTCTGCTCCCAGCCTCTCAGCCCCTGTCTTGGAATCAACAAATGGCTTGTGGGGAAAGCAGAGCAGCTGTCAGCAGTGTCATTCTGGGGTTCCTTGTTTTCCTGAATTTTGCCCCCCTGCCCCAGTTCATCTGGTAGCTCTTTGAGGCCTCCCAGACTTCTGAGGGCAAGGATGTTTCTTTGCTTGACCAGGAGTGTTGACACAAAATGAACAAACTTTTTAAAATTTCTAAAAAAAAGGAAGAAAGTTTTAAATTTTATTGGAGTCCAAGCAAGGACAGCTGCCTGGGATACACAATCTTTACAAAGAAAGGAGTGCTCTGGAGAAGGAATGTTTAATACAGGATCTTATATGTTTTTGTTACATCAAGAGTTACAAATCATCATGAGGAAGAGCATTTTAGAAAATTGCAGGCTTTATCATATGCTTTTAGTATAAGCAAGATTGCAGATTTCAGAGGTGTGGGAATAGAACGCCAGGGAGGATTTTTACTCTTAAGTCTGAAATGTTTCTTTTAGGTTATCTGCTAATGAAGGAGATGTACAGTGTGTGCTCAGGGCAGAAAGAGCTTTTGCCCTTTGAAGTGTGGTGAAGTCATTATGACATTGGTAAAAGTGTATCTTCTCTGAGAGCCCAGGAGCAGGGCCCACAAACATTAACAGTTGAAAGTTTCCTTTATGAGGGGCAGGTTTAGAGTGGCTCTTCTCAGCCAGTTCCAAAGGGAATTGAGTTCTAATAACTAAGGTAATTCTATGCAGTGAGTTAACTTCTGTCCTTTGCATCTAGAATGTGCTGTGGAGCCTTGGGAGAATTGGGAACATCGTCATTCAGATAATTTTGTATAGGGCTTAATTCTGTCATGGAAACCCAGTTGTGAAAGGCTAGCATTGTCCCTGGATCGCAGGGTTCTTGTCTCATAGAGTCGAAGAATGAATCTCATGGACACAAGTGGGTGAAGTGAAGTGAAAGTTTATTAAGTGAAAGTGAAAGCAGAAAGCAAAGAAGAAGCTCTCTTGAGTGAGAGGGGTCCCAAAAGAGCTGCCACTGAGGCTTCTAGTGGCAGTCTTTTATTGAGAACTGCCTGGGAAGCTTGTGGCCTTGAGATTCTTGTGCCATCTTGGTTTGAGCAAGAACCACTGATAACACCTTTAATGACTTAATTCTTTGAGGTTTGGCCATTTCCTATGATTACACTGTAGCCACCAAAGAAAAATATTCCCTGACATCGGAGGCCTGGTGATCTGTTTCTTTATCTCTTGTTCACTCTGGCTTATCTGATTCTGCCTGCCACGAATAGTTTCAGAGCCCATCCAGGGGTGCCCTACCTCTCCCTGCCTACACCTTAACCCTTTCCTCACTCACTATGAAGAATTGTATTAAACTAGATTAGGCCCCGTGCCCACAGAGAACCATCATTCCCAGGAACAATCCAGATGCCCAATAGAAACTAATAGCTGTTAGAAAAGGGGAAATGGAAGTCAGAAAGACAGTAAGTGTTCACTACAAGCAATTATCAGGTAAAATACATTGTAGTTTTTTCTGGCTTCCTCTCTGACATCATTACTCTCATACTCAAAATAAGAAAGAAGATGAACAATCAAAACAACAACAACCTTTCTAGAGCTATCAAATAATTGAGGTCACATAAATGAGAATTTAACATTTGCTGTAGAAAACCATGCAGATTTTAGAGGATGTTTGTTAGCACAGTGTAACCTAGCCTATCTAATCTGATGGAGATGGAAAAAATCTTTTCCACTCAATGTGAGACATAAAATCATAAAATTATAAGGAAAGATTATCAGTCTGAAAATAAAGAGCCACAGCGAGAGGCAAATGAACATTGATTTAGGATCAAAGAATTGCACTTCTGAGAGCATGGAGTCTGGTAGACACCCAAGAAGTGCCCTGCTTACAGGATGAAACTAAGGGGCTTTTTATGAGGAAAAGGAAGAGGCAATTACATGAGTCGAAGAAGAAATGTTTTCTATGGGGAGAGAAAAGGGTGTCTTTTAAACATGGAGAGGTGGGGATTTATTGGCACTGACACACTTGAAGGTCATGCTTCTTCATGTGTCGTATGTGTAATTAGCATGTTAAATATCCACCCCGGGCATGATTTTCAGTATTTTAATGAGAGAGAAAGTTGGGGAAAGGTCAGCTCTGGCGTTGGTCTTGGCACAGACTGGTTTGGTCCCATCCGTGCCAGTCTTTGTTGTTGAGTTCCTCCTTTGGTAGACATCCCGCTTCTGCATTCCTACAAGATATGCTATTCAAGGGGCATAGAGTTTCAGCTATCAAGGAATGCTGGATTTTGCAGTTAGGGCTGAGAGGACCAGAGTCCAGTCCCTGCTCTGTCTCACCAAGGTCTGGGGATCTTTGATGGGTAATAGATAAGATTAGTTGGGGCAGAGTCAAAGGCTCATAGGGTAGATGGAGTTGTGGAAATAGTGGTGATAATGTTCTCAAAAGGTTTTCTGGGTTCAGCCCCAGGAAAAAGTTCATCCAGCCTATTGTAACAGAGGGTCATTTAATGTGAAGAGCTGTGGAGATGACCTTGTCCCAGTTCTTTATGGTGTAGGTAGGAACAAGCCCAGTCACAGAAAGGAAATTTCTAAGGTCTCAGAGCAGTGGTTATAGCCCACATTCCTGATTTTTACTCTTAAAAACTTTGCCCTTTGGGAGAAGCTAATTTTCTTTAACACTGAGGTGTCTGGAGACTGAAAGATGTCAGGAAAAAGACATACATAATTTCTGTACCTCAGACTGTATTGCCAGGCACTGTCCCCAAAGGCAGGGGGGCTGACAACTTGAGTGGGCCAGTGGGGTTGTGGGGAATGAACTCTGAGCACACACATCCACCCTCCTTTTCCCTTATCAGCTCAACTCTCTCTTCTCCCAGGTATGGTTTCTAGCCAGAGGAAACAGAAGAGAGCACCTAAACCACTTTTCATTATTATACCTTCAGCAAAACTTACACTTTATTTTTTTTTCCTAGTTAGAAGGAAGCGGGGTTGGGGGGAGCCTGACAATAACATCAAAGGTGCTGTTATCACATGGCCACACGCAGATGGGAACTGATTCCATAGTATGAATTTTATTCTCATCTCTTATCATCACTCATTTTTCATTTTCTCCATACTCATCTTCAAGCTTAACATTCCTGAGGCATCTTGTTTGATAATTCTCAATTATCAAATTGATAACCTCAATTATCAATTTGATAATTCCAATTATCCCATCCTCTCTTATCTCCTTTTTCTAATTTCTCCTTGTGTCCTTTCCCTAATTTCTATCCTTCCTTCTTACCCCTTCTGCTCACCATCGTCTCCCGTCCCTCCCTATATCCTCATATTATATCTTCGTCCCTCCACTCCCACTCCTGTCCTACCGCCCACTCTTCTGTGTTTTCTTTCCATTCTCATCTCAACCTGGCCTCAGTTCTGTGGCTTCAAGAAGAGACAACAGAAAAGCAAAAGTCCAGGTGTAGCCATAGGACAGATTTAGGAATGATACAGTGGAGGGGTAGTGGAATTGCCAGGTGAGGGAAAGTAGCCTTCCAAGGGAGGCTGAGGAAAAGATGCAAATTAGAAATAGATGAGCTGAAGGCTGAATAAACAGCAGGATGAGAAAATTCTCTGGATTGGAGCTGTACTGATGTATTTATTTTTTTTTTGTTCTTTTTTTAAATTTTATTTTTTATAAACATATATTTTTATCCCCAGGGGTACAGGTCTGCGAATCGCCAGGTTTACACACTTCACAGCACTCACCATAGCACATACCCTCCCCAATATCCATAACCCCACCCCCCCTCTCCCAACCCCCTCCAGCCATCAACCCTCAGTTTGTTTTGTCATATTAAGAGTCACTTATGGTTTGTCTCCCTCCCAATCCCATCTTGTTTCATTTACTCTTCTCCTACCCCCTCAACCCCCCATGTTGCATCTCCTCTCCCTCATATCAGGGAGATCATATGATAGTTGTCTTTCTCCGATTGACTTATTTCGCTAAGCATGATACCCTCTAGTTCCATCCACGTCGTCGCAAATGGCAAGATTTCATTTCTTTTTTTTTTAATTTTTTTATTTTTTCAGCATAACAGTATTCATTATTTTTGCACCACACCCAGTGCTCCATGCAATCTGTGCCCTCTACAATACCCACCACCTGGTGCCCCCAACCTCCCACCCCCCACCCCTTCAAAATTCTCAGATCGTTTTTCAGAGTCCATAGTCTCTCATGGTTCACCTCCCCTTCCAATTTCCCTCAACTCCCTTCTCCTCTCAATCTCCCCTTGTCCTCCATGCTATTTGTTATGCTCCACAAATAAGTGAAACCATATGATAATTGACTCTCTCTGCTTGATTTATTTCAATCAGCATAATCTCTTCCAGACCCGTCCATGTTGCTACAAAACTTGGGTATTCATCCTTTCTTTCTTTCTTTTTGTTTTTTTTTTTTTACAGCTTTATAAACATATATTTTTATCCCCAGGGGTACAGGTCTGCGAATCGCCAGGTTTACACACTTCACAACACTCACCATAGCACATACCCTCCCCAATATCCATAACCCCACCCCCTCTCCCAACCCCCTCCCCCCATCAACCCTCAGTTTGTTTTGTGAGATTAAGAGTCACTTATGGTTTGTCTCCCTCCCAATCCCATCTTGTTTCATTTACTCTTCTCCTACCCCCTCGACCCCCCATGTTGCATCTCCTCTCCCTCATATCAGGGAGATCATATGATAGTTGTCTTTCTCCGATTGACTTATTTCGCTAAGCATGATACCCTCTAGTTCCATCCACGTCGTCGCAAATGGCAAGATTTCATTTCTTTTTTAATGCCTGCATAGTATTCCATTGTGTATATATACCACATCTTCTTTATCCATTCGTCTGTAGATGGACATCTAGGTTCTTTCCATAGTTTGGCTATTGTAGACATTGCTGCTATAAACATTCGGGTGCACGTACCCCTTCGGATCACTACGTTTGTATCTTTAGGGTAAATACCCTGCAGTGCAATTGCAGGGTCATAGGGTAGTTCTATTTTCAACATTTTGAGGAACCTCCATGCTGTTTTCCAGAGTGGTTGCACCAGCTTGCATTCCCACCAACAGTGTAGGAGGGTTCCCCTTTCTCCACATCCTCGCCAGCATCTGTCATTTCCTGACTTGTTAATTTTAGCCATTCTGACTGGTGTGAGGTGATATCTCATGGTGGTTTTGATTTGTATTTCCCTGATGCCGAGTGATATGGAGCACTTTTTCATGTGTCTGTTGGCCATCTGGATGTCTTCTTTGCAGAAATGTCTGTTCATGTCCTCTGCCCATTTCTTGATTGGATTATTTGTTCTTTGGGTGTTGAGTTTGCTAAGTTCTTTATAGATTTTGGACACTAGCCCTTTATCTGATATGTCACTTGCAAATATCTTCTCCCATTCTGTCAGTTGTCTTTTGGTTTTGTTCACTGTTTCCTTTGCTGTGCAAAAGCTTTTGATCTTGATGAAATCCCAGTAGTTCATTTTTGCCCTTGCTTCCCTTGCCTTTGGTGATGTTCCTAGGAAGATGTTGCTGCGGCTGAGGTCGAAGAGGTTGCTGCCTGTGTTTTCCTCGAGGATTTTGATGGATTCCTTTCTCACATTGAGATCCTTCATCCATTTTGAGTCTATTTTCGTGTGTGGTGTAAGGAAATGATCCAATTTCATTTTTCTGCATGTGGTTGTCCAATTTTCCCAACACCATTTATTGAAGAGGCTGTCTTTGTTCCATTGGACATTCTTTCCTGCTTTGTCGAAGATGAGTTGACCATAGAGTTGAGGGTCCATTTCTGGGCTCTCTATTCTGTTCCATTGATCTATGTGTCTGTTTTTGTGCCAGTACCATGCAGTCTTGATGATGACAGCTTTGTAATAGAGCTTGAAGTCCGGAATTGTGATGCCACCAACTTTGGCTTTCTTTTTCAATATTCCTTTGGCTATTCGAGGTCTTTTCTGGTTCCATATAAATTTTAGGATTCTTTGTTCCATTTCTTTGAAAAAAATGGATGGTACTTTGATAGGAATTGCATTAAATGTGTAGATTGCTTTAGGTAGCGTAGACATTTTCACAATATTTATTCTTCCAATCCAGGAGCATGGAACATTTTTCCATTTCTTTGTGTCTTCCTCAATTTCTTTCATGAGTACTTTATAGTTTTCTGAGTATAGATTCTTAGTCTCTTTGGTTAGGTTTATTCCTAGGTATCTTATAGTTTTGGGTGCAGTTGTAAATGGGATGGACTCCTTAATTTCTCTTTCTTCTGTCTTGTTGTTGGTGTAGAAAAGTGCAACTGATTTCTGTGCATTGATTTTATATCCTGACACTTTACTGAATTCCTGTACAAGTTCTAGCAGTTTTGGAGTGGAGTCTTTTGGGTTTTCCACATAGAGTATCATATCATCTGCAAAGAGTGATAGTTTGACTTCTTCTTTGCCGATTTGGATGCCTTTAATTTCCTTTTGTTCTCTGATTGCTGAGGCTAGGACTTCTAGTACTATGTTGAATAGCAGTGGTGATAACGGACATCCCTGCCGTGTTCCTGACCTTAGCGGAAAAGCTTTCAGTTTTTCTCCATGGAGAATGATATTCGCGGTGGGTTTTTCATAGATGGCTTTGATAATATTGAGGTATGTGCCGTCTATCCCTACACTTTGAAGAGTTTTGATCAGGAAGGGATGCTATACTTTGTCAAATGCTTTTTCAGCATCTATGGAGAGGATCATATGGTTCTTGGTCTTTCTTTTATTAATGTGTTGTATCACATTGATGGATTTGCGGATCTTGAACCAACCTTGCAGCCCTGGAATAAATCCCACTTGGTCGTGGTGAATAATCCTTTTAATGTACTGTTGAATCCTATTGGCTAGTATTTTGGCGAGAATTTTTGCATCTGTGTTCATCAAGGATATTGGTCTGTAGTTCTCTTTTTTGATGGTATCCTTGTGTGGTTTTGGGATCAAGGTGATGCTGGCCTCATACAATGAGTTTGGAAGTTTTCCTTCTATTTCTATTTTTTGGAACAGTTTCAGGAGAATAGGAATTAGTTCTTCTTTAAATGTTTGGTAGAATTCCCCCGGGAAGCCGTCTGGCACTGGGCTTTTGTTTGTTTGTAGATTTTTGATGACTTTTTCAATCTCCTTACTGGTTATGGGTCTGTTCAGGCTTTCTATTTCTTCCTGGTTCAGTTGTGGTAGTTTATATGTCTCTAGGAATGCATCCATTTCTTCCAGATTGTCAAATTTGTTGGCGTAGAGTTGCTCATAGTATGTTCTTATAATTGTCTGTATTTCTTTGGTGTTCGTTGTGATCTCTCCTCTTTCATTCATGATTTTATTTATTTGGGTCCTTTCTCTTTTCTTTTTGATAAGTCTGGCCAGGGGTTTATCAATCTTATTAATTCTTTCAAAGAACCAGCTCCTAGTTTCGTTGATTTGTTCTATTGTTTTTTTTTTTGTTTCTATTTCATTGATTTCTGCTCTGATCTTTATGATTTCTCTTCTCCTGCTGGGTTTAGGGTTTCTTTCTTGTTCTTTCTCCAGCTCCTTTAGGTGTAGGGTTAGGTTGTGTACCTAAGACCTTTCTTGTTTCTTGAGAAAGGCTTGTACCGCTATATATTTTCCTCTCAGGACTGCCTTTGTTGTGTCCCACAGATTCTGAACCGTTGTGATTTCATTATCATTTGTTTCCATAAATTTTTTCAATTCTTCTTTAATTTCCTGGTTGACCCATTCATTCTTTAGAAGGATGCTGTTTAGTCTCCATGTATTTGGGTTCTTTCCAAATTTTCTCTTGTGATTGAGTTCTAGCTTCAGAGCATTGTGGTCTGAAAATATGCAGGGAATGATCCCAATCTTTTGATACCGGTTGAGACTTGATTTAGGACCAAGAATGTGATCCATTCTGGAGAATGTTCCATGTGCACTAGAGAAGAATGTGTATTCTGTTGCTTTGGGATGAAATGTTCTGAATATATCTGTGATGTCCATCTGGTCCAGTGTGTCATTTAAGGCCTTGATTTCCTTGTTGATCTTTTGCTTGGATGATCTGTCCATTTCAGTGAGGGGAGTGTTAAAATGCCCTACTATGATTGTATTCTTGTCGATGTGTTTCTTTGATTTTGTTATTAATTGGTTTATATAGTTGGCTGCTCCCACGTTAGGGGCATAGATATTTAAAATTGTTAGATCTTCTTCTTGGACAATTCCTTTGAGTATGATAGAGTGTCCTTCCTCATCTCTTATTATAGTCTTTGGCTTAAAATCTAATTGATCTGATATAAGGATTGCCACTCCTGCTTTCTTCTGATGTCCATTAGCATGGTAAATTCTTTTCCACCCCCTCACTTTATACCTGGAGGCATCTTCGGGTTTAAGATGATTTTCTTGTAGGCAACATATAGATGGGTTCTGTTTTTTGATCCATTCTGATACCCTGTGTCTTTTGATTGGGGCATTTAGCCCATTAACATTCAGGGTAAGTATTGAGAGATATGAATTTAGTGCCACTGTATTGCCTGTAAGGTGACTGTTACTGTATATTGTCTCTGTTTCTTTCTGATCTACTACTTTTAAGGTCTCTCTTTGCTTAGAGGACCCCTTTCAATATTCCCTGTAGAGCTGGTTTGGTGTTTGCAAATTCTTTCAGTTTTTGTTTGTCCTGGAAGCTTTTAATCTCTCCTTCTATTTTCAATGATAGCCTAGCTGGATATAGTATTCTTGGCTGCATGTTTTTCTCATTTAGTACTCTGAATATATGATGCCAGCTCTTCCTGGCCTGCCAGGTCTCTGTGGATAAGTCTGCTGCCAATCTAATATTTTTACCATTGTACGTTACAGACTTCTTTTCCCGGGCTGCTTTCAGGATCTTTTCTTTGTCACTAAGACTTGTCAATTTTACTATTAGGTGACGGGGTGTGGACCTATTCTTATGGAGTTTGAGGGGGGTTCTCTGAACCTCCTGGATTTTGATGCTTGTTCCCTTTGCCATATTGGGGAAATTCTCTCCAATAATTCTCTCCAATATACCTTCTGCTCCCCTCTCTGTTTCCTCTTCTTCTGGAATCCCAATTATTCTAATGTTGTTTCGTCTTATGGTGTCACTTATCTCTCGAATTCTCCCCTCGTGGTCCAGTAGCTGTTTGTCCCTCTTTTGCTCAGCTTCTTTATTCTCTGTCATTTGGTCTTCTATATCGCTAATTCTTTCTTCTGCCTCATTTATCCTAGCAGTGAGAGCCTCCATTTTTGATTGCACCTCATTAATAGCTTTTTTGATTTCAACTTGGTTAGATTTTAGTTCTTTTATTTCTCCAGAAAGGGCTTTTATATCTCCCGAGAGGGTTGCTTTAATATCTTCCATGCCTTTTTCGAGCCCGGCTAGAACCTTGAGAATCATCATTCTGAACTCTATATCTGAGATATTACCAATGTCTGTATTGATTAGGTCCCTAGCCTTTGGTACTGCTTCTTGTTCTTTTTTTTGTTGTGAATTTTTCCGCCTTGTCATTTTGTCCAGATAAGATATATGAAGGAACTAGTAAAATACTTAAAGGGTGGCAACAACCCCAGGAAAATATGCTTTAGCCAAATCAGAAGAGATCCCAAATGTGACGGGGGAGAAAGGGGATAAAAAGGGTTTCAGAAGAAAAAAAAAAGAAAAAAAAAGAAACTATTAAAAAAAGAAAGCCGATAAAAAATATAAAAAGGAATATATATATATATTAGATAAACTATTTAAAAAACGTTAAAAAAAGAAAACGGTAAAAGTTAAAAAAATTTAGCAGAAGAAGAGAAAAAAAATTGAAAAATGAAAAAAAAATTAAATTAACTGCAAGGCTAAAGCATCATGGGGAGAAAGCCATGAGTTCCATGCTTTGCTTTCTTCTCCTCTGGAATTCCGCCGCTCTCCTTGGTATTGAAACTGCACTCCTTGGTAGGTGAACTTGGTCCTGGCTGGGTTTCTCGTTGATCTTCTTGGGGAGGGGCCTGTTGTAGTGATTCTCAATCGTCTTTGCCCCAGGCGGATTTGCACCGCCCTTACCCGGGGCCGCGCTGAGTAATCCGCTCGGGTTTGCTGGGTTTGCTTTCGGGAGCTTTTGTTCCCTGAGCTCTTTCCGTAGAGTTCCGGAGGAGGGGAGTGAAGATGGCGGCCTCCCAGTCTCCGGCCCGGAGGAGCGGAGAGCCCGGGGCCCCACTCCTCAGTGCGCCCTCAGAGAACAGCGCCCAATGACTCCCGTCACCCTGGCCTCCGGCCGCGCTCCGAGCTGACCGAGCCTGCGACCGGTTCAATGTAACCCCGAGTTTAGAGCTCACTCCTCGGCTCTGTCTCTGTAGCCGGCTTCCCTGTTCTAATACCGGTAAGCTCTGCGACACTCAGACACCCCCGATCCCTCTGTTACCCTGTGCGACCTGAGGCCGCGCTGACCCCGCCTGGGCTTCACCCCAGTTAAGCCTCTGGAGTGATGTCCCTCAGTGGAACAGACTTTTAAAAGTCCTGATTTTGTGCTCCGTTGCTCCGCAGCTCGCCGGGAGCCAGCCCCTCCCCCCGCGGTCTATCTTCCCGTCGCTTTGGATTCACTTCTCCGCCAGTCCTACCTTGCAGAAAGTGGTTGATTTTCTGCTTCTGGAATTGCTACTCTTCTTCTCTTCAATCTCCCGTTGGATTGATAGGTGTTTGCAATCTTCAGACAAGCTATTTAGCTGATCTCCCGCTACCTGAAGTAGTCTCAGCCTGCTACTTCTCCGCCATCTTGACTCCTCCCTGTACTGATGTATTTATAAAGTTAGAAAGAGGCATTACTACCAGAAACCTCAGGTATGGGGATTTTCAGAGCTAGGAGATTTGGGAGGAAAAAATAAGACTTTGAAGGAAAAGGTTATATTTTACATTCCTCACTGAAAATATCAAAAGTCCTGGTTGGATTATAAATGTTTATTCTTCCAAAAGCTTTATCATATATGTGAAGAAGAGGATTCATCGAATAACAAAGCCATGGCAGGGGTGAAGATGGAACTTTCCTTTTTTGACATGAAGATATATCATGTATGCATTAATGCAGTTTTAATTCAGTGATCTGTTTCTCTCTACAGACCTTGCGTGTCCACTAAACATCCTATTGGGTTTTTTTGTGGTAGCGAAGAGAAGGAATTGATTTTCTTTTGGAGGTGAAAGGTAAAGTGTAGAATAGAATAAACTTGGCACTGGACCAATGGTTTAAAACTGTTTTCTGCACTCTGATCTAGGTGGAATCTTATGTCCCCACCAGAAAAAAAACTTCACCATGATATTCCTGGTTACTTAGGTTAATGGGTTACATATTAGCCAAATAGCCCTTCCCTGTAGGATATTGGTGTCCAGAGCTACCCAGCCCCTAAGGCTTCAACCTTACCTAGAAAATAAGCACAGCCATACACAAGGCAACAACTTACCCAAGGCACTTGCTCATATCCTACTATCTTTGTTTTTCTTTATAGCCTTATTGATATGTGATATTCCACATATGATGCTTATTTATGTATTTTGTCTCTCTTAATTAGAATGTGACTTGCATAAGTCCAAAGACTTCTATTTTGTTCACTAGTCCCCTAAGAGAGTGTCTGGATCATAGAAGCAATTTAATAAATATTTGCTGTATGAATCAGTTATGTAGGACTTCTTTGCTGGACAAATACATCACACAGATCTTCAGGCAGTGAGAGATATGGTTTGGAACCATTTTCCCAGGTTATTGCCTTCATGAGAATTTTCCCTTAAACCAGAAAAGGCAAGAAGGAAGGATGCTATCAACCTTTAGGTCAGTGACTGCCTCCCCACAAGTACTCGCCACAGGGCATCCTGGACATCAGGGTTTCTAAGGCTATAGATAAGTGGGTTCAGCATAGGATTGATAACAGTGTTAAAGACCCCAACCCCTTTATCCTTGTCTGAAGACTCCTCAGAACCAAGACGCATGTAGTTGAAGATACCAGTACCATAGAAGAGGCAAACCACAGTGAGGTGGGAGCCACATGTGGAAAAAGCCTTCTTCCTGCCTTCCACTGAGTGGATTTGTAGGACTGCAGCTGCCACGTGTGCATAAGACACAGTGATGAGGACCAAAGGGGTTACAGCCATGAAGGCTGCTGCTACAAAGAGCAGCAGCTCGTTGAGTTGGGTGCTGGAGCAGGAGAGCCGGAAGAGCTGTGGGAGGTCACAGTAGAAGTGATTGACTGCATTGGGACCACAGAAGTTGAGGGTATTTAGGGCAATAGTGTGATTTAGTGCATTAGTGAAACCTAAAGCCCAGGACACAGCCACCAATATTCTCTGGACTGTCTGGCTCATTCTGGTGCTGTAAGTAAGGGGCTGACAGATGGCCAGGAATCGGTCATAGGCCATGACGGTCAACAGAAAGCAGTCCATCCCAGCCAGAAGGTGAAAGAAGAAAAGCTGTGTGAGGCAGGCTCCATAGGGAATTGTACGCTTGTGGGACAGGAGACGAGCCAGCATTGAGGGAACAGTGACAGTGATGCACCCAACATCCAGCACTGATAGGTTCCCCAGGAAGAAGTACATGGGGGTGTGGAGTTTAGGCTCCACCAAGATGGCAGCCAGGATGCTGAGGTTGCCTCCAACTGTGACCAGGTAGGCAAAGAGGAAGACTACAAAGACCACAGACTGCAGCTGTTCTGTTTCTACTAGGCCCAGTAGAATGAACTCAGTAACAGACGTCCTGTTGACTCCAAATTCTGGATCCATGAGTTTCTGTAAGGCAATGTCCCAGGAGAGGAGATAATCAGTCCATTCCAATGTATTTATTTATTAAAACATAAATGTTTTAACCCACCTATGTTTAGAGCCAGTTCTCAGCTGTCTAAGGGATAATATTTTCACTCCCCAGGTCATCTCTTACTTACTGACCTCCTCCTTCACCTCAATACCTTTACTCTGCTCTCAGCTGAGATACCCAAAACCATCACCATTTTGTCCCTCCCATCCTGTCCTACTTAGAAGGCTCAGAATACTTGGGAAAATGAATTAAGATAAAAGCAGACTTCCTGAGGCGCCTGGGTGGCTCAGCCTGTTAAGTAGGTGCTTTCGGCTCAGGTCATGATCCCAGGGTCTTGGGATGGAGTCCTGCATCGGGCTCCCTGCTCAATGGGGAGCCTGCTTCTTCCTCTCCCACTCCCCCTGCTTGAGCTCCCTCTCTCACTGTGTCTCTCTCTATCAAATAAATAAATAAATAAATAAATAAAATCTTAAAAAAAAAAGCAGACTTCCTCTTTAAATGTAATGAGGTTAAGATGGATTTCTCCATTTCACTTTGAGGGATCAACCCAAACAATAAGCAGATTTCAAGATAGAAAAATTAATATTTCCAGAGAAACCAGAAAGCATTTGAAAACCCAGGTTTCAAAGCTTTTAGAGATATTGAAGATCAAACAAATATATAGCAAGACTCAGACCCATGATTGCAGATACCAGGTAGTTCAGCCAAGCACATTTCTCCAAGGTGAGGGACATACTCTGAAGTATAAGTTCAAAATCCCTATGTCAATAAATTGCTGATGTTCTTGGTGCCAACTAAGCCTTTATATTAGACTTCGAATAATTTAATTTAAAATTATTTATTCTTTTTAAAAAATATTTTATTTATTTATTTATTTGTCAGAGAGAGCAAGAGAGATCGTGCACAATTAGGGGGAGAGGCAGGCAGATCAAGGAGAAGTCTTCCTGATGAGCAAGGAGCCCGATGCGGGACTCAATTCCTGAACCTTGGGATCATGACCTGAGCTGAAGGCAGATGCTTAACAACTGAGCCACCCAGGCACCCCTAAAGTTATTTATTCTTTTTATGGTATCTATTGCTTGCCTCTGAAAACAAAACTGAAAGCATGACCTGTGGGTGGGCTGCAGCTGGGTACAGCTGGGTTTGTGCATTTCACAGCCACCACTGTTTCACTTGTCCTTGACTCGGGCATAATGTTTTGACCAACAGCTCTAAGGAGAGATCTTCAAATGAAGCAGGCACATATATAGAGAGCCAGACTGAGCCAAGTCTTACAGGATCTTATAATAAGATCCTGATGAAAAAAATATCAGTGATTCTTTATGGCCCATGGAATAAGCAGAGCTAGAGCTTCCTTAGAGTATTGTTATTCCCTTGCAGAGAATACACTGGAATCAGAGGGAAGCAGTTGGAGTCTGGTGAATCTAACAGAAGGGAAAGGTTGATGGGCTCACATGGATGAAAACTTGGATGCGGTGATCTCTAAAATACCCTTAAAATTCTAGGACCATATGACTGGTGAGATGGAGGACCATTCTCAGGCATACTTATCATCGATGAAATTTGTTAAGTGCTTTGCAAATGGACAAATCAATGGGTGGATAGCGCTCTCTTTATATATACTATATTAAATAACAATTAATTACTCTCCATTTCCCTTTTTGGGCCTTTTTAAATATAAGTATTAGATTGTGACCCTGTGATTTTCTGCCTCCTTGCTCATACTGTTTTCTCTACCTGCAATGGCTTCCTTCCAGTTCCACCCACCATGTATTTCAGGACTTGACTTAAGCTGGTTTCCTGAAAGTTCCCTGTATCAAAAGCATCTTTGTCGGTCTGTCTCTGTCTCTGAAGTTCTTACTAAACATTATTTCATGTAACTTATTACTGTTTATCTTCTTGCTAAGTCTTTTTCCTTAGACCAAATCTCCCCTACTGCTCTGTAAGTGACGTGAGGACCCAAAACATGTTTCATTCAGTTTACAACAACAATACTTATCATAATGCTTGGCACATAGTAGGTACTCAATACTTATTACATAAATAAACTAATGGTTGCAGTGTTCATAAGATTGCAGAGAAAAAGAGCATCAGCATGACCTAGAGTTGTCATGGAAGACGTCCTGGACAAATTGGAACTCGGGCTAGACTTTTGTAAATTACCATGATTTACTTGGCGGGGAGCGGGAGGGGGTTGTAGAGGTAAATGCAGGGTGCAAGGTTGCCGCAGAGACTACTGCTTTCCTTGGTTTTATGGGACAAGCAGGTAATGTAGCTTAACACACACTAACATGTTTCTTTTCAGGGAAACCACTGAAAAGAATAAGACCCTTAGAAGGGGCATATCCTACAGAGAAATAAGTGGTAGCCAGGGACAGAAGAGCAACAAGGGACAGAAGAGCAACAAGGCAGCTGCTACCAACTTGCAAATGATGAGAGATGCAACTTCCTTGAAATCAGTGGGATTCTGGAAGACTTCTGATCATCCAGAGACATCCAGTGTGCCTAAGGGTCACCACGTTGCCCATCATGAGGAGACTTCCTGCATCATGATTCTCAAATGTTTGTTATGAGTTCCAGGTTCTCTCTACTGAGCAATTACAGCTCCCCATCCTGGAACTCCAAATAATCCCTCCATGTCCCCCGTGATGAAAAGGCTCAACAAGACCTGGGATTGAAGTGAAGGTTCTAGGCTGCCTGATACAGTGGGTTCTGGGCAGTGAACCAGACCCAGTGAATCGCTTCTTACTCTCTCCTAGGAGTAAGGAAGAACAGGCTTCTAAGAAATGGGACCTTGGGCAAAAGGGCACAGAAAAGGAGCCAGGACCTTTGGGTTGTGTCTTCTGATCTTCCCTTAGAACATTTTCTTTCCCCAGGGGCTACAGTTGCAGCACATGAGAAGTCAGGTTTGAGCTAATGGCAACAATGGAGGCTCCACCTCTGTTTTGTAAGGGCAGGTTAGGACCCCTGAACATACTCACCTGGTCATGGGTATAGAAACCAGTGAGGCTCTTCAGGAAGGAAGATGAGGAGCTATGCAGACCTCTTTACCCACCAGAAAGCAAGTTAATGAAGGAAACAAGCTGACAATCTCTCTGAGGAAGGGCTATCTTCTTTACAGTGTGATCCCTCCCAGAACGGGGGAGACAGATGGGGAGAGAGACAAGGTGTTTTGTAAACAACACTTCCTGAATATAGCAACCATGTTTTACACCTTATGGTATAGAATTTCTTTAAGAAAGAAGGGGAAAAAAAGGCTTTCTCTCTAGCCCTAGCTTTATAGGAGGTAGTTAGGGAAGGTGATAAAGATTCCAATAAATGGTGGTTTCACTGGGGTTGACAGAACTTGTTCAAATCCTCAAAGCCACCCAGGAAGCTAGTGTAAGTGGGACTAGATATAGGTTTGCTAAGGGAGGAGTTCATTTCTCAGATGTCAACCCCAGGCAGAGCCTTTGAGCAGAGACAAGCTAATTTCTAGACTGCCTTGGACCTGGGGATGAGGAGGAGGCCCCAGAAGAAAGGCAAGAGGGAGAAGCTTTCTTCAAACCCAGTTTCCTAACGAGTCCTCAGGAATGTGGTGCTTTCTCCCTCAGGACCTTGTTAGTTGGGAGCCCCTGGGACTGTATCTTGGCTATGTTTAATGACTCTGGATGTGGGGGTAGAAGAGCTAGGAGAACTCCTGTGGAGCTGCCTGCCAATATGACTGTCTAGGCCAGGCTCTGAGGGATTGAGAGCCCTGGTGAAGGCCACACAGAAGATGTGGGAAGGTTGAGGGGCGTGTTCCTCTGACTCCTATACTCACCACTGCCTACTCAACACCCTTCTCCCAAGAGGGGGTGCTCTTTCCTCTCACCAGAGAACCAACCCTTCTACAGGAGGAAATGTACTGTAGACAGATGCGTTTTCTTGTTACTAGTGGTTGATTTTGGACAATCTGCTGTACCCCTTTGAGCCTCAGTTTCCTCATCTGTGAAATGAGTGTATCCTCTATCATAGAGCATTTTTTCAGATTAAATAAAGTTTCATTAAAATGCTAGTACAAGTTTGGCAACATGTCACCATACCCACTGATAACATTTACAAGTGTTTGTTAAGTACATGGTAATATGCTAAGCACTTTACGAGCCTGGAGTCTCTACGAATCCTCATACTTGTAGGAAGCATGTTGTGGTAGACATTTCAGATGTCTGAGTCACATCTCCCTTAGTCTATCTTCTGATTTCAGCTGTGGTTGGGTCAGACAGTTCCCTGTGGGCTTCTGCTTGTGGCTAGCTGGCAGACGGTAGCCTCTTCCTTGGGATCCTCTGATGCCATGAATAATGGTGGTGGGGGTGGGGTGCTCACTAGGTATGAGCATGTGTACTTAGAGTGCAAGGAGCACCTTGACGATATGAAAGGGGAGCCAATGAATAAACACCCCAACACTCCTTCTTCAGACAATTTCAGGAAGCATCCCATATGCTCATGCTCAGTCAAGTCTCTGCGGGATGTCCATAGCAGAGACTTTTGTGCTGAACCTCTCAGTCATGTCCACTTCTTCCTTCTTTGTCTCCTCTTAACCTCAGTCTTCCTCCCAGGGACCCCTGCTCCCTGAAATGACTTCCCAGTTAGGTCACATAAGCATCTTGTCCCAAACTCTGCTTTCGGGGGAGCCCGACTAAAACAGCTGCTACTAGGAAGCATGGCCTCTGGATGGGATTCTGGAACTGGACCATTTACCACTGTTTAGGGAAGTGGGGTTGGTGAAAACCATAATTTCATCACTGAGACTCAGCTGTGGTATGTTGGGATGAGGTACAGGTGAAAGGTGAACCCCTGGGTCATGTGCTGGCACTAGCATATTAATATGGTACTAGCATATTAATTATAAGAATTATATTATAGAATTAATTATAAGAATTGTGGAAGTTTTAAGAATTAAGGGTAGGGGCACCTGGGTGGCTCAGTCATTAAGCATCTGCCTTCAGCTCCGATCATGATCCCAGGGTCCTGGGATCCAGCCCACATTGGGCTCCCTGCTCAGCTGGGAGCTTGCTTCTCCCTCTCCTGCTCCCCCTGCTTCTGTTTCCTCTTTTGCTGTGTCTCTCTCTGTCAAATAAATTTAAAAATCCTTTAAAAAAAAGAATTAAGGGTAGTTTCTGTTCACTTTCCTAGATGCCTGAAGATAGGCCCAGAGCAGGCAAGGATCAATTTAGGATTTATTGTCAAAGCCAGAAAACTTCCCTGACAATGTCCCACGAGGCAGGCAGCACTGAAAATCAGCTCTTGTACCTAATTTAAGAGTCTCAGAACTACAAAGCAGCCGAATATGCAGCTTAAAGGGAGGGGTGCCTCATATGCTAAATCCAGGGTCCTGCTATGGAAGGAGTGAGACCCTGAGTCTTGGGATGGGGATATTTGAGAGGTTGAGCAGGAGAATTGTGAAACCCCAGTCTCTCCTGTAGCCACTTGGCAAAAGCATTATTAGTGATTATTTATTTATTATTCAGTGATTAGACTTGAAATCAACACTTGAGGCTTGAGATGAGTGTTCATACTGAAGAAAGGCCAGAGGCCCAGGGATTTGGGGAAGCAAATAACCTCCTTTTTGCAGGATGCAAAATGCTGTGGGTAGATAAAGTGGTGGTGAAAGATGGGGTAACTCTTCAGGTAAACAGGGTGAGACAGACTATTCATTCTGGCTAGCAAAAGCAGAGGTATTACAAATGGAAGAATGTTGATGGTTACCTTGTGCCTCTGTCAAGTAGTCCCAGACAAGATAAAGAACTTAGCCAAGGTCAAGAAAGTTGCCCAGGAGTGGAGGTGATGAAGTCAAGACCATGTTATAGATCTTCCTCAACAGTTTTCTTGACCCTTCTAGGAAGCTCATTGTTTGTGTCCCTGAAGTTTATTTGGTGGCTAAGAAAGAATCAGGAAAGAGCTATCCTTTCCCCATGTCTTTTGATAGTCTTGGCAAGCATGACTCAAAAAGCCGAGAGTAAGTTAAGTTGGATGGTTAGAAACAAATTCTGAAGACATTTTAGAGAGGCAAGTAGATAAAATACCGAGCCCTCCCTTTCACTCTTTTGCCATCTGGTAGGCCTCCTTAATATTCTAGGAGCACTTTCTGTTCAGAAAAATGGAAAGTGAGTCCCTGAATAATTTTTAGCACTTTCAGTGAAACTTAAATTTTTTTAAAAAGATTTATTTATTTATTTATTTATTTGATGGAGAGAGAGCTCACAAGTAGGCAGAGAGGCAGGCAGAGAGAGGGGGAAGCAAGGTCCCTGCTGAACCGAGAGCCCGATTTGGGGCTTGATCCCAGGACCCTGGAATCATGACCTGAGCCGAAGGCAGAGGCTTAACCCACTGAGCCACCCAGGCACCCCCAATTTTTTTTTATCCTCCTTGGAGAGGATAGGCTACAATGATGATGTCAGGGTTGTATAAATGGGTTATTGCTGGACATACAGAGCAAGAAGCTGCCCTGTACAGAAGCCCACATCTTTCATCCCTGACTCACTGATTTTTTTTTAAGGATTCCATTCATTTGACAAAGAGAGATCACAAGCAGGCAGACAGGCAGTCAGAGAGAGAGGGAAGCAGGCTCCCCGCTGAGCAGAGGGCCCGATGAGGGACTCAAACCCAGGACCCCGAGACCACGACCCAAGCCGAAGGCAGTGGCTTAACCCACTGAGCCACCCAGGCACCCCCTGACTCACTGATTTTATTGTCCTCTTCCTTCCTCTCACCTTTTAACTGTCTCAAGACATCTTATTTATCCTATTTCTCTCTCTTTCTCATATCCACTCTCTCTGTACCCCACTGGGTCCTCTCTAGTGCTTCGATCCTTTCTTCTCAGCCCGTTTGTTTGCAATTCTCTCCTATTTCTCCCCAGTTCCCATCTTTCTTCTTCATTTCCCTACAAACTCTCCACCTCCATTCTTGTTCTGCTTCCCTCCCTCATGTCCTTTCTCTTCATCTTCATCTTACCTGATCCTCTCAATCCTTTCAATGCATGAAAACTCATGAAGAAGCCATGCCACGGGGGCAGCTCAGGGGATGTTTTAGAGAAACAAATCAGGAAACATCAGTGGTGCAGTAGAGATGCCCAGAATGGGCAATTCTTTTCAAAGAGAAGCTAGAAGGAAAATACAGCCAAATACAGACTGGACAAAAGCCTGGGGAGCACCATGCAACATGAGAGAATATTCTAGACTGTTCTCCTCCTGAGAAAGGAAATTTTAGGGGAGATATCACCATATCTTTATTTATACATATGGATTATCTCAGCTGGAAGGCTTGGGGACTGAAATTGAGGAGTTAGAGAGGAAGTTCATATTGAGTAGTTTGGCAGTTTTTCATGTTTAAATAATATTTACATTACAAAAGATGATCTTTTCAAAAGATTTGAAGTACATCAGGAAAGTTAGATGGGGAACATTCATTTTATAAGATTTATTGTATGTGTTAACTGAGTTTTAAAAATTTGCACACAGGGATGATGTTCTTCGGAGTTACCGGACAACACATAACAACAAATATGACTTCTCCTCTGTTCTCTCTATATCCCATATTACCTTTGTGTGATTGGAAAAGATAGAGATGGGTGTTGTTGTTGTTTTGCTTTGTAGGAACCTGATGGGAAAAATAAAATGATTCTGATCTCTAGGCCCATTTTTTTTTAAGATTTTATTTATTTGACAGAAAGAGATCACAAGCAGGCAGAGATGCAAGCAGAGAGAGAGAGAGAGGAGGAAGCAGGCTCCCCACTGAGCAGAGAGCCGGATGCGGGACTCGATCCCAGAACCCTGAGATCATGACCTGAACTGAAGGCAGAGGCTTAACCCACTGAGCCACCCAGGTGCCCCAAGGCCCATGTTTTATAACCAGACCACCCCTACCTGAACTTGAGGGAATCGTATGACCTACTAGTGGGAGGGGTGGGGAAGACTTTTATTGGATATTTTTGGGAGCCCAGACTATAACCTTCCTGTGGGATATGAACCTGTAATAGTCAAAGCTCTGAGTTTCCACTTCTACACAGAAAAGGTAGCTGTGGCAACTGAAGTTGTAATTTGTCAGAGGGGCTGCCCTTATCAGAGCTTAACACACCTACTGTCTATAACTGGGGCATGGCCTCAGTTAACTATTATCCCTAACAAAAAAAAACCCTCATGTTTTGCTTGAAGGCAGAAGCAATTAAGGACCATTTGTCTTAGTTACTGGCTTTAGAGTATTTCTCTTTCAGTTCAGAAAGAGAAAATAAGGGAGTGACATTCCAGAACTGAAGACCTTGTCAAGCTAGTGATGGCATCCCCTTGAGCACCTGCCAGAGGGCACCCTGTACATCAGGATTCCTGAGGCTGTAGATGATTGGATTCAGCATAGGGTTGATAACAGTGTTGAAGACCCCAACTCCTTTATCCTTTTCTGAAAGCTCGTCTGAACCCAGTCGCATGTAATTAAATATACCTGAACCGTAGAATATGGCAACCACAGTGAGATGAGAGCCACATGTGGAGAAGCCTTTCTTCCTGCCCTCAGTAGAGTGGATTCGTAGGACTGCAGCTGCCACATGGGCATAGGAGGTGATGATGAGAGCCAAGGGGGTACCTGCCATTATGAAACCCACAGCAAAGAGCAGCAGCTCGTTGAGTTGGGTGCTGGAGCAGGAGAGCTGAAAGAGCTGTGGGAGGTCACAATAGAAGTGATTGATCACATTGGGACCACAGAAGTTGAGTGTGGCTATGGCTACTGTGTGGGTCAGTGCATTGGTGAAAGCTAAAGCCCAGGACACAGCTACCAATATTCTCTGGACTGTCTGGCTCATTCGGGTGCTGTAGGTAAGGGGCTGGCAGATGGCCAGGAATCGGTCATAGGCCATGGCTGTCAGCAGGAAGCAGTCTACCCCAACCAAGAGATGGAAGAAGAAAAGTTGTGTGAGGCAGGCTCCATAGGGAATTATACGCTTGTTGGACAGGAGACGAGCCAACATTGAGGGAACAGTGACGGTGATGCACCCAACATCCAGCACTGATAGGTTGCCTAGGAAGAAGTACATGGGGTTGTGGAGTTTAGGCTCTATGAAGATGGCAGCCAGGATGCTGAGGTTGCCTCCGACTGTGACCAGGTAGGCAAAGAAGAAGACTACAAAGACAACTGGTTGTAGCACTTGTGTCTCCACCAAGCCCAGCAGGATGAACTCAGTAATGGCTGTTCTATTGGCCCTAAATTTTGACTGCATCGGTTCCTGTAAGGAAACATCCAAGGAGAAGAAGAATCATTCCTCTCAATATATTGATTCAAAACAAACAAACAAATGAAAAACAAACAAACAAACAAAAAAACCAGACTATGTAGGGCAGCAAAATTTGCCATCCCAAATGGCATGTAGATTATTTTAGGCTGATTACTTTTAAAAAACAGAAGTGTCAGGAAGAACCTTTGCCTTCCCCCCATATAACTTAAAGAATTTAGATAGAGGACTTGCTTCAAGAAGGGAGCTATCACCATTGATACAGTATCACTATGTATGGTAGATAGGGAGCATTATAGTGGCTTTCAGTCCACCATAGGATTAATTTGACGAATAAAGTAAGGCTGTAAAAGCTCTCAATATAATTATTCAGGAGGTAAAGCTAATTGGTATATATGCCTTTCCCAAATGCCCATGAAACATTCATCCCCCAAACAAAGAGCATGTTTGGACACCAGGGTGGCTCAATGAGTTAAGCATCTGACTCTTGATTTCAGCTCAGGTCATGAATTCAAGGTCGTGAGATTGAATCCCTTGTTGGCTCTGCATTCAGCAAGGAGTCTGCTGGAGACTCTCTCTCCCTTTCCCTTTGCTCCTTCCCCTTCTTGTGCTCTCTATCTCTCAAATAAATAAATACAATTTTTTAAAAAAGCATGTATAAACCTGAAATTCAGAAAATTCCAAAAGAATAAAGAATACAGGTAATAATACTTAATTGCAATCCAATTTAAGGAAAAAAGATTTTTTAAAAATAAATCCCAATGTTTTAAATAATCTGTAAGAAACAGTTGTATCTACCCCCTCAACCCCCCATGTTGCATCTCCTCTCCCTCATATCAGGGAGATCATATGATAGTTGTCTTTCTCCGATTGACTTATTTCGCTAAGCATGATACCCTCTAGTTGCATCCACGTCATCGCAAATGGCAAGAGAAGAGTAAATGAAACAAGATGGGATTGGGAGGGAGACAAACCATAAGTGACTCTTAATCTCACAAAACAAACTGAGGGTTGATGGGGGGAGGGGGTTGGGAGAGGGGGTGGGGTTATGGATATTGGAGAAGGTATGTGCTATGGTGAGTGCTGTGAAGTGTGTAAACCTGGCGAATCGCAGACCTGTACCCCTGGGGATAAAAATATATGTTTATAAAGCTGTAAAAAAAAAAAAAAGAAAAAGAAAAAAGAAAGGATGAATACCCAAGTTTTGTAGCAACATGGACGGGACTGGAAGAGATTATGCTGAGTGAAATAAGTCAAGCAGAGAGAGTCAATTATCATATGGTTTCATTTATTTGTGGAGCATAACAAATAGCATGGAGGACAAGGGGAGATGGAGAGGAGAAGGGAGTTGAGGGAAATTGGAAGGGGAGGTGAACCATGAGAGACTATGGACTCTGAAAAACGATCTGAGAATTTTGAATGGGTGGGGGGTGGGAGGTTGGGGGCACCAGGTGGTGGGTATTGTAGAGGGCACGGATTGCATGGAGCACTGGGTGTGGTGCAAAAATAATGAATACTGTTATGCTGAAAAAAATTAAAAAAAAATAAAAAGAAAGCTGCAAGAGGAAAAAAAAAAGAAACAGTTGGATCAGAGGGAATCAAAACTAAAACTAAAAAACGTCAGAGAGAGGTGAAAAGGGGATAGTGAAACCAGCACACACTAGGACATGTGGGCTATCCCTAAATCAGTGTTCATAAGCAAAATTATAGCCCTAAGAAAATTCAATAAAAATAAAAAATAAAGAAAGTGATTAAATAATCAGACCAAGACATTAGAAAAAGAACTATAAGAAATGGGGAGAGGCTGGTTATGAGGTACAAAATTTCAGCCATAAAAGCAATAAGAATGTGAGGATCTAAGGTATAATGCAGTGACTATAGTTG
The DNA here is from genome assembly GCF_902655055.1 of Lutra lutra. Classification (NCBI taxonomy): domain Eukaryota; kingdom Metazoa; phylum Chordata; class Mammalia; order Carnivora; family Mustelidae; genus Lutra; species Lutra lutra. The sequence goes on from NC_062293.1 coordinate 47,173,888, forward strand.
ACTGTACACTGTACTGTATAACTGAAATTTTCTAAGAGAGTAGAACTTCCATGTTTCACACACAAAAGAAAAGGTAAATATGTGAGGTGATGGATGTGTTCACTTGATTGTGGGAGTCCTTTCACAATGTGAACAAATATGAAACCATCATGTTGTATACTTCAAATATAATCTTATTTGTCAGTTATACCTCAATAAGTCTGAAAAAATATAAAATAAATTTTTTTTAAGATTACTTATTTATTTATTTGTCAGAGAGAGAGAGAGAGCGCGAGTAAGCTTGAGGGCACAGGCAGGCAGAGTGGCAGGCAGAGGCAGAGGGAGAAGAAGGATCCCTGCCAAGCAAGGAGCCCGATGAGGTGCTCAATCCCAGGATCATAACCTGAGCCAAAGGTAGACACTTAGCTGACTGAGCAACGCAGGCATCCCAAAATGTTATGAACTTTTAAAAGAAGAGAAATGAAATGTCCATTACTAATGTAATACAGGTATTTAGCATATGATATAAATGACATGAATGGGAAAATATACTATTAGATAAGTGCTATAAGGGCAGTAGTATAGCTATCTGGGAAAAATTTAAGTTGTACAAATACCTTATATATTTTGCAAAAATAAATTCTAAACAGATCAAAAATTTAAATGTAAAAATTAAACTGGGAAGTTTTAGGGGGAAATGGAAGAACTTTAATAGTGCAATGATGATTCAAAATAAAGAAAAAAAAATTAAAATAACCAAAATCAATGATTTTGTTAAAATTCAAAAATTCTGGCAAATTAGCTATGCTGGACCTGCATTTCCCCAAATCTCATTCTCTGCAGGTTAGGTTTGGCTATAAGAGAAATTTGTAGGATAGTTGTAAGACAGAAATGAAAAGTTAAAAAAAGGCAGTTTGACATTGTATTTCAAAAGGACAAATGTGTTTTCTTTTTACTTGGAAATCCACTTCTGAGAATTTATCCAACAGATATACGGTCACATATAAAAGGTGAAATATGCATGAGGTCATTTGTTGAAGCGTGGTTTGTAAGAGCAAATGATTGTTAATAACCTGTGTTCACCACAAAAGGGCTGAGTAAATTAATTTGGTATAGCCTTAAAAAGGAATACTATGCAACTGTAGGGAACAGTTCTGTCTGTGCTGACTCAAAAGATATCAAAGCCGTATTATTAAATATAAATCACAACTGGTAGAAGGAATATAGTATTCTTTGGTTTGCTTTAAAAAGAAGGGAAAGAGCACACATACAGTTGCACACACACATATGATATAAATCTTCTAGTTATGGAATGAGTAGGTCATGAGAATAAAAGGCACAGTATAAGGAATATAGTCAGGGATACCGAAGTAGCAATGCAATGGGACAGATGGTAGCTTCACATTTTTTTTAAAAAAGATTTTATTTATTTTTTTTTACTTTTTTTTTCAAGAAAAAAAATTTTTAAAATATTTTATTCATTTATTTGAGAGAGAATGAGTGAGAGAGAGCATGAGAGAGGAGAAGGTCAGAGGAAGAAGCAGACTCCCCAAGGAGCTGGGAGCCCGATGTGGGACTTGATCCTGGAAGTCCGGGATCATGACCTGAGCCGAAGGTAGTCGCTCAACCAACTGAGTCACCCAGGCACCCAAGATTTTATTTATTTATTTGAGAGAGAGAGAGACAGCCCAAGTAGAGGGAGTGGCAGACAGAGGGAGAAGCAGGCTCCCCACTGAGCAAGGATTGCAATGCGGAACTTGATCCCAGAATCCTGGGATCATGACCTAAGCCAAAGGCAGACACTTAACCAACTGAGCCACCTAGGCCTCCCTGTAGCTACACTTCTGCTAAACATAGCATAATGTATAAACTTGGTAAGTCCCTAAGTTGTACATCTGAAACTAATTTAACATTGTGTATCAACTATACTCAAATTAAAAAATAGTAAGAAAATGTAAGTCTATTTAAATAATCAGATAGACAGTCATCTGGGCAAGAACAAGCAAGAAGAAGAAGGATGAATACAAAAAATTAAGAATTAGGAATGGATATTGGGGTGCTTGGGTAGTGCAGTTGTTTAAGCAATCAACTGTTGGTTTTTGCTCAGGTCATAATCTTGGGGTCATGAGATCGATCCCTGCTTTGGACTTTGTGCTCAGTGCTTAAGTTTCTCTTTCCCTTTCCCTCTGCTTCTCCCCCTTGCAAGCTCTCACTCTCTCAAATAAATAAATAAATCTTAAAAAAAAGAATTAGAAAGAATGATCGCCAGAGGTACACAAAGAAAAAATTAAATTTTAAGAGAATACTCCTTATATTATTTAAATGGAAAATTTCAATAAAATAGATATAATTGTAGGAAAATATAAATTAAAATACATTCTAGAACAGTCTCAATACCCAAGTAAACCAGAAACAGGGAACAAAGTCAAGAAAATTGTCAAAGAAATAATTACCCTAATAGCAATCTCTAGCCTCATAAAACTATTGAAGAAGTTTAATTTAACTTCAATAAATAGAATATTCTCATGCTATGTAAACTTCCTGCAGCACCAGAAAGAAATTTAAGCTTCCTGGTGTCTTTGTAAAACAATTGTAGTTGACAATGTTGCATAAGTTTCAGATGTACAGCATAGTGATTGGATAAGTCTATATATTATGCTCTGCTCACCGGAAGTGTAGCTCCCATCTGTCACCACACAATGCTATACAATACCATTGGCTATATTTTCTGTACCTTTCATCCCTGTGACTTACTCATTCCATAATTGGAAGCCTGTACATCCCACTCCCCTTTACCATTTTGTCCATTCTCCCAACCCCTGTTCTCTCTGGCAACCACCAATTTGTTCTCTGTATTTATGGGCTCTTTGTTTTGTCTTGATTTTTAGATTCTACATGTAAGTAAAATCATATGGTATTTGTCTAACTTGTTTTATTTAACATCATACTCTCTAGGTCCTATAGACTTTTTATGAAGTTAGCATATATTTGATACTAAAAATATCGCATTTTTGGAAGAAATATATGCAATATCACTAGAGAGTAACTTTGGTTGTGACTATAGATGCAAAATGCCAAATATAACTGTAGGGAATTTTAAATATTAGAATATTTTAAAAAATCGATCATTATTGAGAGACCTCATAAAAAATTGAAGAAGATTTAATATAAGTAAATGTATGTATATAATATATCAAGTGCCTAAAAAGTACTTTCTACAGGTTATAATCCATTCTTGATTTAAAAGAAAAAACATCCATGTGTAGCCATCTAGGAATAGAGGGATATTGCAGGATCATTTCCAAACAAACAGGAGTAAGAGAGGGATCCCCACCGTTACGTCTGTTTTTATCATTGTCCTATGAAATTAACATCAAGAAATAGAAAAATCAAGTTCATATATTGAAAAGGAAGACAAAGCAAGTTTTTTGATTGTCCATTAAAAAAATGAAGAATTATTAGAAAAAAGTAGCAAAATAAAAATCAGATATACAAAAATCTATGCGTTCCTTATATACCATCAATATATATTGATGGGAAACATAATGCAAAAAAACTAATTAAAAAATGAAATTCTCATGATATTTTAAGTGACTCAAGCAGGATGCAAAACTACACAATGTGGTATTATTTCAACATCAACACAAATACACACACTCATACTCTCGCACTCTCACACACAGAAACAAGACTGGAAAGAAATACCAAACTTTATTAGTGGTTCGAGTAATAAAATGGTTTTTATCATCTTTCTTCTACTCATCTCTACCTTCTGGTTTGTCTACAATGAATACAGATTATTTTTATAATATTTGATGACATATCATCTCCTGGGAATGCTCGTGAAATTCTTACAAGTTCCCCATCACCATGAACTAACTGCACAGAAGACAAACAGAAATCCCTTTCCCTGTGATGTGTACAGTTCAGATTGTCCCAATATCTTTGATACTGACAAAATTTCCTCAGGGCAGTCCCTGACAACAATTGCAGCTAACAGCTATTAGGGGAACTTCCCTGGGTGAGGCACAATGCACAGTTCTAAGTGCTTTCTATTGTATTTCTATTTCTATAGTCCTTTATTCCTCCCAACTCTCACTATGAGATGGATATCTTTTATAATCCAAATTTTATAGAAAGAACATGAGTCACATAAAGTGGTAGAGGCAGGATTTTAACTCAGATCACAAGCAGGCAGAGAGGCAGGCAGAGAGAGGCAGAAGCAGGCTCCCTGCCGAGCAAAGAGCCCAATGCAGGGCTTGATCCCAGGACCCTGAGACCATGACCTGAGCCAAAGGCAGAGGCTTAACCCACTGAGCCACCCTCAATCTCTGGTGATAGTCCCAGCTCTTCAACTCACCTGATATGTCATCCTGAGCACATCTCTTATTTTTGCTTTTGAGACTTTGGTTGCTGCACCTGTAAAACCAGGAGGTTTGACTTGCTCAGTAACAAGTAAATTCCTTTCCATTTTACACAAGAGCAGAGGAATGACCATGAGAACACTCACCTGTAACCACACATAAGCCAGTGAGGTTGCGTGGGAAAGGATGTAAGGGGGTGCTGAGAATCCGCACAAGCTTGGTCAGCTATTCCAGGGGGTCAAGAGGAGGTATATATATGGAAATTAGATTTTTTAAAAAGAGGTGGAGATCATCTCTTTCATGGGACTTCACCACAGGGCAATCCTCTTGTGTCCTTAAAATTGCCCAAGAGCAGGGAGGAGGAGGTGGGGAGAGCTAACTAAATAATACAAGTCCTAATAAATAGAGCAGTAGTAAAACAGTGGTGCCTCATACCTCCGAGGTGATTTAGAATTTCTCCAAATCTTTATCTCCATCCCCCATATTGATCTATAAGGATAAATGGGGCAGTTATCCTAATAACTCCATTTAACAGAAGGGGACATAAGGGGGATCTTTGCTTTCCCAAGGTCATTCAGGGAATTCCATGGAGTCAGCACTGAATCTGAGTCCCCAGCCTAGGTCTTGATCTCCCAGATGTCTGGTCCAAACAGGATTTGGGGGCAGAAACAAGCTGACTCCTAAACTGGGGATGAGGAGGAAACCTGCCTTGGATCTGGGGATGAGGAAGAAACCCAAGAGAAGAGGCAAAAACTGGAGATGCCCTTTCCAACTTGAAATTCTTTTTTTTTTTAAAGATTTTATTTATTTATTTGACAGAGATCACAAGTAGGCAGAGAGGCAGGTGGGGGTGGGGGAGCAGGCTCCCTGCTGAGCAGAGAGCCGGATACAGGGCTCGACCCCAGACCCTGAGATCACAACCCGAGCTGAAGGCAGAGGCCCAACCCACTGAGCCACCCAGGCACCCCCCAACTTGAAATTCTTAATGAAGTCCCAGGAACAAAATACTTTCCCCACTAGGGCCTTGTTAGTGAGGGCCACAGGCACTGTGTCTCGGGAGTCCCAAAATGATCCTGAGAGAGTTGTTTGAAGCACTGTGCTGTGCTGGGAGGGGCAAGGGGAACCCCTGGGAAGTTGTCCCCACCATGATTATCTAGGCCAGGACCTTAGAAAATAAGAATTTAGTGATAGTGATGATGAGAGAGGAAATCAGAAAAGTTGTATAGTGTAACACTTGGACTCTTACGTCTTCCTCATTAATAATTCACCTAAGCCCATGTGATAGCATACTCTCCAGGGAAGCCTCCTGGACCTTGTAGATGGATACACCTGCTCTTCCAGCTATTAGTAACTATGAAACCCTTTGAACCCCAGTTTCCTTATTTGTGGAAAGAGAGAAATATCCTCTTGAAAGGTTATTGGGTGGATTAAATGAAATAACACATGTAGAGTTCCTAGTAGAAGACTACCAATGTTATTAACATGACAATAATTGATAACATGTACATGACCCCACACTGTAAGATTTATATGTACCAAACCCCAATCAACCCTTACAACAATTATGTGAAGTAGGTATCTTTACTACTCCCATTTTAGAGATCAATGACTGAAGTTCAGAATGACTCAGTAATTTGCCTAAGGCCATATACTTAAGGGTTTTGAGGAGTTGGGGTTCAAACTTTGTCTGATTCCAAGGTATATGATATCAACAATTATGCTATGTGATTGACTCTTCCACCCCTGTCCAATTAACCCCTGTCCCCCAAACAATATACTTGTTTATGCCATTGTTTGTGACCAATATTGCTTCTAATATGCTATGGACTATGCTCCAGGATGAGCCTAAGGCATCCTACTCTCCGTAATAGCAGCCTCTCACCACCCCAATAGCTTAGTCCACAGCGCTGAGATTGATTTCCAGCTGCTGCCTCCAGCATAACCATCTTGCTCTCCAAATATCTGCTTATTTTCACTGCAAAGAATTATGACCTTGACTTAGTGCACTTATGCCTCAGGTCCTGAGTTAGAGCTCTCACCCAGCATCACCAGGATCAAACTGCTGCTGCACGTTGCCACATAGGCCCAAGCCACCATTGCCCCTTGTTATTCCTGGGCTAGCCACTGCAACATTTCCCTTCCCTCTCTGAGCCTGAGTCACTGTGAGCCCCAGAAACCCAAACCTTAGTTCTATGGGAGAGCTGCACATGTTCATATGTCAGACCTCAGCACCATCACCATAACAAGTGCACTTGATCCCAGGACCCTGACCCTGTGGCCACCATGACTGCCAGCCCACCAGACCTGGTGCCAAGAGGGATCAACTCAGTTACAGCTTTCCCCCATGGGCAAATTGGAGAGCAGGAGAATGCCAGTAGGCTTTACCACCAAGGACCCCAATAATGTTTGGGCCACTAAAGACTCCTGTGGTCTTTGCCAATGTTGAACTAAAAAGCATTTGCATAACAAATGAAGCCATTAATAAATTGAAAAGGCAGGGGGGAGGAGTCAAGATGGCGGAGAAGTGGCAGGCTGAGACTACTTCGGGTAGCGGGAGATCAGCTAAATAGCTTATCTAAAGATTGCAAACACCTACAAATCCAACGGGAGATTGAAGAGAAGAAGAACAGCAATTCCAGAAACAGAAAATCAACCACTTTCTGCAAGGTAGGACTGGCGGAGAAGTGAATCCAAAGCGACGGGAAGATAGACCGCGGGGGGAGGGGCCGGCTCCCGGCGAGCGGCGGAGCAACGGAGCAAAATCAGGACTTTTAAAAGTCTGTTCTGCTGCGGGACATCGCTCCAGAGGCTTAACTGGGGTGAAGCCCAGGCGGGGTCAGCGCGGTCTCAGGTCCCGCAGGGTCGCAGAAGGATCGGGGGTGTCTCAGTGTCGCAGAGCTTACCGGTATTAGAACGGGGAAGCCAGCTGCAGAGACAGAGCCGAGGAGTGACTCTCAGCTCAGGGTTGCCTTGAACCGGTCGCAGGCTCGGTCAGCTCGGAGCGCGGCCGAAGGCCAGGGTGACGAGAGTCATTTGGCGCTGTTCTCTGAGGGCGCACTGAGGAGTGGGGCCCCGGGCTCTCGGCTCCTCCGGGCCGGAGACCGGGAGGCCACCATCTTTGTTCCCGTCCTCCGGACTCTGCGGAAAGCGCTCAGGGAACAAAAGCTCCTGAAAGCGAACCCTAGCGGGTGACTCAGCGCGGCCCCGGGTAAGGGCGGTGCAACTCCGCCTGGGGCAAAGACGCTTGAGAATCACTACAACGGGCCCCTCCCCCAGAGGATCTACGGGAAACCCAGCCAGGACCAAGTTCACCTACCAAGGAGAACAGCGGAATTCCAGAGGAGAAGAAAGCAAAGCACGGAACTCATGGCTTTCTCCCCATGATTTTTTAGCCTTGCAGTTAATTTAATTTTTTTTTCTTTTTCAATTTTTTTTTCTTTTTCTCTTCTTCTACTAAATTTTTTTTAACTTTTACCGTTTTCTTTTTTTAACGTTTTTTAAATAGTTTATCTAATATATATATATTTTTTCCTCTTTTTATATTTTTTTCTTTATCGGCTTTCTTTTTTTTAATAGTTTTTTTTTTCTTTCTTTCTGAACCCCTTTTTATCCCCTTTCTCCCCCCTCACAATTCAGGATCTCTTCTGATTTGGCTAAAGCATATTTTCCTGGGGTTGTTGCCACCCTTTTAGTATTTTACTTGCTCCTTCATAAACTCTTATCTGGACAAAATGACAAGGCGGAAAAATTCACAACAAAAAAAAGAACAAGAGGCAATACCAAAGGCTAGGGACCTAATCAATACAGACATTGGTAATATGTCAGATATAGAGTTCAGAATGATGATTCTCAAGGTTCTAGCCGGGCTTGAAAAAGGCATGGAAGATATTAAAGCAACCCTCTCGGGAGATATAAAAGCCCTTTCTGGAGAAATAAAAGAACTAAAATCTAACCAAGTTGAAATCAAAAAAGCTATTAATGAGGTGCAATCAAAAATGGAGGCTCTCACTGCTAGGATAAATGAGGCAGAAGAAAGAATTAGCGATATAGAAGACCAAATGACAGAGAATAAAGAAGCTGAGCAAAAGAGGGACAAACAGCTACTGGACCACGAGGGGAGAATTCGAGAGCTAAGTGACACCATAAGACGAAACAACATTAGAATAATTGGGATTCCAGAAGAAGAGGAAACAGAGAGGGGAGCAGAAGGTATATTGGAGAGAATTATTGGAGAGAATTTCCCCAATATGGCAAAGGGAACAAGCATCAAAATCCAGGAGGTTCAGAGAACCCCCCTCAAAATCAATAAGAATAGGTCTACACCCCGTCACCTAATAGTAAAATTGACAAGTCTTAGTGACAAAGAAAAGATCCTGAAAGCAGCCCGGGAAAAGAAGTCTGTAACGTACAATGGTAAAAATATTAGATTGGCAGCAGACTTATCCACAGAGACCTGGCAGGCCAGGAAGAGCTGGCATCATATATTCAGAGTACTAAATGAGAAAAACATGCAGTCAAGAATACTATATCCAGCTAGGCTATCATTGAAAATAGACGGAGAGATTAAAAGCTTCCAGGACAAACAAAAACTGAAAGAATTTGCAAATACCAAACCAGCTCTACAGGAAATATTGAAAGGGGTCCTCTAAGCAAAGAGAGACCCTCAAAGTAGTAGATCAGAAAGAAACAGAGACAATATACAATAACAGTCACCTTACAGGCAATACAGTGGCACTAAATTCATATCTCTCAATACTTACCCTGAATGTTAATGGGCTAAATGCCCCAATCAAAAGACACAGGGTATCAGAATGGATAAAAAAACAAAAACCATCTATATGTTGCCTACAAGAAACTCATCTTACACCCGAAGACACCTCCAGGTTTAAAGTGAGGGGGTGGAAAAGAATTTACCATGCTAATGGACATCAGAAGAAAGCAGGAGTGGCAATCCTTATATCAGATCAATTAGATTTTAAGCCAAAGATTATAATAAGACATGAGGAAGGACACTATATCATACTCAAAGGAACTGTCCAACAAGAAGATCTAACAATTTTAAATATCTATGCCCCTAACGTGGGAGCAGCCAACTATATAAACCAATTAATAACAAAATCAAAGAAACACATCGACAAGAATACAATCATAGTAGGGGATTTTAACACTCCCCTCACTGAAATGGACAGATCATCCAAGCAAAAGATCAACAAGGAAATCAAGGCCTTAAATGACACACTGGACCAGATGGACATCACAGATATATTCGGAACATTTCATCCCAAAGCAACAGAATACACATTCTTCTCTAGTGCACATGGAACGTTCTCCAGAATAGATCACATTCTTGGTCCTAAATCAAGTCTCAACCGGTATCAAAAGATTGGGATCATTCCCTGCATATTTTCAGACCACAATGCTCTAAAGCTAGAACTCAATAACAAGAGGAAATTTGGAAAGAACCCAAATACATGGAGACTAAACAGCATCCTTCTAAAGAATGAATGGGTCAACCAGGAAATCAAAGAAGAATTGAAAAAAATTATGGAAACAAATGAAAATGAAAATACAACGGTTCAGAATCTGTGGGACACAACAAAGGCAGTCCTGAGAGGAAAATATATAGCGGTACAAGCCTTTCTCAAGAAACAAGAAAGGTCTCAGGTACACAACCTAACCCTACACCTAAAGGAGCTGGAGAAAGAACAAGAAAGAAACCCTAAACCCAGCAGGAGAAGAGAAATCATAAAGATCAGAGCAGAAATCAATGAAATAGAAACCAAAAAAACAATAGAACAAATCAACGAAACTAGGAGCTGGTTCTTTGAAAGAATTAATAAGATTGATAAACCCCTGGCCAGACTTATCAAAAAGAAAAGAGAGAGGACCCAAATAAATAAAATCATGAATGAAAGAGGAGAGATCACAACGAACACCAAGGAAATACAGACAATTATAAGAACATACTATGAGCAACTCTACGCCAACAAATTTGACAATCTGGAAGAAATGGATGCATTCCTAGAGACATATAAACTACCACAACTGAACCAGGAAGAAATAGAAAGCCTGAACAGACCCATAACCAGTAAGGAGATTGAAACAGTCATCAAAAATCTCCAAACAAACAAAAGCCCAGGGCCAGACGGCTTCCCGGGGGAATTCTACCAAACATTTAAAGAAGAACTCATTCCTATTCTCCTGAAACTGTTCCAAAAAATAGCAATAGAAGGAAAACTTCCAAACTCATTTTATGAGGCCAGCATCACCTTGATCCCAAAACCAGACAAGGATCCCAACAAAAAAGAGAACTACAGACCAATATCCTTGATGAACACAGATGCAAAAATTCTCGCCAAAATACTAGCCAATAGGATTCAACAGTACGTTAAAAGGATTATTCACCACGACCAAGTGGGATTTATTCCAGGGCTGCAAGGCTGGTTCAACATCCGCAAATCAATCAATGTGATACAACACATTAATAAAAGAAAGAACAAGAACCATATGATACTCTCCATAGATGCTGAAAAAGCATTTGACAAAGTACAGCATCCCTTCCTGATCAAAACTCTTCAAAGTGTAGGGATAGACGGCACATACCTCAATATTATCAAAGCCATCTATGAAAAACCCACCGCAAATATCATTCTCAGTGGAGAAAAACTGAAAGCTTTTCCGCTAAGGTCAGGAACACGGCAGGGATGTCCGTTATCACCACTGCTATTCAACATAGTACTAGAAGTCCTAGCCTCAGCAATCAGACAACAAAAGGAAATTAAAGGCATCCAAATCGGCAAAGAAGAAGTCAAACTATCACTCTTCGCAGATGATATGATACTCTATGTGGAAAACCCAAAAGACTCCACTCCAAAACTGCTAGAACTTGTACAGGAATTCAGTAAAGTGTCAGGATATAAAATCAATGCACAGAAATCAGTTGCATTTCTCTACACCAACAACAAGACAGAAGAAAGAGAAATTAAGGAGTCCATCCCATTTACAATTGCACCCAAAACTATAAGATACCTAGGAATAAACCTAACCAAAGAGACTAAGAATCTATACTCAGAAAACTATAAAGTACTCATGAAAGAAATTGAGGAAGACACAAAGAAATGGAAAAATGTTCCATGCTCCTGGATTGGAAGAATAAATATTGTGAAAATGTCTATGCTACCTAAAGCAATCTACACATTTAATGCAATTCCTATCAAAGTACCATCCATTTTTTTCAAAGAAATGGAACAAAGAATCCTAAAATTTATATGGAACCAGAAAAGACCTCGAATAGCCAAAGGAATATTGAAAAAGAAAGCCAAAGTTGGTGGCATCACAATTCCGGACTTCAAGCTCTATTACAAAGCTGTCATCATCAAGACTGCATGGTACTGGCACAAAAACAGACACATAGATCAATGGAACAGAATAGAGAGCCCAGAAATGGACCCTCAACTCTATGGTCAACTCATCTTCGACAAAGCAGGAAAGAATGTCCAATGGAACAAAGACAGCCTCTTCAATAAATGGTGTTGGGAAAATTGGACAACCACATGCAGAAAAATGAAATTGGATCATTTCCTTACACCACACACGAAAATAGACTCAAAATGGATGAAGGATCTCAATGTGAGAAAGGAATCCATCAAAATCCTCGAGGAAAACACAGGCAGCAACCTCTTCGACCTCAGCCGCAGCAACATCTTCCTAGGAACATCACCAAAGGCAAGGGAAGCAAGGGCAAAAATGAACTACTGGGATTTCATCAAGATCAAAAGCTTTTGCACAGCAAAGGAAACAGTGAACAAAACCAAAAGACAACTGACAGAATGGGAGAAGATATTTGCAAGTGACATATCAGATAAAGGGCTAGTGTCCAAAATCTATAAAGAACTTAGCAAACTCAACACCCAAAGAACAAATAATCCAATCAAGAAATGGGCAGAGGACATGAACAGACATTTCTGCAAAGAAGACATCCAGATGGCCAACAGACACATGAAAAAGTGCTCCATATCACTCGGCATCAGGGAAATACAAATCAAAACCACCATGAGATATCACCTCACACCAGTCAGAATGGCTAAAATGAACAAGTCAGGAAATGACAGATGCTGGCGAGGATGCGGAGAAAGGGGAACCCTCCTACACTGTTGGTGGGAATGCAAGCTGGTGCAGCCCCTCTGGAAAACAGCATGGAGGTTCCTCAAAATGTTGAAAATAGAACTACCCTATGACCCTGCAATTGCACTGCTGGGTATTTACCCTAAAGATACAAACATAGTGATCCGAAGGGGCACGTGCACCCGAATGTTTATAGCAGCAATGTCTACAATAGCCAAACTATGGAAAGAACCTAGATGTCCATCTACAGACGAATGGATAAAGAAGATGTGGTATATATACACAATGGAATACTATGCAGCCATCCAAAGAAATGAAATCTTGCCATTTGCGACGACGTGGATGGAACTAGAGGGTATCATGCTTAGCGAAATAAGTCAATCGGAGAAAGACAACTATCATATGATCTCCCTGATATGAGGGAGAGGAGATGCAACATGGGGGGTTGAGGGGGTAGGAGAAGAGTAAATGAAACAAGATGGGATTGGGAGGGAGACAAACCATAAGTGACTCTTAATCTCACAAAACAAACTGAGGGTTGATGGGGGGAGGGGGTTGGGAGAGGGGGTGGGGTTATGGATATTGGGGAGGGTATGTGCTATGGTGAGTGCTGTGAAGTGTGTAAACCTGGCGAATCGCAGACCTGTACCCCTGGGGATAAAAATATATGTTTATAAAGCTGTAAAAAAAAAAAAGAAAGAAAAGAAAAAAGAAAGGATGAATACCCAAATTTTGTAGCAACATGGACGGGACTGGAAGAGATTATGCTGAGTGAAATAAGTCAAGCAGAGAGAGTCAATTATCATATGGTTTCACTTATTTGTGGAGCATAACAAATAGCATGGAGGACAATGGGAGATGGAGAGGAGAAGGGAGTTGAGGGAAATTGGAAGGGGAGGTGAACCATGAGAGACTATGGACTCTGAAAAACGATCTGAGAATTTTGATGGGGTGGGGGGTGGGAGGTTGTGGGCACCAGGTGGTGGGTATTGTAGAGGGCACGGATTGCATAGAGCACTGGGTGTGGTGCAAAAATAATGAATATTGTTATGCTGAAAAAATAAAAATTAAAAAAAAAAAAAAACAACTGCTTGCAGTCACTTAAAATGAAAGTATACCACATTATGTGAGAGGTCATATCCACTGCAAATCTGTATCATTCATAATGGTGAAATAGTAGTGATATTTCTATCAAAATCAGGCACAGGAAAGTATGGTCTTTGTTACTTCAAGTGTTTGTCATTACTCTAACAAGTTTTAGGCAAAGAGAAACAAAACACTTAGATAATAGGAACAAGAAAGAAAAGAATAAATTGAAAACAATTAAATTGAAAACTCAAGAAAGGATAAAAAAACTGGGAAACTGAGAATTATTTAGGTAAAAAATTAGGTAAAAAAAAAAGGTTAGGTAAAAAATAATTAAGCACAAATCAATAGATTCCTTATATACCAACAACAATCAGCTATAAAACCCAAAAGTCCCAACAGTAAGGTGAAATCTTACACAATGAAGAATGAAGCAAGAAGTGAATTTATACCTGAATCATATATGTAGGCACCTAGAAAAAAGACTCCAAATAAACATCTCTCAGTTCCACAGACTGGTAGGAATATGGAAGAATTTTAATTCCTTTTTCCCCACTTTTCTTTGTTTTTAAGTGATCTACAAAGTCTCTGATTACTTTTATAATGCTAAATATATTTTTTAATAGATTTAAATGATCTGTTTTCTCCAGATCACAGAGCTCTTTAAAGGCCAGCAATAGCAGCTCAAGGGCTCCTCCTCTCTGTCATGTTTCTAGATGGTTCAGGGAGCTGCTACCCAGCAGATTAAAGGTTGAGTATGGTACACCCACCCATCTTGATTTGCCTCACTGCTCCATGAAGTAATGAAATAACATTTGCTCCATTGTACTTCCTTTACAATTACAACCCACTTGTAATGAAACAGCCAACTTGCTTACCAGTTTCTGCCCACATTAATTTATGCGGCATCCATCAGTGGAAGTTCATTGCCTCTTTTACTCTTTATGTGCATGTTTTAGCAGAAAATGAATGTTTCAAGACTATATTTACCTTCTCCTTATTAAACTAATTCCTTTGACTTTTTTCTTTCTTTTGATGGATTTTTTAAAACATAGTAAACTGGTAACAGTGGTACCTGGAAATATGTAGGGATTTTTAAAATTATAATTAAACACATCATAGATAATTATAAAAGCCGTGATTTCTACAACTGTATTCTGATATAGGAATTATGAAGATAAGTTCCTGAATACCAGGGAATACTTTAAAATTCAAGACACAATGTCACTTTTCCATCAGTAATGTAGATCCTGAGTCATTGGTGGGAGCCCCACATCCAGAGTACTATTCAGCTGGAACCCACTGGTAGAGATTACCATTCTGGTACTCGTCAAATATTTTGACAATAACCCTCATCCACACCGTGGCTTCAACAGTGCACGAAGCTGTATCCAGTATACTCTGTATATAACATCACTGAGTCAAAGTATATTTGCTCAAGTACCAAGTTGGCTGACATCTTGTAGAGTATCTACTTCCTCATTTTATTAAAGAGGAAATTATGGAAGAGCATTGTGGGGTTGGAGTTGCTGGGATTAGAGTGAATACTGAATATACTTATAAACTTTTTTTTTTTTAATTTTAGAAAGTAACTCATCCTGGGCCAGGCCACTCACTGTATGCTTGCTGCATGAAATAATTGAGGCTATCAGAGAAAGGATTTGTATGAGGACACAAGAAATTTGTCCACTGGTTTGACCAGCCCAAATTGGCTGCTTCCAACCAAGCCCCCAATGGGCATTTCTTGACACTTACTGAGGGATGAAAGAATCCATGTCTCCAGGGCTGCTCTGGATGCGCTCTTCTTTTTATTTATTTATTTTCAATATTGTACTTCTTTATTTGAGAGAGAGCAGAAATAAAAACAAGAGGGGATGCAGAGGGGGGAGGGCAGGCTCCCCACTGAGGAGGGAGCCCAATGTGGGGCTCAATCTCAGGACCCTGAGATCATGACCTGAGCAGAAGGCAGACATTTAACCAACTGAGCCACCTGGGCACCCTTGGGTGCATGGTTCTGAGAAACCTATTCTCTAGCCCAGCTGTGCCTTGTGGCCTTTACGCTTTCAGGTGCACACACCTGTGGTAAGTAGCTGGCTGACAAGCAGGCTCTGCGGTCTCGGTTACAGTCAGCACCTGCCTCACTTCATTCTGTATCCTACTAACCACAGAGTTCATTCTGGAGCTCTCCTCCCTCACCTATCTTATGAGGGTCTTTTCTCTGGTAGGTCTTCCTGATTCAGATTTTCTGAATCTTTTACCAAATGTAACAGAAGCTCAGGTCTCTCATGAGTGCAGGTTTGTGAGGGCTCTCTCGGTCACCAACAGTCTGCCTCCCAGCCCTCTGCTTTCCATTTCACCCAAAGACATCACGTTTTGCCCAGAGGAAAACAGCCTGCTTTCCATACCTCTTCAATGCTGTAACTTATGGTCTTCCTCTAGCTGATGGCAGGTTACCATTCGTCCCAACCCCAGCCTCCTCTCTGTCATCACCCATTATTCCTATTCTCTCAAAATAAGAACTTGGTTCCTTCTCATGTTGAGAGTTTTCCTGATAATTATAGGTAGTATGTAAAAACAATGACAAATATAGGAAAATTACCAGAGTTTAGAATATCTTGCAACATCCTTGTCACGCATGTCCTCTTGCCCTGTCTGAACAGTCCCTGGAAACCACCCTAATGACCTCTCACTCTCTTTTTCCATCTCAGGCTCTCTTGACCCCTTTAGATCCTGCAGAAATCCTCTTTTCTATACAGGTTCATTTTATATGTACGATTAAGGCAGAGCAGCACCTGCAGACATGCAAGGATAGTTGGTGAAAACCTGAATGCCAGAATCCAAATTAGATCTCTATATTGGTGGCTGTCAGTTTTAGGGGATGCTATAAAGAAAATGGTATGTGGGTAAGAAATTTGAAGCAGAGTCTCCTAAGTGATGTGGTTTTGGAATATTGGTGAGGTTCAGTGGGGTGAGATTGGGAGCTGATAACCAAGAAAGAATTCTTGAGATGTCTTTGGTGCAAAATTGCAGTTCATTAAAGCCAGAGGACAGGACAGAGGGCAGAAAGAGCTGCTGCCCCAGCATTGTGAGGGGTGATTGATTATAAACTATGGGGTTGGAGGTAAGGAAAAGGGAGATTTCAAAAGGATTTTCATATGTTAAAGAAGACTCACAGGACACCTGAGATCTTGCCTTTGTCAAGTTAAGGTTGTTTTCCCCTGTAGCAAGGCATTAACATGAAGATAGTTGAGAGCTTCCTGGAGGAACATTACACTTTGCCTGCTTCAAGTATCTGTCAGTGGGCTGCAGATTATAAGGACTTTTCATTGTATTTACATTCCCTTCTGGAAGCTAGACCATTGTTAGAAATGCTTTGTCCTTGTAAACTGCTAAGGCTCCTGTAAACTGAGGGAGACTTAAGTCCAGCAGGACAGTGATTTCCATAAATTAACTATTTGTTTTTCCTTTTAGGGCAGCCAGGAGTGCCTGAGGAATGTCACCTGTATCACTTGGTGGGGGGTGGTGTTGTGGGGTGTCCGCTTCTTCCTGTCCTTAGCTAGCCTTCTACTCTCTCATCACTAAGGTATTTTGGAAACTCAGAAATCCATGATTCCTGTTGAGTCATCCTATGGGTCTAATTATAGGCCTAGACTCATTCTGTGATTGTGTGATTTGACGTCAAAAGGAACAAAACAGCTCTCCACACATATTACATAGTTAAAGAATAATTAAACTACCTCCCAATTGTTCCCTTGTATCTACTTGAACTTGTGTTATAAGGGGTCACATTCTTTGATCTCCTTCTTCCCTATATTTGCTCAAACTGTTTGTTTTCACTGGAATGTCCTCATGCTAACTCCAAGTGCTCAAATTCTTTACCACTCAAATATTTCTGTTCTGTTAAAGTTTTCTTGATCCCCCACCTGAAGCTCCTCAGCTAATCTCATGCAGCACTTTAACTGCATACTTCACAGAACTTCTCTCTGTGACCTTCTTGCATAGTAATTTCTCTCTAGAAACTCCACCACTTCTCTGCCTACAGTAAGTGGCTTCAGGACAGATTATGCTTGATTCAGCTTTGCATTCTCAATGCCCATCATTGCACTTGCATACAACTGGTGCTCAATATTTCTGAAATACATACATACATACATACATACATTTGGAAACTATGACCAAAAGACCAAAACTTTTTGGTGAAATTGGGCATGGGATTGGGCTGTAGTAGTTTGGAAAGATTTTTCTGGATAAGCTGGAATTTATGCAAGACCAGGAACAATTAAAAGAATTGGAAAGAAGTGTAAGTGTGAGTAAAAGGCACAGAACTATTGCTGTGAGAATCTCTGCTCCCTTTAGGTGGGTCATTGGGAACAGTTAAGATAGAAGTTAAAATAATTGCTTCACTGACATAATGTCTTTTCTTGAAAACAGCTCCAAAGACTTTGGGAATCGGAGGGTGGGAGATAGAGCCTATGAATAAATTAGTCCAGACAAGAAGGGTACACGCTGCAGAAATGTCATATAACCCTCACTCTGTAGAGGTGAAACATCACCCGCCAAGATTTTATGACTGTAACAGCACTCCAGTCGATCTTAAGGGTTAACTTGCTCCCAGATAACATACTCCGTACTTGCTGACCTAAGGCTCTTGAATTGTAACAGAACTAATTTACTTTCTGTGAGATTTGCCAAGAATTGGCCTTGAGGAATGAAGAACCAGAACTTTCCTAGGCCACAGAAGCCAGCAAGTCTCTTTGAAGCTGCCTCAGCTTTCTGATTAGCTTAACAATTTTATTAGCAAAATATTTTCTTTTTCGGGTCACACAAATGATTTTACTAAACTCCTTTCATGTGTTTGTAGACCTGGCCTTCCTTTGTAGAAAGAACACAGGACTCCTGCACATCACAAAACAAGAACCCAGTCCCCTCGCACAGCCCCCAAGCACTGAGATAACATTTGTAGCTGGTTTACCATGGAGTCTGCATGTGATCAAGAAATCCTGCAGGCCAACTGTACTGCCTTTGCCAATTAACTACCCTAAATCCCTTTAAAAACTGCTGAGCCAGGCAGAAACCTGGGAATTGACCTTTGGACAAGTGTCTGCCTTCTCATGTGGCTGGCCTCCCAAGTAAAGCTCAAATGGCTTTCTAAGCAAAACTGGTCTTTTAAATCTTTCATGTTACTGATTTGCGTTCAGAAACATGATGACTACTGATCTATGCATCTAGGAAGTCCATCTTAAACAAGATCACCCTGGTCACCTCAAGAGGTCCTCCCAGATAACCATTCTTTGGTGAGCCCAAGCTATCCTCACTGGGTGTTCACTGCTCCCTGCTCTGATATTCCAGCTAAAAGTTTTATGCACCTGACGATGAAGATAAACTCTGACCATCTGATGTAGGGGTCTAGCCAAAGTTTACTTCCTAAGGAATGGGTCCAACAGGAGACTGGATAAGATGAATGCCCTCATACTCCAATAAACACAGAAGGTAGGCTTTGTCCAAGAATGAAAAGGTGTTGGCAAAATGCCTTTTCATAGGAGGGTGTCAACCTTTTCCCCTCACTTGATGTGTTACCCCAAACAAGACTCTCTTTATTGAAACCTTTGTGAAATAGGAGGGTTGACTTGCTTGGTAACAACTTAAGTGTCTTATCTATTATCAGAGAGCAGAAAGAGGACCCTAGAGAATACTCACTTTGTTGCAGGTACAGAAGCTGGAAAAGTTTCTGATGAAGGGAGTGAAGAGGGTGCAGTGCTATGTAGGCCCCAGCCTAGGAGAGCATGGAAGGGGCCATATATAAGAAAATGAGTGAAAGAGAGATGAGATCATGTCTGTTGTGGGACTGTATCCACTGCAGTGCTATCCCTGTAGACCTCAAAAATTAGTACTCCTAGGAAGGAGTGGGGCTTTGGGGAGCCACAGATGAATAAATAACCCAAGGCTTTAATGAACCCAATAATGATGCTTCACGACTCTGATGCTTTTGATTTTCTCAAGAAGTCTTGATATCTAACTCCTTACTCCACCTCTCATATTGTTCCATGAAGGTGTTAGTAATTCCATTTATCTTAGAGGGCAGGGAAGTCCAGAAAGTTTATCTATTGTTTTTCTTTCTTTCTTTTTAAAAAGTTTTTATTTAAATTCTGATTAGTTAATATACAATGCAGTATTAATTTCAGGTGTACAATATTCTGATTCAACACTTGTATACAATGCCCAGTGCTCAACACAACAAATGCACTCCTTAATCTCTATCACCTATTTAACCTATCTTCCCACCCATCTCCCCTTTAGTAACCATCCGTTCTCTATAGTTAAGAGTCTTTGCCTCTCTCTTCCCGCCCCCCTGCTCATTTGTTTTGTTTCTTAAATTCTATAGATGAGTAAAATCATATATTTGTTTTTCACTGCCTGACTTATTTCACTTAATATAAGATTCTCTAGCTCCGCATCATTGCAAATGGCAAGATTTTATTCTTTTTTATGGCTGAGTAATATTCATATATATGTTGTTGATTTTGGCCATTCTGACAAGTGTCAGTTGATATTTCATTGTAGTTTTGATTTATATTTTCCTCATGATCACTAATGTTGAGCAACTTTTCATGTGTCTGTTGGCCACTTGTATGTCTTCTTTGGAAAAATGTCTATTCATTGGCTAAAATTAACAAGTCAGGAAACAACAGGTGTTGGTAAGGATGCAGAGAAAGAGGAACCCTCTTACACTGTTGTTGGAAATGCAAACTGGTGTAGTGACTCTTGAAAACAGTATGGAGGTTCCTCAAAAAATTAAAAATAGAGCTACCCTATGACCCAGCAATTGCACTGCTAGTTATTTATCCAAAGGATGCACGCATAGGGATTCGAAGGGGCACATGCATGCCAATGTTTATAGCACCAATGTCCACAATAGCCAAAATATGGGAAGAGCCCAGAAGCCCACTGACAGATGAATGGATAAAGATAGATATGTTGTGTGTGTGTGTGTGTGTGTGTGTGTGTGTGTGTGTGTGCACATGGGTACCTATACACAATGGCATATTACTCAGCCATCAAAAAGAATGAAATCTTGCCATTTGCAATGACATGAATGGAACTAGAGGGTATTATACTTATGAAATTAGTCAATCAGAGAAAGACAAATACCAAATGATTTCACTCATGTAGAATTTAAGAAACAAAACAGATGAACATAGGGGAAAGGAAGGAAAAATAAAATAAGATGAAAACAGAGAAGGAGGCAAACCATAAGAGATGCTTAATTCTAGGAAACAAAATGATGGTTGCTGGAGGGGAGTTGTGTAGGGGGAAGAGATAATTGGAGATAAGGATTAAGTTTAGGACACTTAATATACAAAGAACACTGGGTGTTATATGCAACTGATGAAATCACGAAATTCCACTCCTGTAGCTAATAATACAGTATGTTACCTAATTGAATTTGTTTTAAAAAGTCTATTCTTGTCTTCTGCTCATTTTTAATTGGATTATTCATTTTTTGAGTGTTGAGTTTCATAAGTTCTTTATATATTTTGGATACTAACCTTTATCAGATATGTTATTTGCAAATATCTTCCCATTCTATAGGCTGCCTTATAGCTTTGTTGATTATTTCCTTTGCTTATTCCTGAGTTGCAAGTGTAGTTCAATATTCACAAATCAAGCAACATGATATGCTGCATTAATAAAAGAAAGGATAAGAACCATATGATCATTTCAACAGATGCACAAAAAGCATTTGACAAAGTACAAATTCCTTTATGATGAAAACCTCAACAAAGTAGGTTTAGAGGGCTCCATATAATAAAGGCTGTCCACAAGAAACCCATAGCTGATATCATCCTAAAAGGGGAAAAACCGAGAACTTTTCCTTTATGGTCAGGAACAAGACAGGGATGTCCACCACTTCTATTCAACATAGTACAGGAAGTCCTAGCCACAGCAATCAGAAAACAAAAAGAAATGAAAGGCATCCAAATCAATAAGGAAGAAGTAAAAAGAAGTTTTTGCAGATGACATGATGCTCTAGAGAAAATCCAAAATACTCCACCAAATAATTGCTAGAACTGAGACACAAATTCAGTATAGTTGCAGGATACAAAATCAACACATAGCAATCTGTTGTATGTCTATAAACCAATGATGAAGCAGCAGAAAGAAAAATTAAGGAATCAATCCCATTTAAAATTACACCAAAAACTGTAATAATATACTTAGGAATAAGCCTAACCAAAGAAGTGAAAGTCCTGTACCCTGAAAACTATAGTACACTGATAAAAGAAATTGAAAAGGACACAAAGAAATGGAAAGACATCCCATGCTCATGGATCAGAAGAACAAACATTGTTAAAATGTCTGTAATACCCAAAGCAATCTATACATTTAAGGCATTCCCTATCAAAATACCAACAGCATTTTTCGCAGAGCTAGAGCAAATAATCCTAAAATTTGTAAGGAATCAAAAAGACCCCAAATAGCAAAAGCAACTTGGAAAAAGCAAAGCAAAGCTGGAGGCATCACAGTTCTGAACTTTAGGTTATACTACAAAGCTGTAATGATCAAGACAATATGGTTCTGGCACAAAAATAGACACATCGATCAATGGAACAGAATAGAAAAACCCAGAAATAAACTCACAACTCCATGGTCAATTAATCTTTGACAAAGCAAAGAAGATCCAATGGGAAAGGGACAGTTTTTCAACAAATGGTGTTGGGAAAACTGGATAGCAACATGCAATAGAATGAAACTGGACCACTTTCTTACACCATACACCCTATGTTTTATGATTGGAGCATTCAGCCCATTTACATTCAAAGTAATTATGGGTAGATGTGTATTTATTGCCATTTTACTACTTGTTTTGTAATTGTTTCTGGAAATTTTCTCTGATTCTTTTACCTCTGTCACTTTTGGCCTCTCCGTTTCACTCAGAGTCCCCTTTAATATTTCTTGCAGGGCTGGTTTATGATCATGAACTCCTTTAGTTTTTATTTGTCCGGGAAACTATCTCTCTTATGCTGAATGATAGCCTTGCTGGATAGAGTATTCTTGGCTACATGTTTTTTCTATTCAGCAGTTTGAATATATCATGCCACTCTCTTCTGTTGTAAAATCTGCTGGCCTTATGGGTTTTCCCCTGTAAGTTAAGGATTTCTTTTGTCTTGTTGCTTTTATAAATTTTTTTCTTTATCATGATATTTCACAAATTTAATTGCAATATGTGTTGGTCTGCTTTTGTTGACATTTGTGGGAGTTTATGTGTCTCCTGGATTTGGATGTCTTTCCTTCACCAGATTACAGAAGTTTTCTGTTCTTATTTCTTCAAATAAAATTTCTGTCCCCTTTTCTCTCTCTTGTACTTCTGGGACTCCTATGATACAAATATTACTACGTTTGATGGAGTCACTGATTTCCCTAAGTCTATTCTTGTGTCCCATAATTCTTCTTTCATTCAGCTGCATTATTTTCCATTATTTTGTCTTCTCGGTCACTAATTTGTTCCTCTGCTTCTTTTAGTCTGCTGTTCATTGAATCAAACTTTTTTTTTCAATCTCATTTATTGTACTCTTTATTCCTGGCTGATTCTTTTTCTACTCTTTAATCTGTGGTCAGGGTTTCACTGATGTCTTCTATTCTTTTCTCAAGCCCAGTGAGTATCCTTATGATTGTTACTTTAAATTCTCCATCAGGCATATTACTTACCTCTGTTTTGCTTAGCTCTCTGACTTTATCTTGTTCTTTCATATGGGATAAAGTCCTCTGTCTTGCCACTTTGTTTCTGCCTTCTTCTCTGTATTAGAAAAATCACCAAAATATCTCCTGCTCCTCAAAGTAATGGTCTTTTGAAGAAGCAGTCATGTAGTTCCCTGGTCCTGGTGCTTTGGGGAGTGTCTCTTGATGAGGGAACAGAAGGCTGGCTGAGGACAAAGTAAAAGCTGACACCCTCCAACCTTCCCCCACCCCTACTCCTGGGTGGGACATATGTGACATTCTTTAGGAATCTCCCACCCATCTTAATGTTAATACCTCGCTTGAGGGGAAAAATGACCTTGACAATGGCAAAGTCTCTGGTATCTTGTAGGTTCTCTTTAGCATATGAAAGTTCTATTAACATCTCCCTTTTCCTTACTTCCCCCACCCCCATGGTACATAACCTGCCACCCCTCACATCCCTGGGGACAGCAGCTCTTTCTGCCCATGGGTCCTGTCCCCATGTTTTAATAAAACACTATTTTGCACCAAAGATGTCTCAAGAACTCTTTCTTGGTCATCAGCTCCTGACCTCACCCCATCGAACCTCACCCCACTGAACCTCACTTATATTCTAAAACTTCATTATCTCCCATGTGTGCTGTGTGTGTTCTGATGTTATGTTGTGGCTGTTCTATCCTTCAGGCCAGTAATCTACAGAGGCTCTCCTTGCCTGTAGTGGCAGTGTTTGGTCCCTGGCCTGAAAATGGCAACTTTTAATTAGGTGTGCTCTGGTCTGCTTGTGAAACGAGACCTAACAAGACTTCTACCAGAATTGATGCCTTGCAGAACTCTCTGGGCAGGAGACATGCTGGGGGGCAGGGGTTTCTGCTGGTCTTCTGGGGGAGGATCTTGCCATGCTGGGAGGGAGGCAGGCATGACTGAGAAGGGCAGGCAGTCCCACCAGAGTGCAGGGGAGTGGTGTTTGGTATTTGCAAGTTAGGCAGCCAGTATGGGCTCTCTGCTGCTTCCTGAAGGTGGCTCTGTGTTTATGCTCTTCAGGTCACTGTTTCCATGCTCTCTGCCCCTAAGTTGTTTCCTTGCCTTCTCTCCAGGAATAGCCTACTGCCCTCTGGGCTCTACCTCAGCCAAGTCCACTGACCTTTAAAGCTTCAGACGTTAGGGTCCCAGTGATTATAAGAGCTCATGAGATGCAGTCCCTCTCCTTTTCCAAGCCAGTGGTTTTGGGGAAACATTCTCCTTACGTATCCTTCTGTGTGTTCCTTTCTCTCACTCTTCTCTATGATCATGGCCCCTCCCCTCTGGAGCACCCATGATCTCTTTCTCCCCTAAACCATGTCTCTGCACTTCCTACCTTCTTTGATGTGGTCTCTTCCCTCCCTTTAGTTGTGGAATTTGTTCTGTTAGTCTTCAGGTCAATTTCTGAATTATTTAGGATGATTTGTTAATTATCTAGTTGTGTTCACGGAATGAGGGAGGCCTAGGTCCACCTACTCCACCACCATCTTCCTCTCCAATCCCTAGAATGTGTATTTGTCTTTTCAATGTCACCCATGAAACTGTGGTGGAGCTGGGACTTAACCAGAGTCCAGCCTGAGTGCCTTGCTTTCCCAGATTCCAGAATAGAGCTCTGAGCAGAGAGCAGCCAGCCCCCAGACTTGACTCGGCCTGGGGATAAGAGGAGGAACAATGAAGGGGGGAAAAGGAAGAAGCCTTCTGCAAACCCCATTTCCTAATAAGTCCTCAGGAATTAAATGCCGTCCATCTTGAGGGCACTGGGATTGCATTATGGGGGTACTGGTATGCCCGAGTTTTCACATCTGAGAGACCACCAAGGAGCCAAGCACCGATGCAATCACATGAGGGTTTATTTGACAAGTTTAAGCTTGGGCCCAAGTATACCCGGCACAGCGGAGTAGGGACTTGGACCCCGAACCAGATTACAGTCAGAGTTTTTATTTTATTTTATTTTTTAATTTTATTTTTTATAAACATATATTTTTATCCCCAGGTACAGTCAGAGTTTTTAAAGGCAGAGTAGGGGTGGACTCGGTGGTGGGTGAGGACAAAGGGGATTAGGGATGGTGTAAGTCTCTAAGGAATTTTGGAAGCAAGGTCTCCAGGACCTTGCAGGGCTAGCTATTGTTGGGAGAAAGGTTATTTATTACCAATAATAAAAATCTTCTTGTGAGACCCTTTAGATGTATATCAGTGGGCCATACACTTGGGAATGATTCTTGACACTATCTTGGAGGTTTAGAGATAAAGGAATTGTTAAAGTAGACTTACAGGATCCTGGTGGGACCTGTTGGGGTAGGGGGTTGGTTAGGCTAGGATTGTCCTTAGCAAAATCTCAAGGTGAGGGCAGTTAAGTCCCCAGGGGAGAGCCACTCTGTCTGTTTCAAGGGCTTGTCAGTAGGT
This sequence comes from Lutra lutra, assembly GCF_902655055.1. NCBI lineage: Eukaryota > Metazoa > Chordata > Mammalia > Carnivora > Mustelidae > Lutra > Lutra lutra. The sequence goes on from NC_062293.1 coordinate 47,199,579, forward strand.
GAGGAATTTTAATGATTTTCTTCTGCCTCTGTTTCCCACATCAGCTAAGCTTGAGGTGGGATGGCCTTAATTTTCTCGGTCTCCACAGGTACCATAATGATTCTGGAAGTGGCAGTAGAACTGAGTTGTGTTAGGAAGAACCATGGGGTCCCGGGGTCTCCCACTCTTGCTTTTAGGTCAGATCCTTAGAAACCAAGGATCCAATGATAAGATTAACAAACAGAAAATGTGGAGAGGTTGTTTAGCCCTCCATCAGGGCCCTACTGCCTGTTCAAGCAGTGACTGCCCATCATAATGGAGACCTTGCTTGCTAAAAACTGCTATTCACAATATGACTCTCTGCCTCAAAAAGCTGCACCTGACTGCCCTACAAGGTATCAGAGCATATGTTAAAGGTGTTGTAATTAAGACTATGTCCTCCTTGAACAAAATTAGAGAAATGGACCAAAAGGGTGAATTAGGGAGCCTGAAAATATGTAGAAATTTGATATGTGACACAGGCAGCCTACAGAGCAGTAGGAAAAAGATGGACCTTCCAGTAAACAGTGTATCTATCTATAGAGAAAAAAAGATAACATGATGTCTTTCTCCCTCCACACAGAAAAATCAGCTTCAGGTGCATAAGGAACTTACATTGTAGAGTCAAATTGTTAAGTCTTTTTTTTTTAAAGATTTTATTTATTTATTTGACAGACAGAGATCACAAGTAGGCAGGGAGGCAGGCAGAGAGAGAGGTGGAGGCAGGCTCCCTGTGGAGCAGAGAGCCTGATGCAGGGCTCGATCCCAGGACCCTGAGATCATGACCTGAGCTGAAGGCAGAGGCTTAACCCACTGAGCCACCCAGGCGCCCCTCAAATTGTTAAGTCTTAAGAATAGTTTATGGGATATCTTCATGATCCTCTAGGAGCTCAGTCATTCTTAAAGCAGTCCAAAAAACATCGAGCATTAAAAAAAGACTAAGATTTGCCTACATTAAAATTTTAAACCTCTACTCATCACAGGACAACAATTTTTAAGCGAAAAGACAGCTACAAATTAGAAGAGATTTGTAGCACATAGAGTTACTCTGAAGAATCCAAGACATATTGAGAACTTCTACAACTAGTACAAAAATAAAAGGGACACAAGAGATAATACACAAAAGCTAGGATTTCACAGGAAACACAAATGGCCAATGAAATTAGGAAAGGAATCTCAGCCCTATTGGTTATCTAGCAAATGCAAATGAGAAGCACACTGGAGACACCATTTCATACTCACTATATTGGTCCAAATGAATAAGTGAGATAATAGCCAGTTTTGATGAAAATATAGCACAACATGGGCGCCTGGGTGGCTCAGGGGTTAAAGCCTCTGCCTTCAGCTCAGGTCATGATCCCAGGGTTCTGGGATTCTAGCCCTACATCAGGCTCTCTGCTCTGTAGGGAGCCTGCTTCCTCCTCTCTCTCTGCCTGCCTCTCTGCCTACTTGTGATCTCTGTCTGTCAAATAAATAAATAAAATCTTAAAAAAATATATAGCATAACAAAAATTCTTACACACTGCTGGTAAGATTATAAAATGGTACAATCATTTTGGAAAATAATTTTATTTTATCCTTTAAATCTGAAAATACACAAATTCCATTCCTAATTGGAGACACTAGAGAAATTCTTGCATTTGTGCACCAGGAGATGAGTACAAGAGTGTTCACAGAAGCAAAATGCCTTCAAACAAAAAACAAATGAATTGTGGTATCGTCACATCACGCAGTGCTATACATCCGTAAAAAAACAAATGAGCAACAGTTGTTGGCACTCACTATCAGAGAACCACACAAACACATTGAGTGAAATAAACAAGTCAAAGGAAGAATAACTATTGAGTGATCTCATTTACATAAAGACTAAATAGGTTAAAAACTTAATATTTTGCTTAGAGAATCATATATATGTAACAAAAGGATTTTAAGTGCATTTTTTTTTTTTCAGAATAATGTTACCTGAGTAAGGAGATAAAGGATTAGGATTAAAGAGGGACACATAGGAGTCTTCAAAGGCAATGGAATGTTCTATTTCATAAATTGTGTAGTAGGAAGGATATTCACTTTATTGCTTTATTATTTTTTTAAAAGTCAGTTTTGTTGTGGTATGACTTACAAACAGTAAAATTTACCTTTTATAGGTGTCTATGAGTTTTGACCAATGAATATGGTTGTATACATCACCACCATCAAGATATAGAATAGTTCTATCACTCCAAAAATCCCCTCATGTCCCTTTGTAGTCAATCCTATTTGCCCTCTCCATCCCCCTAGAAATCACTGATGTGTCTACATCACCATAGTTGTCTTTTTTTAGAATGTCATATAAAGGTAATCATACAATCTTTTGCATCTTTTTTTTTGCATTAAAAAGAGCTGTAAACAAATGTTGAACTCATGTTACTGATATGCATGCTGAATTATTTAGGGAGAGGTGTACTGATGCCTATAATTTTATTTGAAATGCATCAAAGAGTAAGATGAAATGATAGATAGAAAGAGGGAAGGACAGATGGATAAATATGTGATAAAACAAGTACAGTAAAATTATAATGGTAAAATTGAGATGATGGGGACATGGGTGTTCACTGTATAACTATTTGAACTTTATGTTTGAAAAATGTTAGAAGGAAACAGTCTATTATTGAATAGAGAGCTTAGTAAAATAACTTCTTTTCAAATATGTCAGTCTTCATAACCTTTGAAACCATTTTCTAGGAATCTGATCTAAATGTAGTAGAACCATGTGTATGAAGAGAAATTTTAAATACCTTCCAATAAAGGAATAATCAAGAAAACCAAAGTACTGTTATATCTAGAGCAGCGAGTTATGCAGATGGGACACCACATTTAGTAGGCCAAATTCAGGGGCACCTGGATGGCTCAGTGGGTTAAAGCCTCTGCCTTCAGCTCAGGTCACAATCTCAGGGTACTGGGATAGAGCCCCACATTGGGCTCTCTGCTCAGCAGGGACCCTGCTTCCTCCCTCTCTCTGCCTGCCTCTCTGCCTACTTGTGATCTCTGTCTGTCAAATAAATAAAATTTTTTTAAAAAGTAGGCCAAATTCAGGAGTCTTTATTAAGAAGCCAGTGGCTGTGAGAGAGCTCATACACTCCAAAATCTTGCAGCCCTGTATGAGCTCAGGGGTAGATTTATAAAGGCATAAACCACATCCTGTTGCCAGTTTTAAAAATTGCCAAACACAGTACAGAAGCAAAAATGTTGGGTTAAGCAGATATTTAGGGTAAGGGTACATTTCCTGAAATTGTCATATCTGGAGTATTTTGCGGTTTTTTGTTAAGGTTGCAATAACACGGGTATAGTAACATGACTATGTTACGAAATGCCCACTTTTTATAAAAATGGCATGACTTATACTAAGTCCATCTCCTAGGTGTCTCAGTACTGCTGTGACCATTGGTTCATCCCCAAAAGCCAGGGGCTTCAATGACTGACCCAAATGGCTTCCTAGTTTCTGGTTACTTAGTCTTGGAGCTGGTTTTCTCTAATTGTGGCTATAAGAAACTAATTCAGACATGTCAAAAGAACCCCCTTTGGGTCATCCAAGACTCAGGTTATTCTTAAATGTTCCCATTTCAGTAAGCACTTGCATTCATAGGCTTATATGTACTATACATGTGGCCTCCCGGAGGTTCCTGGGGATGGTTGTTGGTTTCCCCTTCTTTTGAAGCACAATTCCCCATTTCTTTTACTTTCACTTTTATTTTTAGAATAAGGCTTGAACAAGATCTAAGGTTATTAAGTGTGGTGGGTCAAGAGAATGCTGCTTGTGATTGTCACTTCTAATGAAGTGACATATAACTAGGTACGCTCTCTTAAGTGGGGTCTATGACCACTAGGGGCACTCAGAGCACTGGATGATTAACCCCTATGTGTGTGTTCCCTGAGGAGTCAATCATTAATTATCTTATGAGATGGGAAATGCCTATGGGACCGGTATACATCTTGAGGAATATCCTTTGACACTTCTGCTAGGCTTTCAGTCACCGCAAAGCACCATTTGGACAGAAGGAGTGGGAGCTCCTTCTCTTTGGAGTTGAGTGACTCAGTTGTTCCAGTTTCTAGCCAGAAAATTTATTCAAGCCTTATATCAATAACATCAATTAGAATAATGCCCAGTTAACTGGAAGAGATTATGCTGAGTGAAATAAGTCAAGCAGAGAGAGTCAATTATCATATGGTTTCACTTATTTGTGGATCATAACAAATAGCATGGAGGACAAGGGGAGATGGAGAGGAGAAGGGAGTTGAGGGAAATTGGAAGGGGAGGTGAACCATGAGAGACTATGGACTCTGAAAAACGATCTGAGAATTTTGAAGGGGTGGGGGGTGGGAGGTTGGGGGCACCAGGTGGTGGGTATTGTAGAGGGCACGGATTGCATGGAGCACTGGGTGTGGTGCAAAAATAATGAATACTGTTATGCTGAAAAAAATAAAAAAAATTAAAAAAAAAAAAAAAAAAAAAAGAATAATGCCCAGTTAAAATAACCAACCCATTCACTCCCCTGCTCTAGGTTATTCCCACCTGGAGAACATTACCAGTAACCTTTAACAGCTCACAAAAAGTCATGACCATCAACTCAAATTGAGGAGGTCAGTTATGAGGAGAACTCACCTGATACATCTGTGAAGTGCTAAGAAATCAGAGGGTCATGAGGGGTCCATGCTGGTACCAAGTTCTAGGTGAGCTCCAGATATTTTCAGGCAAGTTGCTCTGATAGCCTGACAACTGTGCCAATAACTGTCAATGCAAAATGAACAAGCCTTTTACAATTTCTACAAAAAAAAGACAAGAGTTTTATTCAAGCCCAAGCGAGGACAGCAGCCCAGGATACACAATCTTCATAAAGAAGGGAGTGCTCTGGAGAAGGAATGTTTAATACAGATCATATGCTTTTATTACATCAAGAGTTACAAGTCATCACCAGGAAGGACATTTCAGAAAATTGCAGACTTTATCTTACATTTTTAGTATGTGCAAGTTTGCAGGTTTGGGAGTATGGGAACAGAACTCCAGGGGATTTTTACTCCTATCTTGAGTCTGAAATGTTTCTTTTAGGTTATGTGCTAATGAAACAGATGTACAACATGTGCTCAGGACAGAAAGGACTTTTGTGCTTTGAAGTGTGGTGATGTCATTGTGACCTTGATAAAAGTGTATCTTCCCTGGGAGTCCAGGAGCAGGGTCCACAAATATTAGAACTTGAAAATGTCCTTTATCACACTTCAAGGAGAGGATCCTATGTGTGTTACTTGTGCCCTGCTGTCGCCTCTGAGTCACTTTCCTTTCAGGGCAGTCATCCACGATGTACGAAATAAAGGCAGAAGAGAAATTATTAAATTCCCTTACTACCTATAGCCCATTGACAAGTCCTTGAAACAGGCAGAATGACAGTCCTCTAGGGACTCAACTGCCTTGAAGTTGACACTTTGCTAAGGGCAAAATGCAATCTGGACCCTCCCCCCCGCCTCCCCACCACCACCAGGATCATGTAAGCCTACTTTAATATATAAAAATTGTTTTGGAAACTTCCTTTATCTCTAAACCCCCCAAGATATGTTTTGGCAATCCCCCAAGCATATGGCCTAACCATTACACATCTTAAGGGTCTTATGACTAAGGTTTTATTAGATGGTAATAAACAACATTTACCCAACAATAGCTAGCCATCTCAAGGTTCTGGAAACCTTGCTTCCAGAATTCCTTAGAGACTTACATTATCCCTAACCCCCTCCCAAGTTGAAAGTATATAATGGGCCACTCCTCATGACCCCAGTGCAACTCTTTCTGCCCACAGATCCTGTCCCCGTGCTCTTTAAAAAAAAAACAAAACACCTTTTTGCACCAAAGACATCTCCAGAGTTCTTTCTTGGCCGTCAGCTCTGACCCTCAATGTCTTTCCTACCTCAGTCCACACTGATTGTGCCTGTTGTGGGCTGTGCTTGCTCTCTGTGGAGTTAGTGGGACCCAGGCAGGCCCCAGGGAACTTTGGAGCAAGGCTGCGGTGTAAGCAAAGTTTGCGTTGAGCCACTAGTCCTTCGCCAGATCCCCCAAAGTCTGACACAGGTTGGGTGATGCGTGGGGGAGGGGGGAGGGTGGGCAGGGGGTTGAGGCTGGGCTTGGCTGTGCACTTAGTGGCCTAGCAGGGTACATGAGTGCAGATTTAACAAAATTTGCCCTAAGCGCTGGGCTGAGGTGAGTGGGCTTGGAGTGGTCCAGTTCTCAGGAGAACCTGCAGGTCTGGCACAGTCTCAAGTCTCAGTGCAGCCCTGCCTCCTGCAGAAGACCTTAGGTTTATGTTGGGGAGAGGGGCAGGCGGGAGATGGGGGGAGAGGGGGTGTGAGATTGGGGAGGGGGGTTGAGGGGTGCGGGAATGGTACCTGCCAGTAGCCTCATTTGTAGAGAAGTTCCCCAACATGCTCCAAAGTTAGTATGAACGGATCTGTCTCCTATTTGCCCCAGCATGTGTAAACTGATATTTATTATGTTGTCTCTCCATGCAGCTGCTGTCTCTTTAAGGGTCCCCCTTACCCCACCCAGCTATCACTGGCTCTCACAGCTTGCCCAGTGCTGAGTCAGCTGACTTTTAAAGCTCCAGGATCCAAGTCCTACTGCTTATACAAACTCACAGAATTCAGCCTCTCTGGTCTTTAAAAGCCAAATGTTATGGGGAATAGTCTTCCCGTGTGAACTCCCTGGTGTGAGGAACCATTTCTCTGCTCTCTCCATGCACGCAGCTCTTTCCCACCCACCAACAGCTTCCCTCTATCTTTCTGACCTTCCTAGCCTTTCAGATTCAGCTTCTTCTCTATATTCATTTGTGGAGTTTGTTCTGCCAGTCTTCAGATCACTCTCTGGTTTATGGACTTGGATGTGGATATCTAGTTGTAAACTTGGGAGAGTGTGAGCTCAGAGTACTACTCCGCCATCTTCGCAGCCTTGAATTTATTAGAGTTTTTTTTTAATTTTTTTATTTTTTCAGCATAACAGTATTCATTATTTTTGCACCACACCCAGTGCTCTATGCAATCCGTGCCCTCTACAATACCCACCACCTGGTGCCCCCAACCTCCCACCCCCCACCCCTTCAAAATTCTCAGATCGTTTTTCAGAGTCCATAGTCTCTCATGGTTCACCTCCCCTTCCAATTTCCCTCAACTCCCTTCTCCTCTCCATCTCCCATTGTCCTCCATGCTATTTGTTATGCTCCACAAATAAGTGAAACCATATGATAATTGACTCTCTCTGCTTGACTTATTTCACTCAGCATAATCTCTTCCAGTCCCGTCCATGTTGCTACAAAACTTGGGTATTCATCCTTTCTTTTTTCTTTTTCTTTTTTTTTTTTTACAGCTTTATAAACATATATTTTTATCCCCAGGGGTACAGGTCTGCGATTCGCCAGGTTTACACACTTCACAGCACTCACCATAGCACATACCCTCCCTAATATCCATAACCCCACCCCCCTCTCCCAACCCCCTCCCCCCATCAACCCTCAGTTTGTTTTGTGAGATTAAGAGTCACTTATGGTTTGTCTCCCTCCCAATCCCATCTTAAGATGAACTATTTTTAATATCATACTGTGTCCTCCAAATACCTAGCATAGTCCTGAGTACAGAAAACAATTTTGCAGACTGATTAATTAGTAATAGCAAGCATGACCTATGAAAAGAAATTTGTTTTCTACAGGGGAAACCAGTGTAACTGCTAGATGTTTTCAAAATGCTAAAGGTACAGCAATTTTGGAAAACTATAGAGTTTCTCAAAGAGTAAAAATAGAGCTACCCTATGACTCAGCAATGGCACTACTGGGCATTTATCTCAAAGATACAGATGTGGTGAGAAGAAGGGCCATATGCACCCCAATGTTCATAGCAGCAATGTCTACAATAGCCAAACTGTGGAAGGAGCCAAGATGCCCATCAACAGGCAAATGGATGAAGAAGATGTGGTTCATATACACAATGGAATATTACTCAGCCATCAGAAAGGATGAATACCCACCATTTGCATTGATATGGATGGAACTGGAGGAGATTACTCTGAGTGAAATAAGTCAAGCAGAGAAAGACAATTATCATATGGTTTCACTTATTTGTGGAACATAAGGAATAGCATGAAGGACATTAGGAGAAGGAAGGAAAAAATGAAGAGGGGTATTTAGAGGGGGAGATGAAGCATGAGAGATTATGGACTCCGGGAAACAAACTGAGGGTTTTGAGGGGGAGCAGGGTGGAGGGATGGCTCAGCCCAGGAATGGGGATTAAGGAAGGCCCAGATTGCATGGAGTACTGGGTGTTATATGCAAACAAGGAATCATGGAACACTACGCCAAAAACTAGTGATGTACTGTATGGTGACTAATGTAATATAATAAAAAAAAGTATTTTAAAAAAAGTACCATTATTTAAAAAAAAACTGCATGGTGTTCTGGTGGTGACAGTGCAGTTCCAGGCTCAGAACCCCTCTGCATCCTGTGGCTGCAGGGCCAGGGCCGAAAGAGGAGGCCAAAGGCCCCATGGCAGCTCAGAGAAGGTGGCCCAATGCGTACCCGCCAGGTGCATTCAGGGTCAGCAGGCCTTCAGGCACGAGCTGTGTTCTCTGCATCTTCCATCTCCACAAACCGAATCTGCAGTGCTCTTTGCAAACGAGGCAAGGTGCTTCTTCGATTTTGGATGCCAAATGAATACAAGCCACAGCAACAATCTGAAAGAACCCCTTACTCAATAAAAAGTTGTTAAGATTATAGCACTATCCAATGCAGTTAGGAAAAAGGGCCCCTCTCGAAGTTTAATGAACTCACTGTGATGAAGAAATTGCAGGGCACAACTGGGACAACTTTTGGTGACATTAAAGTATGATTCACATTTCTAGGTCCCCCCCCCAAATACCCAAAGGTCCAATATTAGGGGGATATAAAGAAATAAAAGGAAAAGGAAAAACAAAACAAAACAAAAAACAAAACTTTTCACTTGGTAAAATAAAGACAATCATTGAGTTTGATGTAAAAGAGAGAAGCTTTCCTTAGTGCTTATGAACCATATCATCTCTCCTCAGAACTAAGAGACACTGCCTGAAGCTAAGACAAAGAAGAGTCTCCTTCCTGCAGAGAATTAGAAAAAGAGCATTTGGTGTGCCTGGGTGACTCAGTTGGTTAAGCAACTGCCTTCAGCACAGATCATGATCCTGGAGTCCCAGGATTGAGCCCCGCATTGGGCTCCCTGCTTCTTCCTCTGACTTCTCCCCTCTCACTCTCTCTCTCAAATAAGTAAATAAAATCTTAAACAAAAGAAAAAAAAGAGAGCATTTAGTTGCACAAGCTGACCATCAAGCCAGGGCTTGAAACTTGATAACACCCAGAAACCAGGATCTATTTAACATCAAGCACATTACAGAGGAGGGGTTATAATGAATAAGTAATCGTATGTTATGACAAAGTGTTATCTTTCTCCAATTCATGTTCTGAAGTGAATAGTTTGTTTTAGGACTACCTTTAGGTACTGTGAATATTGTTATTTACCCTAGGTCGTATCATGTCTCAGAAAGCTACTCCCCCAGTGAAATCTGAAGTAAATAGCTTTTAACTCTGCTATGCAAATATGAGTTATTCATGTTTCATGTGAATAATTTGAATAGAAAGCATATTTTTGGTTAAGAAATGTGAATGCATTAACATGAGAAGATGTATAGCATCTATTGCTAAACTGAGAAAGTGATGATAATGTGATATGTGTATGTGTGTGGGGCAAAAATATCCTGGACAACAAACTTGGCCTGTAGATGGTGATTCCCTCCATGGAGGAAGGTAGGACTGAGAGCTATGGGAAGTGGAGAAGCACTTTGCTTTTATGCTATCTACTTTTATTTGAGGGTTTGTTTTTTTTTTTACTGGATTCTGTAATTTAAAAAAAACATACAAGGGACGCCTGGGTGACTCAGTCAGTTAAGTGTCTGCCTTCTGCTCAGGTCATGATCCCGGGGTCCTGGAATTGAACCCCACATTGAGCTCCCTAATTGGCGGAGAGTCTGCTTCTCCCTCTCACTTGTGCTCTCTTTTGCTCTCTCTCTCAAATAAATAAGTAGAATCTTTAAGAAAATTAAAAACAGGGGGGCGCCTGGGTGGCTCAGTGGGTTAAGCCGCTGCCTTCGGCTCAGGTCATGATCCCAGGTCCTGGGTTCGAGCCCCACATCGGGCTTTCTGCTCAGCAGGGAGCCTGCTTCCTCCTCTCTCTCTGCCTGCCTCTCTGCCTACTTGTGATTTCTCTCTGTCAAATAAATAAATAAAATCTTTTAAAAAAATTTTAAAAAAAAGAAAATTAAAAACAAAAAAATTGTTTATTTAAATTTAATTAGCCAAGTTATAGTACATTATTAGTTTTTGATATAATATTCAGTGATTCATTAGTTGAGTCTAATACCCAGCGCTCATCATATCACATGACCTCCTTAATGCCCATCACCCAGTTACCCTAACTCCCCACCCTCTTCCCTTTCCCCAACCCTCAGTTTGTTTCCTTGGAGTCAAGAGTCTTATATGGCTTGTTTCACTCTCTGATTTCTTCCCATTCAGTTTTCCCTCCTTTCCCCTATTGTACTCTGTGCTGTTTCTTATATTCCACATATGAGTGAAACCATATGATAATTGTGTGTTGATCAGAGGAACACAATCAGAAAAAAAATTTTTTAAAGTACCAATGGTGACAATGTGGAGCTGGGAGGGTAAGATGAACTGACATATTCCAGATGTCATCAGTTACTTTGTGAACTTTTGAGGACATCCAGGATCCATGTGTCAAGCACAACAGATGTCATTTCATACATACTGGGCATCTACATACAAGTACTTGGAAATGCTTTCCTACACACCCCGTGCTGCCTCCTTCCCCACATCTATCCTACCATCCAGAGGCTTAATCATTTGTCCAACACAGAGAGAGGTACTCTTAGGACTCAAGAGAACTACAACAGTAGTTCATTTTCTCTTATTATTCTATTAGCATATAACAGTATTTACAAAGCAATTTGAAATCTGTTCTCATTTGAATGTTGCAACTGCACAATTGAATGTCACCCAAAACCAGGGCCAGGATTGCAGAGTAAGAAGACCAGTTCCTATTATTCCTACTTTGTAGATTAAAAAAAAAAAAAAAAAGCACAGGTACAAACAGGCTAAGTGATTTCCCAGAGACCAGAGGTTTAAAAGGTAAGACAACCTCTGAGTGCTGACTCCTGGCCCGGCATCTTTGTCTCCCTCCCCACCCACTTCTAGTAAATCACCAAAAAACTCAAAACTGAATAGTGATACTGACTCTAGATACAGTGAGTCTCAGAAATGGGAAAGGCTGTATAGTTGAGTGAAGAGAGCCTTAGACAGGACATCTGGAGACCTGGGTTCTAATCTAGCCTCTTCCATTTTAGGCTACATGAACTTTCTAAGCATCAGTTCCTTTTGTCTGTAAAACTAGTCCTTTCCAAATATCTTGGGCTTTTTTCACTCACATATTGCATGATAAATACTCAGACCCACATGGGATGCAAAAGGCTGAGGGAAAATAAAGGACCATCGACAATTAAATGGACAGGGGATAAGGTTGAAAACAAGTGTACAAACCCAGGAACAATTAATTCATGCACAGTGGACCTGTGATGGGTAAAAGTCAGTTCTTGGTAGTCAGCAACTGGAGAGAGGCCCAGATTGGAGATGGAGCAGTGGGCCAGGCAGAGAAGGCCTGAGTGCTAGCAATCATTAAAACAGAAAGAAGAGAGTTTGGGAAGGAATCTTGGGACATTAGCCAGAAAATATTTGACATCATTTTCCGAGTTTATGTTTGCAGGACCTGGGGAAATAATGATATCAGGGCCTAAAAGACTTCAGACCTTTATTTGGTACTGACAGGTAGTTGTTCAGGCCAAGATACAAGGAAAACAAATAAGCAAGCATCTTCTCTGTGCCAGGCAGGAACCTGAGAAGCCCGTGCTCCTAGTCGAATTGAATCAGCTGTGGTCAAGTGGACAGAGCTGGACTGAGAAGTTGGGAGACGTGGCTTCTGGGTTAAGACTGCTACCAGAGGGGCACCTGGGTGGCTCAGTGGGTTAAAGCCTCTGCCTTCAGCTCAGGTCATGATCCCAGGGTCCTGGGATCGAGCCCCACATCCGGCTCTCTGCTCAGCAGAAAACCTGCTCCCCGCTCTCTCTCTGCCTGCTTCTCTGCCTACTTGTGATCCCTCTTTCTGTCAAATAAATAAAATCTTAAAAAAAAAAAAGACTGCTACCAGCTGGCTGTGTAATGCTGGGCAGGCCAGTTCCTTTCTGTGGGCCCTAATTTTCTCATCAATGAAATGGGAATCCTGACATGCACTTCAAATGATTATTCTGAAGATTAAGTGAACTGAAATAGAGAATAACTGAGTTGACAAGTTCAATGGGAAGGTGTTGTTAAAATTCCACTGGGTTTCCAGGAGAAGGCATTTGTCATATTTCTAGCGTTTGTGCCCTTTCTCCTCTATGGACCAGAGCAAGAATTTGCCCCCAATACTCCAGCTTTTCCAGCTGGTACTATGTCCTTTTTACCGCACTGGCCCTCATCTCCATTGAATGCACTGATGAAGAACTCAGTCATGTAGAAGCTGTTGTCCCATACCACCTCCCCCCACACCATGGAGACTGGGAGGGAGCATGATTGATTTCCTGGGCCCCCAAAACACCTCAGTATCTTTTGCTCTGTTCACAAGAGTCAACTAATTGATAAACCTTGCTAACTTCCCCAGCTCTGCAGGACCTTGGGAATCTCACCTACCCAGCAACTGCTCTAATAAAGTTTCCCATGGAGACAGCCAGGATCAGGATTGGGGAATATAGTCCTTCTGAGTTCCACAAACAGAAGCTTCTAATTAGCTCCCAAATGAGAGTTCAGGATAATGCAGCCTAGAGGCTAAGGGAAAGTGGGATTTGCTGATTGTCTTCTGCATCTCAGCTAATAAGGGCAGAGGGGAAGGATGCCCAGAGAAGATTTTCTTTTTGGTCCTTAAGTCAGAAAGAAACTAGACCTTAGGGAGGATCGAGGAGGAGGCCAATTAGTGATGGGAGGTTGCAATAGCATCATCAGCAAGGCTCATTTGCGAAGTTGTGAGTAGAGGGAAAATGTGTTCAAACCGAGAATGCCTGGCCATGAGTCTCAGTTTCCTGTAAACACTGGCCTCCCATTTCTTCACTTTCTATCTGATCTTCAGTATTTTGTCCTGCCACCTTCTTCACACCCAGAACTCTCCTGTTCTCCCTCTCCTCCCATCACAGCCTAGTCGTCTTTAATCCCATATTAATAAATGCATCTTCTTTGTAGTAAGGGTGCATTTTTTTTATAACTGCACCAGGATTTCCTTAATCAAACTCCTGTCTTGACCCTTTAGACTGCTTATGGTTTTTCACTCTTAAAGACAAGACTTTGATATGTCTTTGCACAGCTATTTCCTTGAATGGACAACATGCTTGTACTTCGCTTCTATGAATATTGACAAACTACCAATAGACGGATTGTACCAATTGACTTTTTTACCAATTCAGTGCAACCAGGTTACTTTCCTAGTCTTGACCAACCCTAGGTATTATCATTCTTAAAAATCTTTACAGTGTCGTGGGTGAATCAGTATATTTCATTACTGTTTCAGTTTGTGTTTTTTTTTTTACTATTTTAATTTTTTATTTTTTCAGCATAACAGTATTCATTATTTTTGCACCACACCCAGTGCTCCATGCAATCCGTGCCCTCTACAATACCCACCACCTGGTGCCCCCAACCTCCCACCCCCCACCCCTTCAAAATTCTCAGATCGTTTCAGTTTGTGTTTTTGTGTGAGTGGCTGAGCTTTCCTTCTTATATTAATGCAAATAGTAACTCTTTTTTATATATGCTGCAAATATTTTCCTTATTTATATTTGTGTCTCATTAATGTTACTGGTGTTTTTGATATACAGACTTTTAAAGTTTTCTGTAGTCAAGGATATATTTTACTTTATGACTTCTATCTTTGCTGTCACACTTGATATTATTTCCCCCATTTCAAGTTTATGTAAATATTTATCTCTGTCTTCTGCTACTGATTTTATGATTTTATTTTTTACTTAGAATTACTAGTTTAGGGAGGAGGAGTCAAGATGGCGGAGAAGTAGCAGGCTGAGACTACTTCGGGTAGCGGGAGATCAGCTAAATAGCTTATCTAAAGATTGCAAACACCTACAAATCCAACGGGAGATTGAAGAGAAGAAGAACAGCAATTCCAGAAACAGAAAATCAACCACTTTCTGCAAGGTAGGACTGGCGGAGAAGTGAATCCAAAGCGACGGGAAGATAGACCGCGGGGGGAGGGGCCGGCTCCCGGCGAGCGGCGGAGCAACGGAGCACAAAATCGGGACTTTTAAAAGTCTGTTCCGCTGAGGGACATCGCTCCAGAGGCTTAACTGGGGTGAAGCCCAGGCGGGGTCAGCGCGGCCTCAGCTCCCGCAGGGTCTCAGAAGGATCGGGGGTGTCTGAGTGTCGCAGAACTTACCGGTATTAGAACGGGGAAGCCGGCTGCAGAGACAGAGCCGAGGAGTGACTCTCAGCTTGGGGTTGCCTTGGACCGGTCGCAGGCTCGGTCAGCTCGGAGCGTGGCCGGAGGCCAGGGTGGCGGGAGTCATTGGGCGTGTTCTCTGAGGGCGCACTGAGGAGTGGGGCCCCGGGCTCTCGGCTCCTCCGGGCCGGAGACCGGGAGGCCGCCATCTTTATTCCCGTCCTCCAGACTCTACGGAAAGCGCTCAGGGAACAAAAGCTCCCGAAAGCAAACCCAGCAAACCCGAGCAGATTACTCAGCCCGGCCCGGGTAAGGGCGGTGCAACTCCGCCTGGGGCAAAGACGATTGAGAATCACTACAACAGGCCCCTCCCCCAGAAGATCAACGGGAAACCCAGCCAGGACCAAGTTCACCTACCAAGGAGAGCGGCGGAATTCCAGAGGAGAAGAAAGCAAAGCACGGAACTCATGGCTTTCTCCCCATGATTTTTTAGCCTTGCAGTTAATTTAATTTTTTTTTTCTTTTTCAATTTTTTTTCTTTTTCTCTTCTTCTGCTAAATATTTTTTAACTTTTACCGTTTTCTTTTTTTAACGTTTTTTAAATAGTTTATCTAATATATATTTTATTTTTCCTCTTTTTATATTTTTTCTTTATCGGCTTTCTTTTTTTTAATAGATTAATAGTTTAATAGTTTTAATAGTTTTTTAATAGTTTTTAATAGTTTTTTAATAGTTTTTTTAATAGTTTAATAGTCTTTAATAGTTTTAATAGTTTAATAGTTTAATAGTTTTTTTTTTCTTTCTTTCTGAACCCCTTTTTATCCCCTTTCTCCCCCCTCACAATTCGGGATCTCTTCTGATTTGGCTAAAGCATATTTTCCTGGGGTTGTTGCCACCCTTTTAGTATTTTACTTGCTCCTTCATAAACTCTTATCTGGACAAAATGACAAGGCGGAAAAATTCACAACAAAAAAAAGAACAAGAGGCAGTACCAAAGGCTAGGGACCTAATCAATACAGACATTGGTAATATGTCAGATATAGAGTTCAGAATGACGATTCTCAAGGTTCTAGCCGGGCTTGAAAAAGGCATGGAAGATATTAAAGCAACCCTCTCAGGAGATATAAAAGCCCTTTCTGGAGAAATAAAAGAACTAAAATCTAACCAAGTTGAAATCAAAAAAGCTATGAATGAGGTGCAATCAAAAATGGAGGCTCTCACTACTAGGATAAATGAGGCAGAAGAAAGAATTAGCGATATAGAAGACCAAATGACAGAGAATAAAGAAGCTAAGCAAAAGAGGGACAAACAGCTACTGGACCACGAGGGGAGAATTCGAGAGATAAGTGACACCATAAGACGAAACAACATTAGAATAATTGGGATTCCAGAAGAAGAGGAAACAGAGAGGGGAGCAGAAGGTATATTGGAGAGAATTATTGGAGAGAATTTCCCCAATATGGCAAAGGGAACAAGCATCAAAATCCAGGAGGTTCAGAGAACCCCCCTCAAAATCAATAAGAATAGGTCTACACCCCGTCACCTAATAGTAAAATTGACAAGTCTTAGTGACAAAGAGAAGATCCTGAAAGCAGCCCGGGAAAAGAAGTCTGTAACGTACAATGGTAAAAATATTAGATTGGCAGCAGACTTATCCACAGAGACCTGGCAGGCCAGAAAGAGCTGGCATGATATATTCAGAGTACTAAATGAGAAAAACATGCAGCCAAGAATACTATATCCAGCTAGGCTATCATTGAAAATAGAAGGAGACATTAAAAGCTTCCAGGACAAACAAAAACTGAAAGAATTTGCAAATACCAAACCAGCTCTACAGGAAATACTGAAAGGGGTCCTCTAAGCAAAGAGAGACCCTCAAAGTAGTAGATCAGAAAGAAACAGAGACAATATACAATAACAGTCACCTTACAGGCAATACAATGGCACTAAATTCATATCTCTCAATACTTACCCTGAATGTTAACGGGCTAAATGCCCCAATCAAAAGACACAGGGTATCAGAATGGATCAAAAAACAAAAACCATCTATATGTTGCCTACAAGAAACTCATCTTACACCCGAAAACACCTCCAGGTTTAAAGTGAGGGGGTGGAAAAGAATTTACCATGCTAATGGACATCAGAAGAAAGCAGGAGTGGCAATCCTTATATCAGATCAATTAGATTTGAAGCCAAAGACTATAATAAGAGATGAGGAGGGACACTATATCATACTCAAAGGAACTGTCCAACAAGAAGATCTAACAATTTTAAATATCTATGCCCCTAACGTGGGAGCAGCCAACTATATAAACCAATTAATAACAAAATCAAAGAAACACATCGACAAGAATACAATAATAGTAGGGGATTTTAACACTCCCCTCACTGAAATGGACAGATCATCCAAGCAAAAGATCAACAAGGAAATCAAGGCCTTAAATGACACACTGGACCAGATGGACATCACAGATATATTCAGAACATTTCATCCCAAAGCAACAGAATACACATTCTTCTCTAGTGCACATGGAACATTCTCCAGACTAGATCACATTCTTGGTCCTAAATCAAGTCTCAACCGGTATCAAAAGATTGGGATCATTCCCTGCATATTTTCAGACCACAATGCTTTAAAGCTAGAACTCAATAACAAGAGAAATTTGGAAAGAACCCAAATACATGGAGACTAAACAGCATCCTTCTAAAAAATGAATGGGTCAACCAGAAAATTAAAGAAGAATTGAAAAAAATTATGGAAACAAATGATAATGAAAACACAACAGTTCAGAATCTGTGGGACACAACAAAGGCAGTCCTGAGAGGAAAATATATAGCGGTACAAGCCTTTCTCAAGAAACAAGAAAGGTCTCAGGTACACAACCTAACCCTACACCTAAAGGAGCTGGAGAAAGAACAAGAAAGAAACCCTAAGCCCAGCAGGAGAAGAGAAATCATAAAGATCAGAGCAGAAATCAATGAAATAGAAACTAAAAAAACAATAGAACAAATCAACGAAACTAGGAGCTGGTTCTTTGAAAGAATTAATAAGATTGATAAACCCCTGGCCAGACTTATCAAAAAGAAAAGAGAGAGGACCCAAATAAATAAAGTCATGAATGAAAGAGGAGAGATCACAACGAACACCAAAGAAATACAGACAATTATAAGAACATACTATGAGCAACTCTACGCCAACAAATTTGACAATCTGGAAGAAATGGATGCATTCCTAGAGACATATAAACTACCACAACTGAACCAGGAAGAAATAGAAAGCCTGAACAGACCCATAACCAGTAAGGAGATTGAAACAGTCATCAAAAATCTCCAAACAAACAAAAGCCCAGGGCCAGACGGCTTCCCGGGGGAATTCTACCAAACATTTAAAGAAGAACTAATTCCTATTCTCCTGAAACTGTTCCAAAAAATAGCAATAGAAGGAAAACTTCCAAACTCATTTTATGAGGCCAGCATCACCTTGATCCCAAAACCAGACAAGGATCCCAACAAAAAAGAGAACTACAGACCAATATCCTTGATGAACACAGATGCAAAAATTCTCGCCAAAATACTAGCCAATAGGATTCAACAGTACGTTAAAAGGATTATTCACCACGACCAAGTGGGATTTATTCCAGGGCTGCAAGGCTGGTTCAACATCCGCAAATCAATCAATGTGATACAACACATTAATAAAAGAAAGAACAAGAACCATATGATACTCTCCATAGATGCTGAAAAAGCATTTGACAAAGTACAGCATCCCTTCCTGATCAAAACCCTTCAAAGTGTAGGGATAGACGGCACATACCTCAATATTATCAAAGCCATCTATGAAAAACCCACCGCAAATATCATTCTCCATGGAGAAAAACTGAAAGCTTTTCCGCTAAGGTCAGGAACACGGCAGGGATGTCCGTTATCACCACTGCTATTCAACATAGTACTAGAAGTCCTAGCCTCAGCAATCAGACAACAAAAGGAAATTAAAGGCATCCAAATTGGCAAAGAAGAAGTCAAACTATCACTCTTCGCAGATGATATGATACTCTATGTGGAAAACCCAAAAGACTCCACTCCCAAACTGCTAGAACTTGTACAGGAATTCAGTAAAGTGTCAGGATATAAAATCAATGCACAGAAATCAGTTGCATTTCTCTACACCAACAACAAGACAGAAGAAAGAGAAATTAAGGAGTCCATCCCATTTACAATTGCACCCAAAACTATAAGATACCTAGGAATAAACCTAACCAAAGAGACTAAGAATCTATACTCAGAAAACTATAAAGTACTCATGAAAGAAATTGAGGAAGACACAAAGAAATGGAAAAATGTTCCATGCTCCTGGATTGGAAGAATAAATATTGTGAAAATGTCTATGCTACCTAAAGCAATCTACACATTTAATGCAATTCCTATCAAAGTAACATCCATTTTTTTCAAAGAAATGGAACAAATAATCCTAAAATTTATATGGAACCAGAAAAGACCTCGAATAGCCAAAGGAATATTGAAAAAGAAAGCCAAAGTTGGTGGCATCACAATTCCGGACTTCAAGCTCTATTACAAAGCTGTCATCATCAAGACAGCATGGTACTGGCACAAAAACAGACACATAGATCAATGGAACAGAATAGAGAGCCCAGAAATGGACCCTCAACTCTATGGTCAACTCATCTTCGACAAAGCAGGAAAGAATGTCCAATGGAACAAAGACAGCCTCTTCAATAAATGGTGTTGGGAAAATTGGACAGCCACATGCAGAAAAATGAAATTGGATCATTTCCTTACACCACACACGAAAATAGACTCAAAATGGATGAAGGATCTCAATGTGAGAAAGGAATCCATCAAAATCCTCGAGGAGAACACAGGCAGCAACCTCTTCGACGTCAGCCGCAGCAACATCTTCCTAGGAACATCACCAAAGGCAAGGGAAGCAAGGGCAAAAATGAACTTTTGGGATTTTATCAAGATCAAAAGCTTTTGCACAGCAAAGGAAACAGTGAACAAAACCAAAAGACAACTGACAGAATGGGAGAAGATATTTGCAAATGACATATCAGATAAAGGGCTAGTGTCCAAAATCTATAAAGAACTTAGCAAACTCAACACCCAAAGAACAAAGAATCCAATCAAGAAATGGGCAGAGGACATGAACAGACATTTCTGCAAAGAAGACATCCAGATGGCCAACAGACACATGAAAAAGTGCTCCATATCACTCGGCATCAGGGAAATACAAATCAAAACCACCATGAGATATCACCTCACACCAGTCAGAATGGCTAAAATTAACAAGTCAGGAAATGACAGATGCTGGCGAGGATGCGGAGAAAGGGGAACCCTCCTACACTGTTGGTGGGAATGCAAGCTGGTGCAACCACTCTGGAAAACAGCATGGAGGTTCCTCAAAATGTTGAAAATAGAACTACCCTATGACCCTGCAATTGCACTGCTGGGTATTTACCCTAAAGATACAAACATAGTGATCCGAAGGGGTACATGCACCCGAATGTTTATAGCAGCAATGTCTACAATAGCCAAACTATGGAAAGAACCTAGATGTCCATCTACAGACGAATGGATAAAGAAGATGTGGTATATATACACAATGGAATACTATGCAGCCATCAAAAGAAATGAAATCTTGCCATTTGCGACGACGTGGATGGAACTAGAGGGTATCATGCTTAGCGAAATAAGTCAATCGGAGAAAGACAACTATCATATGATCTCCCTGATATGAGGGAGAGGAGATGAAACATGGGGGGTTGAGGGGGTAGGAGAAGAGTAAATGAAACAAGATGGGATTGGGAGGGAGACAAACCATAAGTGACTCTTAATCTCCCAAAACAAACTGAGGGTTGATGGGGGGAGGGGGTTGGGAGAGGGCGTGGGGTTATGGATATTGGGGAGGGTATGTGCTATGGTTGTGAAGTGTGTAAACCTGGCGATTCGCATACCTGTATCCCTGGGGATAAAAATATATGTTTATAAAGCTGTAAAAAAAAAAAAGAAAGAAAGAAAGAAAGAAAGGATGAATACCCAAGTTTTGTAACAACATGGACGGGACTGGAAGAGATTATGCTGAGTGAAATAAGTCAAGCAGAGAGAGTCAATTATCATATGGTTTCACTTATTTGTGGAGCATAACAAATAGCATGGAGGACAAGGGGAGATGGAGAGGGGAGTTGAGGGAAATTGGAAGGGGAGGTGAACCATGAGAGACTATGGACTCTGAAAAACGATCTGGGAATTTTGAAGGGGTGGGGGGTGGGAGGTTGGGGCACCAGGTGGTGGGTATTGTGGAGGGCACAGATTGCATGGAGCACTGGGTGTGGTGCAAAAATAATGAATACTGTTATGCTGAAAAAATAAAAAAATTAAAAAAAAAAAAAAAAAAAACAAAAAAAAACAGACACATAGATCAATGGAACCGAATAGAGAGCCCAGAAATGGACCCTCAACTCTATGGTCAACTCATCTTCGACAAAGCAGGAAAGAATGTCCAATGGAACAAAGACAGCCTCTTCAATAAATGGTGTTGGGAAAATTGGACAGCCACATGCAGAAAAATGAAATTCGATCATTTCCTTACACCACACACGAAAATAGACTCAAAATGGATGAAGGATCTCAATGTGAGAAAGGAATCCATCCAAATCCTCGAGGAGAACACAGGCAGCAACCTCTTCGACGTCAGCCGCAGCAACATCTTCCTAGGAACATCACCAAAGGCAAGGGAAGCAAGGGCAAAAATGAACTTTTGGGATTTTATCAAGATCAAAAGCTTTTGCACAGCAAAGGAAACAGTGAACAAAACCAAAAGACAACTGACAGAATGGGAGAAGATATTTGCAAATGACATATCAGATAAAGGGCTAGTGTCCAAAATCTATAAAGAACTTAGCAAACTCAACACCCAAAGAACAAATAATCCAATCAAGAAATGGGCAGAGGACATGAACAGACATTTCTGCAAAGAAGACATCCAGGTGGCCAACAGACACATGAAAAAGTGCTCCATATCACTCGGCATCAGGGAAATACATATCAAAACCACCATGAGATATCACCTCCCACCAGTCAGAATGGCTAAAATGAACAAGTCAGGAAATGACAGATGCTGGCGAGGATGCGGAGAAAGGGGAACCCTCCTACACTGTTGGTGGGAATGCAAGCTGGTGCAACCCCTCTGGAAAACAGCATGGAGGTTCCTCAAAATGTTGAAAATAGAACTACCCTATGACCCTGCAATTGCACTGCTGGGTATTTACCCTAAAGATACAAACGTAGTGATCCGAAGGGGCACGTGCACACGAACGTTTATAGCAGCAATGTCTACAATAGCCAAACTATGGAAAGAACCTAGATGTCCATCTACAGACGAATGGATAAAGAAGATGTGGTATATATACACAATGGAATACTATGCAGCCATCAAAAGAAATGAAATCTTGCCATTTGCGACGACGTGGATGGAACTAGAGGGTATCATGCTTAGCGAAATAAGTCAATCGGAGAAAGACAACTATCATATGATCTCCCTGATATGAGGGAGAGGAGATGCAACATGGGGGGTTGAGGGGGTAGGAGAAGAGTAAATGAAACAAGATGGGATTTGGAGGGAGACAAACCATAAGTGACTCTTAATCTCCCAAAACAAACTGAGGGTTGATGGGGGGAGGGGGTTGGGAGAGGGGGTGGGGTTATGGATATTGG
This sequence comes from Lutra lutra, assembly GCF_902655055.1. Classification (NCBI taxonomy): domain Eukaryota; kingdom Metazoa; phylum Chordata; class Mammalia; order Carnivora; family Mustelidae; genus Lutra; species Lutra lutra. Next base: position 47,221,902 of record NC_062293.1, read on the forward strand.
GGAGGGTATGTGCTATGGTGAGTGTTGTGAAGTGTGTAAACCCCGCGATTCGCAGACCTGTACCCCTGGGGATAAAAATATATGTTTATAAAGCTTAAAAAAAAAAAAGAAAAAGAAAAAAGAAAGGATGAATACCCAAGTTTTGTAGCAACATGGACGGGACTGGAAGAGATTATGCTGAGTGAAATAAGTCAAGCAGAGAGAGTCAATTATCATTGGTTTCACTTATTTGTGGAGCATAACAAATAGCATGGAGGACAATGGGAGATGGAGAGGAGAAGGGAGTTGAGGGAAATTGGAAGGGGAGGTGAACCATGAGAGACTATGGACTCTGAAAAACGATCTGAGAATTTCGAAGGGGTGGGGGGTGGGAGGTTGGGGGCACCAGGTGGTGGGTATTGTAGAGGGCACAGATTGCATGGAGCACTGGGTGTGGTGCAAAAATAATGAATACTGTTATGCTGAAAAAATAAAAAAATTAAAAAAAAAAAAAGAAGAATGACACGGCCATCATAAAGGTGTCTGCATCCGATTAGAAAGCTTCAAAATCCATGAAGCAAAAGCGTCCTGAAAAAAAAGAAATGGACAAATCACAATTCAATTGGGAGAATTCAACACTCATCTGTCAATAATTCATAGTACAAACAGATAGAAAAATGGGAAGTAAATAGACCTAAACATCCATTCAACCTGCTTGACCTGTTTGGCACTGGAACACAACGCCCAACAAATGCAGAATACCCAAGGATGCAGGAAATACTCATTGAGATCAACCACATTCAAGACCATAAAACAAGTCTCAAGAATTTTTTTTTAAAGATTTTATTTATTGGGGCGCCTGGGTGGCTCAGTTGGTTAAGCAACTGCCTTCGGCTCAGGTCATGATCCTGGAGTCCTGGGATCGAGTCCCACTTCGGACTCCCTGCTCGGCAGGGAGTCTGCTTCTCCCGCTGATCTCTCTCTCCTCTCATGCTCTCTCTCTCTCTCAAATAAATAAATAAAATCATTAAAAAAAAAAGATTTTATTTATTTATTTGAGGGACAATGAGTGAGAGAGAGCATGAGAGAGGAGAAGTTCAGAAGGAGAAGCGGACTCCCCAAGGAGCTGGGAGCCGATGCGGGACCAGATCCTGGAAGTAGGGGATCATGACCTGAGCGGAAGGCAGAAGCTCAACCAACTGAGCCACCCAGGCGCCCCTCTCCAGAAATTGTTAAAAAACGGCTTATGGGGACCTAGGCGGCACCATCAGCGAAGGGCCCAACTCTTGGTACTGACTCAGGTTGCGATCTTAGGGTCTTGCGATTGAGCCCTGAGGCAAGCTCTGTGCTCAGGGCAGAGTCCACTAGGACTCTCTCTTTGCCCAGCCCTTCCCGCCTCCCCCACTCACGTGTGCTCTTTCCCTAAAACAAAAAATCCTTAACAAAAATGAACAATGGTTGAGAGTGGGAGGGGTGGGGAGAAAAGCAGCCCGGGGGCGAGTGGGAGGAGCCCGAGATGCTGCCCGCCCTCCCGGGCCGCGCTCCCTCAGCCGCCACCGCCGCATGGAGCCTCCAAGCCCCTGGAGCCATGGTGCCTGCCAGCGGGGCTGCCTGGGCCCCGAGCGCCGCGCTAGCGGTAAGTAGTGCCTTCAGCGCCGCGGGAGTACGCTCGCTTGGGGGCCGCAGGCCGGTCCAGGGAGGAGGCAAGGGTGGCGCTCAGGCGCCCGCCGCGGGGCAGGCAGGATGTGCATGGAGATCCCGAGGGACTGACGGAGCTGTAGCAGGGCTTCACGGTGGAGGTGGCGAGGAACCAGTCTGTGCACCTGCTGGAGTTCCCGCTGCCACACTTCCGGGGCCTGCAGCAGGAGCACGAGGGCAAAGGCACTGCCTCCTTTGGCCTTGAGGGCAGGACCTGGGGTGGGGCGCGGGCACCGCCTTCCGGGCGGCACCCCCAGTGAGGGGGTCAACTTCGCGGAGGAGCCAGGAGACCGGGAAATTTATTTTGCTTTTGACAAGGAGGATTTTACCAAACAGCTCATACCTAATCTTAAGAAAGTCAGAATTGCAGGTGCCACCAATGCTTCTCAGTCCTTGGCGCCTTGGGAAAAAGTTCGGGGGAGGGAGCTGAAGACAGTGGTTGGGACAAGGAAGGCTAATTTTACTAGGAGGGCCCCAGCGGCGCCTCTCCCCCGCTGACCGCCAGGGGGCGTGCTGGCCAGAGCGAGGCAGAGCCTTGGACACGTGACCACTGGCGGGGCCCTCCCGCTTTAAGGCCGCCTGCCCTGGTGGCAGTTACCTTGGGGCGGGCTTGGGTGACAACCGTGTGTAGGGAGCGTGTGGAGGAGAAAGCAGTGGCCGCCAGAGGAGTCCAGGCCGTGGGAGGGCAGGGCCTTTGAGGCCGTGGGAGGGCGCACTCTGTGAGTTGGGGTTGGGGGTCCTGGTGTGGGAGGGCCTGGTACCCCTTGGGGGTTGGGAGCGCTGGCCCCATCCAGGAAGGGGCCAAGGCCTTGGCGGCCTCAGAGAGACCTAAGCTGGAGGAAGGAGTGGCGCCTTGGCGGCCTCAGAGAGACCTAAGCTGGAGGAAGGAGTGGCGCCTCGGTGTTGTGTCCCCCTCCCCTCCCCCACAGACCCCCACACTTTTCTCCCCTCCCCTGGGCCCCCGCATCAAGATGTGCTGGGAAAGTTTGCAGTTGGAGCAGGCCCCGGTACTGAAGTACTGAAGGCCTCGAGCTGAAGACAGTGGTTGGGACTGAGGAAGGCTAATTTCACGACTAGGGCCCCAGCGGCCCCTCTCCCCCGCAGACCGCCAGGGGGCGTGCGGAGACCCCCCCCCCCCCCCCCCCCCCAGCTCCCGCAGCTCCCGCGGCAGAGCCTTGGACATGTGACCACCAGCCGGCCCTCTCGCCTTAGGGCAGCTCGCCCTCGGGCGGTTAACTTGGGGCGGAACTTGGGTGACAACCATAGGTTGGGAGCACGCAGAGGAGAAAGCAGTGGCCGCCAGAGGAGTCCAGGCCGTGGGAGGGCAGGGCCTTTGACGCCTTTGGAGGGCACACTCTGTGAGCTGGGGGCGGGGATCCTGGTATGGGAGGGCCTGGTGTTCCTTGGGGTTTGGGGGCGCTTGCCCCACTGGGGAAGGGGCCCCGGGAGGCCTCAGAGAGACCTAAGCTGGCGGAAGGAGCAGCACCTTGACGTTGTGTCCCCCTCCCCTCCCCCACAGACCCCCACACTTTCTTCCACTCCCCTGGGCCCCCCGCATCAAAATGCGCCGGGAAAGTTTGTAGTCGGAGCAGGGCCTGTACTCAAGGCCCCGGGCTTGAAATCTTAGCAATGCTTTTTCCACCTGGAGGAACCGAGCGTTAGAGAGGTCTGCCTCTTTCCTGCGGTGTGAGCCCATTAAGTCATTTCAACTCCCAGAGCCTCAAACTCCAGTTTGTTGGAAAAAATTAATGAGAGACTATGTTAGAAGGCTGTTAAACTTTGTAAACAATTGCTGCCTTTCTCAAGCCCTCTGTGGCAGCTGCATTGAACATTTTACATAGGTCATCTCAACCCCAGAATTTAGGGTTCTCACTTTTATCCTGCCTGTGAGCAAATATGCACTCTGAGGGTACAGTGACTTGCCCAAGGTCTCAGAGCAAGTGAGTGCTGGAGCCAGGATTGGGTGCTAGGAGAGGCCGACTGCAAAGCCCACACTTTTAACCACTAAGCTGCAGCTTCTGTCCTTATTTACATTATGAGAATTGTTGTTAATGCCTGGGTTATCATTTTGCTTGCCTGTGGGAATATGGATATATACAAAGTGAGTTACAGGGCTCTCAAATTATTCCTGGAAAGATGAGAGGCCCTGGCATCAATATGCTTCCAATCTGGTACAGGCTTTCCCAGAAGTTTGAAATTCTTTTTATTCCTGTGGAAAGGAACCACAGTTCATTGATAGGTTCATGCGCTAGGAAATTAAAATGGGAAACAGAGTGAACTGCTGATGGTTATGGTCAATATTTCTCTAAAGGAAACTCCACAAAGAAGAATGTCAAGTGCAGGGGAGTACCCCCTAGAAGAAGCAGAAAAAGATGAAGAAACAGAAGTGGAAGAAGAGTATAATCAATATGATAGAGAGGTGGAAAGTATGCAACAGGAATTAAAAGAAGATGACATATTAGTACAGAGAAAGGTTCAGCAGGAGGGGGAGCAGGAAGAGAAGGAAGAGGAAGGAGAAGAGGAGGAAGGAGTGGAGGAGAAAGGGGAGGAGGGGGAGGAAGGGGAAAAGGAGGAGGGGAACGGAGAAAGGGAGGAGGGGGGAGGAAGAAGGGGAAGGGGGAGGAGGAGTAAAGGAGGAAGAGGAGGAGGGAAGAGTAGAGCAGAAAGGGGAGGAGGGAGGAGTAGAGGAAGGAGGGAGGAGTTCTGGAGGAAGGGGAGGAGGAGGGAGGAGGAGGTGGAGGAAGCAGAGGAGTAGGAAGGAGTGGAGGAAGAGGAGTCAGGAGAGGAGGGGGGAGGAGTAGAGAAGAAAGGAGAAGAGGGGGAGGAAGAGGAGGAATGGGAGAAAGAGGAAAGAGTGGAAGAGAAAGGGGAGGAGGAAAAATGGGAGGAAAGGAAAGAGGAAGAAGAAGAGGAGGAGGAGGAAGAGGGGGAAGAATATGGCCAAGAGGAGGGGGCTGTCAGAGAAGAAACAGAGGAAAAGGCTGGAGAAGCGAGGGGGAGGAGGCTGCCATTCAGGAAGAAACCACAGCGAAGCCTCAAGAAATCACCAAGTCCGTGACCAGTTTGGAGACACTTACACTGACTGATTTGCAGTCAGTCATGACAGGAACTTCCCTAGTAAGTAGTAATTTTAAGCCATTCATCTGTTCATTCATTCATTCAGAATCATGGAATGCTTATCATTTGCCAGGATATGGGGAAAAACACAAGATACAGTCCATTCTCTTAAGGAGCTCTAGGTTGTGTAGGGAGGCCGACTGATACCTGAACTCCATAAAACAATATCCTAAGTGCAGTGATTGAGTGATGCATGGGAGATACTTAAAAAACAAAAATCAAGGACACTTTGCCCAGGTAGGAGGATGGTCAGGGAAGTCCTCCTGGATGAGGTGTGCAGGGGAGCTGACAGAGTTCCTAGGTGTTAGTTGGAATGCACTTGTCTTAGAACAGAGTCAGCGAGATCATAGTAATTTAGGCTCTCCCCCTGCAGGAGAACTCAGCTGTGGTCCAAGGAGAAGTGACTGTGACTCGCCCATCCTTGGAGATGACCAGGGCCACTTAGAAGAATGGTTTTGCTGTGTGGTTCTGCTCGGAGGCCAAGAATAAACCTGGCACATGCATGATTCATGTTATTTAAGTACAAAATGTCCCAGTCTTCTTTTTATTTTTTTAAATTATTATTATTATTTTTAAGATTTTACTTATTTATTTGACAGAGAGAGTGAGAGAGAGCACAAGCAGGGGGAGAGCAGGAGAGGGAGAAGCAGATGCCCCACTGAGGAGGCAGCTCAGTGTGGGGCTCCATCCTAGACCCCAGGATCATGACCTGAGCGAAAGGCAAACACTTAACCAACTGAGCCTGCCAGATGCCCCCCAGGTACCTTTTTGAAAGAGTTCATAGTTCCAGTGTGAGGCGAACATTAAGGCTGGCTGAGTAGGAACAGAAAGAAAAGTAAAGGAGGGAATGAAGCAGCTATACACTGTATTTGGAATCACAATCTTCTTTTATTTCTTTTTTAAGAGAACACTCGGAGAGTCCAAAGGTGCGTTAGAATCAGAGCATTTGGAAACAAATGAGCCTTTAAGAGACTTGAGCTCAAAAGGAAAATTTCTTGACTTGGATCAAACTGGTTCCCAGGAACCAGAGATTAGTTTCCCTGAAGCACAGCCCTCAAGCGAGCTTGGGGAGAAAATCGACCAGATGCCCCAGGGTGAACTGGGCTGGGAAAGGAGAGAGGAAAAAAGATGATCAGACTTAAGTGAGTGAGAGAAGAAGAATTCCAGTCCAAAGCAGAGATCCCCGAGAAATCACTGGTGTCTACTAGCGAGGACATATTGATTTGAAAGGATGACCGCGCCAACATGTATCCTTTGGTAAGGAAGTGTAACATGTTTTTTTTTGTCCTCTAGTGCTTTAAAAGCATTGTGAAATAAGGAGATTTTATGCATATGGAAGAAAAAATACCACCAGAAATATCCTTTTGAATTAATAATAGACTCGTATATTTTAAAGTTCAGCGGTCTGGCGGGACATGTGTGACAGGAGTGCTGCCTCTGGGCCTGACATCTGGGTCCGACAGTGTTGCTCCCCAGGCAGGAAATTCTGGACGTCGTTTGTCTGTTACATAGGGTGCCCTTTCTTGTGGGAGACTCAAGGACAATCTCTCCCTCTCCTCCCCATTCCTCTTCTTTCTCACTTCCTCCTGCTCCTCCATTCCTTTCCCCTTTCCCTCCTCTCCTCACCTCTTCTGCCTTAGATGGCTTGATACCTCTTCACAAGCTCCTAAAACCATTATGGGCTCCTAAAACTGCGTGTTTGGAGATGGACCAGAAAGCAAAAGTTATGAAAAAGTGAAAGGCACTGAGAAAGGCACCAGGGGGTTGACTGGCATCTGCCTTTGCCACACAAATGTTACCATTTATTTACCAAGAGAAAGAAGAGGAGGAGAGTTTTCCCCTTCTTCCTCCATGTGCCACTGAAAATTGCTTCCTAGGATTCATCTCCAATTTTCCCTGTAGATTCTACCTTTGGAAGATTTGTAAGCGTCGAATGCACATAAAGTGTTTAATGTAGTTCCTGACACATAGTGAGCACTGGATGGGTGTTCACATCTAGATGATGATAGTGGGATAGTGGTGGTGGTGGCAAGGATGGTAGTGATGATGAGGATGATGGCAAACACCTAGTGGGGGGATGCAGACAAATGACAGCCTCATTTCTGTAGACTGGGTTTACTTTGAGCAATGGAGTTCAAGGTCACAACATGGGCTTGCCCAGTCTGAAAGATAGAACAAGTTTTAGAGGGGCGCCTGGGTGGCTCAGTGGGTTAAGCCGCTGCCTTCGGCTCAGGTCATGATCTCAGGGTCCTGGGATCGAGCCCTGCATCGGGCTCTCTGCTCGGCAGGGAGCCTGCTTCCTCCTCTCTCTCTGCCTGCCTCTCTGCCTGCTTGTGATCTCTCTCTGTCAAATAAATAAATAAAATCTTAAAAAAAAAAAAAGAACAAGTTTTAGAGCCTGTGAAGACTTTTGGCTTGTTTAGCCAGCTAGCACGACATCCGGGGATATTGCTAATGAGAGCAAGTGTCCTGCCTGCCAGGGGTTTGGATCCCCTGTTAGCCTTGGGCTCACTGTAGAACTGAACTCTTCTAGACCACCTCCCTCCGCAAATTTGTTTAGATCCTTGAGGACATCTTTCTGTTCCTTTCTGTTCCCATTTCTGTATTGTTGGTCCCCCCCCTTCTTTTTTTAAATGGTTTTATTTACTTGACACAGAGAGAGAGACCACAAATAAGCAAAGAGGCAGGCAGGGAGAGAGGGGGAAGCAGGCTCCCTGCTGAGTGGAAAGCCTGATGTGGGGCTCCATCCCAGGATCCTGGGATCATGACCTGAGCCGAAGGCAGAGGCTTTAACCCACTGAGCCACCCAGGTGCCCCGAATATGGAATTTTTAATCATGCTTATGTAATTTTGTCTCTTTGTGCTTTATTCTTCCAAGGGAAATGGTATATGAGGACCAAATACAAATATTCCCAGCTGAACAATTGCCTTTCTTATGAAGTTCTTTAGTGACTATACTGTAACTTCTCCGTTCCATATATTTTCATGAAGTAAATTGAATTTCACAATATGCTCACTATGTGTCAGGTACTGAACAGTCTAGTTTCTGGGGATTAGGAGGATAGGACATTCTTTCTGTTTACTGTTGACTTTCTTTTCTTTTTTAAGCAAGGTATAATTCACATACTGTTAAATTTACCTTCTTAAAATTTAAAATTGTGGTAAAATACACATAAAGTAAAATTTACCATCTTTAAGAAAAAAAGATTTTATTTATTTATTTGACAAAGAGAGACACAGCAAGAGAGGGAACACAAGCAAGGGGAGTGGGAGAGGGAGAAGCAGGCTTCCCGAGGAGCAGGGAGACTGGCAGGGGCTCGATCCCAGGATCCTGGGATCATGACCTGAACCGAAGGCAGAAACCCAATGACTGAGCCACCCGGGCACCCCTCATCTTTCTTTTAAATATTTATTTATTTATTTGAAAGGAGAGGGGGTGGGGAAGGGCAGAGGAGAGTCTTAAACAGACTATTCCTGGAGCCCAATGTTGGGCTGGATGCCACAACCCTGAGATCACGACCTGAGCCAAAGCCAAGAGTCAGTTGCTGATCCAACTGTGCCACCCAGGCAACCCTAAAATTTACCATCTTAACCATTTTGAAGTGTACAGCGTCTAGTAGGTACATTCACACTGTGGTGCAACCAATGCCTGGAACTCATCCCACGAAACGGAAACTCCCTACAAATTGAGCAACTCCCCGTTCCCCAGCCCTGCCCCTGGCAACCACCATTCCACTTTCTGTGTCTACAGATCTGACTCCTCTTGGGACCATGTCCTTGGAATCCTACCATATTTGTCTTTCTGTGACCGGTGGATTTCACTTATGTGATGTCCCGAAGGCCCATCCACGCCATAGAGCGTCGGGTCTCCTTCCTGTGGAAGCCTGAACAACACTCACATGTTGTTCATCCATTCATCCATCATGGGACACTTGGCTTCCTTTTACCTTTTGGTTTTGTGAAGTATGCTGCTCTAAACATGGGCGTGTGAATGTCTCTTTGAGACCCTGCTTCCAGTTCTTTGAGCTAGGTATCCAGAAGTGTCATTGCTGCATGATACGCTAATTCTGCTTTCAGTGTTTGGAGAGCTCTCCCTGGGGTTTTCCACAGCAGCTGCATGATTTCACATTCCCACCAAGAGTGCCTGGTTCCAATTTCTCCACATCCTCATAAAATTGACCCCTTTGAAGCATACCATCCATTGCTTTTTAGCATGTTCACAAGGTTGTGCAGGTATCACCACTGTCTAATTCCAGAACATTTTCATCCCCCACAAAAGAAATCCATATCCCCTAACTGTCACTACCCGGCCACCTTCCGCAGGTCCCCAGCAACCACTGGGCTCCTTTCCATCTCTATGGATTAGACTGACCCTGTACTGTGTGTGGCCCCTTTCACTCAGCATCATGGATTTGAGGGTCCTCCATGCCCTAGCATGTGGTTGAGGACGTTCTTGAAGTGATTTCCCTCACTTTGGACTGATGATGTGAAGTCCTTCCCCTCCAGACACTACGCCAGGGGTGCCTGGCATCACAGTTCTGGGCTCCGTGCACTCAGTGTCTTGCTGGTCTTGCCTTTGTCTTTCAGACCATGACTTGGTCTTTTGGATGGAACAGTTCCCTTCCTGTTTACTACATTCGAGATGAAAACCAGCGAGTTCTTCTGTATGTCTGTGTTCACACTGCGGTCATCTACGATGTCTTCAAGAATACTCAGCACCATCTTCAGGTATGCAAGTTTTCGTTGTTGCTTTTAAAGATTTTATTTTATTTTGTTTTATTTATTTATTTATTTATTTATTTATTTATTTATTTTTAAGAGAGCAAGCAAGAGAGAGCAATAGGGAGAAGTGGACTCCCCTGCACAGCGGGGAGCCTGTCGTGGTGCTGGATCCCAGGACCCTGAGATCAAAGCCTTAGCTGAAGGCAGACGCTTAACTGACTGAGCCGCCCAAGAGCTCCCAGACATATATTTTAATAAAGACCTCCCTTAAGTCAGTGCCTAGATCAAAAACATCACAGAGGGTTTCCCAAAAGCCTAGTCCGTACTCAGGGATCCATGCCATGTAGGTGCAGAATTTGCTCTCTAGATGTCCAGAAACACACAAGCCCAGCGAGCAGCCCTTCTTGGAGCTTAGTTGAGTGTGCAGCACTGAGCACAGTGCTGATGGGAGGGAGAGGGGGTAGTTTGTCTCTGCAGAGCAAGGAAGGAGCAGCAGGCAGAGGGGCTGAGAAATAGGGACCATGCCAGGCAGCTGTCCAGCCTCCTGCAGAGTCAGGTGGCTGGGAATGGCCTTGATCCATCCATCCATCCATCCATCCATCCATCCATCCATTCGTTCATTTATTCCACAGATATTTATCAGAACCTCTTTGTTTCAGATCCTGGGTCTGTAGTCATGAACAAAACAGATCTAGCCCTCCTCCCCCCACCACCATGGAGCTTATAGTCTCATAAATACACAATTACGAATTACAACAAGCACTCCAAAGGAAATGTGGGCTGCTGCAGGAGAGAGATCAGGAGTGAGAGATGGCCCTCCAGGTGGTTGTGCTGGTAAACATGCCCTTTATGCCGAGATCTGACTGACTGAGGAGAATGTACCAGCCAGTGGCAGTTTGGGGAGGAGCAGTCCAGATCCAAGGAGATCCAGGTTTGCAGGCCTGCCCAAGGGGCCCAGAAAGAAGGCTGGTATGCCTGTCACAGAGTGAGCAAGGGAAGAGGAAGGAGGGAGGAAATGGGCTATTTCCTGGTAGGGAGCACTAGCATCTTGTTTGTTTCCAGAAGGTTCCTGAGTTACTGGGAAAGGGTTGTGGGGGGATGGGAACAAAAGCAGGGAGACCAGCAGAGAGGCTTTTGCTCCAGATCTGCTCAGTGGCCTGAGTGGACACTGTTTAAGAGAGATGAGGCCAGCAGGGCTTCAAGGGGGCTGGAGGTGGGGCAGAACCCCAACATTTATTCCCCACCTGGGTTCACAGTTGGGCACATGCCTACATCTGTAGGGAGCCCCTGTCCTTGTGGGGAGCGTGGCTTACCCTTCAGGGGTTTGAGGGAGAGAAAATCAGAAAACACTGGCTATGGAAAAATGCCAGGGAAAGACCGTAGGAGTGGAATTTTCAGCCTGATGAACCTGGAAGGGGAGCTTAGTTCTCTCTGTGGGGCTCCAGCCTCTCTGGCCATCCTGAATGTTTCAGAGCATTTTCTCTGCATTTCTGCAGGGTCACGCTAATGTGATCTCCTGCCTCTGCATCAGTGAAGACAGGCGGTGGATTGCTGTGGCCGACAAAGGGCCCGACTGCCTGATAATCATATGGGACTCCTTCACAGGGTAGGCGTGGCCCAGGTATGTTTTTCCCTACTCAGCGTAGTGTATCTGCAACAAATGAGAAATGCCCCTGGGCATGCAGAAGCCAGCGGTGGGATGCCAGGTGAGGGTGAAGCGGCCTGGGGAGGCTGGCCATTCTGTTGCCTTGAGGCTTGGTTGAGTGACATTACCTTCATGAATTTCCCCATTTACAATTCTTGGCTCTTTAGGCCAAGAAACTTGGTGTGGTGATGTCCCAGAGTAGATGAGGGAGGTTAACACTAACCCAGCTTGGAGGCCCAGAGAAGTGAAGTGATTTTCCCCATCTATAAAAAAAGAGGCTGATCATACCCACTGTTTTAGTTTCCTTGGGCTAACTAAGAAATTACCATATGCTGGGGCACCTGAGTGGCTGAGCAGGTTAAAGCCTCTGCCTTTGGCTCAGGTCATGACCCCAGAGGCCTGGGATTCAGCCCTGCATCAAGCTCTCTGCTCAGCAGGGAGCCTGCTTTCCTCTCTCTCTCTGCCTGCCTCTCTGCCTACTTGTGTGATCTCTGTCCATCAAATAAGTAAATAAAATCTTAGAAAAAAAAAAAAAGAAATTACTACATGTTGAGGGGCTGAAAATAACAAAAAGTTATTCCCTCATGGTTCATGAGGCTGGAAGTCTGAAATTAGGGTGCCCAAAGGGGTGGTTCTTTCTGGGGCTCTGAGGGAGAACCTGCTCCAGGCCTCTCTCCCAGCTGCTGGTGGTGGCTGGCAGCCCTTGGTGTTCCTTGGCAGGTAGACTAATCACTCTAATCTCTGCCTCTATCTTCACATGGCATTGTCCTCTGTGTGTCTCTTTGTGTCTGCACTTCTATGAGTTCAGCAGTCATTGGTTTTAGGATCCATACTAATCCACCCTCCTCTGAACTAACACATCTGCAAGGACTCTATTCCCATATAATGCTCACATCCTGAGGCTCTGGGTGGACCTGACTTCTGAGGAGGCCCTCAACACACTACACTTTCCTTACAGGACTGTCATGAAGACCAGTAGCGCAGAGTACATGGCCCATGATAGATGTTCATGTGTGTTTTCTTTCTTCATTCCTGGTCCTAGAGGCAGAGTGCAGTGCTAGATTAATTGATAAGATTGGAAGGCCCTGGGTGAGTCGTTGGGGGGGATGGTGACATGGGGGGTGGATGAATCCAGTTGGGGACGATTAGGAAGAAGTTCTGTTTAAAGCTCTCAGGTGTTCTGGAAGGTTAGGTTGGATGTTCTAGGATACAGGTCCCCCAGTGACTGGTGACTGGTGACCTCCTAGGGCCCTGTTACTTAATCCTGGTCCTCATCTTACTAGACGTCTCAGTGGCATTTGACACTTGTCATTTCCTTGGCTTCTCTGATACCATGTCCCCTTGGTTTTCATCTACCTTCTGATACTCTGCTTCCTCTGACCCAAGATGGTGAGGAGGATGCGGTTGGTCCTTTTCTCCAGCCAGGAAGGAGCAGACCTGGGGTGGTAACCACACCATCTTCATCTCCCTAATCACCTCATAATTCCTCTTTTCATGGATGAGGAAGCTGCTGGAGAATATTCCATCTGGATGTCCCATGGATATCTCCTGTTAAATGTCCTCAATCCCTGTTGCATCTCCTCTTAGAGGCCTTCTAAACCCACCTTTGCTGCCCCTGCCCACCCACTCCTGCCTGGCCAGCCTCCTCCTCAGCATCTTCACTCCACAATCAACCTCCAGGATGGTGATTTAGAATATACATAACATGAAAATTGACCATCTTCATAATTTTTAGAAAAGATTTCTTTATTATTTATTTAAGAGCAAGAGAGTGTGAGTGGGGGAAGGGCAGAGGTAGAGGGAGGGAGAATCCTCAAGCAGACTCCTCGCTGAGTGCAGAGCCCAACACGGGGCTTGATCCCAGGACCCTGAGATCATGACCTGCGCCAAAACCAAGAGCCAGCCACTTTACCGACTGAGAAACCCAGGTGCCCCATTGTAAAAATATGATTATTTTTAAGTATTTTATTTATTTATTTGACAGACATCACAAGTAGGCAGAGAGGCAGGCAGAGAGAGAGTAGAAGGGAAGCAGGCTCCCTGCTGAGGAGAGAGCCCAATGTGGGGCTCAATCCCAGGACCCTGGGATCATGACCTGAGCCGGAGGCAGAGGCTTTAACCCACAAAGCCACTCAAGTGCCCCAAAATATGATTTTTAAATGTCTAATTTGGTGACATTAATTACATTCACAATGTTGTGCGGACATCGGCACTATTTCCGGAACATTTTTCATCACCCCAAACAGAAACTCTTTGACAGTGGGCTCCCCATTCTCCTTCCTCTTGGCCGCTCATCAACTTTCTGTCTCTATAGATTTGCCTGTCATCATTTTATGCCCATGAATCATATGTGGCTTTTTATGTCTGGTTTTTCTCTCAGCATAATGTTTTCAGAGTTCTCCCGTGCTGTGCCATGAGTCAGTGCTTCCTTTGTTTTAAAGATTCTATCACATGGACATACCGATTCTGCTTATCTACTCATCTGTTGATTTTTAATAATCTTTTAATTGAAAGCTAACGTCTCCTCTGGCCACAATCTCCAATCTTCATCCTCTTCCTGGAGGTAGTCAGTTTGGTGTGTTTTCTTCCAGGACATTTGCTGTTGTCTTAAATACAGATACGCGGACATCAGCATGTAGCATCGTGTGGTTCTTTTCCACAGCATTTTGAGTGTGATCTTTTCCCAAAGGCAAAATCTGTTTGTGTTACTCCCCTGCTGAACACCCTTCAGAGGCTGCCTCTTGCCAACCCAGCCTGAGATAGAGGGAAAAACACATCTTGCATCCTAGTCAATGGAACTCGTCCCCAGATAGTGGAATTCCCCTTCCATGTGCCTGGCTGTCACCTGTGGCTGTCACATGTTTCTAGCTGCAAGTAGTGGGATATCCGACTTACACATGAGGGAAAGTTGTTCTATCCCTTGACAGAGTCCACAGGCAGGAAGCATGGGTGCCTCATGTGTGTCTCTTCTCTGTCCCCCATGCTGCTGCTCACTCACATCCTTGTTTCTGTTGTGTTTCTCTGTCTCACTTAAATATTTAAATTCTCATTTAATTCTGCATGTGACAAGGTTTTTCCTGCTTGTTAGGGTTCTGCAGTCTTGCCAGTGACACGATATAGTAGTGAATGAGGGAAGAGAAAGTGAGTCCTTCCTCACCCAGACACATCTCCAGGGTCACCCTTGTTTAGTTTAGAATCTATTCCTCTAGACTCTTCCGTGCACAGAAATGTGTGCACTCTCTCTCTCTCATGCAGGATGAAGCTACCTACACAGTTTGGCAACTTGCTTTTTTCACAAAATTTTGGTCACCTTCCCAAATCAGCCTCATTTTTTTTTTAATTTTTTATTTTTTCAGCATAACAGTATTCATTATGTTTGCACCACACCCAGTGCTCCATGCAATCCGGGCCCTCTACAATACCCACCACCTGATGCCCCCAACCTCCCACCCCCCACCCCTTCAAAATTCTCAGATCGTTTTTCAGAGTCCATAGTCTCTCATGGTTCACCTCCCCTTCCAATTTCCCTCAACTCCCTTCTCCTCTCCATCTCCCCTTGTCCTCCATGCTATTTGTTATGCTCCACAAATAAGTGAAACCATATGATAATTGACTCTCTCTGCTTGACTTATTTCACTCAGCATAATCTCTTCCAGTCCCGTCCATGTTGCTACAAAACTTGGGTATTCATCCTTTCTTTTTTCTTTTTCTTTTCTTTTTTTAAAGCTTTATAAACATATATTTTTATCCCCAGGGGTACAGGTCTGCGAATCGCCAGGTTTACACACTTCACAGCACTCACCATAGCACATACCCTCCCCATATCCATAACCCCACCCCCCTCTCCCAACCCCCTCCCCCCATCAACCCTCTCTTTGTTTTGTGAGATTAAGAGTCACTTATGGTCTGTCTCCCTCCCAATCCCATCTTGTTTCATTTACTCTTCTCCTACCCCCTCAACCCCCCATGTTGCATCTCCTCTCCCTCATATCAGGGAGATGAAATGATAGTTGTATTTCTCCGATTGACTTATTTCGCTAAGCATGATACCCTCTAGTTCCATCCACGTCGTCGCAAATGGCAAGATTTCATTTCTTTGGATGGCTGCATAGTATTCCATTGTGTATATAAACCACATCTTCTTTATCCATTCGTCTGTAGATGGACATCTAGGTTCTTTCCATAGTTTGGCTATTGTAGACATTGCTGCTATAAACATTCGGGTGCACGTGCCCCTTCGGATCACTACGTTTGTATCTTTAGGGTAAATACCCAGCAGTGCAATTGCTGGGTCATAGGGTAGTTCTATTTTCAACATTTTGAGGAACCTCCATGCTGTTTTCCAGAGTGGTTGCACCAGCTTGCATTCCCACCAACAGTGTAGGAGGGTTCCCCTTTCTCCACATCCTCGCCAGTATCTGTCATTTCCTGACTTGTTCATTTTAGCCATTCTGACTGGTGTGAGGTGATATCTCATGGTGGTTTTGATTTGTATTTCCCTGATGCCGAGTGATATGGAGCACTTTTTCATGTG
The DNA here is from genome assembly GCF_902655055.1 of Lutra lutra. Lineage (NCBI taxonomy): Eukaryota > Metazoa > Chordata > Mammalia > Carnivora > Mustelidae > Lutra > Lutra lutra. The sequence continues at coordinate 47,237,597 of NC_062293.1, forward strand.
TCTGTTGGCCACCTGGATGTCTTCTTTGCAGAAATGTCTGTTCATGTCCTCTGCCCATTTCTTGATTGGATTATTTGTTCTTTGGGTGTAGAGTTTGCTAAGTTCTTTATAGATTTTGGACACTAGCCCTTTATCTGATATGTCATTTGCAAATATCTTCTCCCATTCTGTCAGTTGTCTTTTGGTTTTGTTCACTGTTTCCTTTGCTGTGCAAAAGCTTTTGATCTTGATAAAATCCCAAAAGTTCATTTTTTCCCTGCTTCCCTTGCCTTTGGTGATGTTCCTAGGAAGATGTTGCTGCGGCTGAGGTCGAAGAGGTTGCTGCCTGTGTTCTCCTCGAGGATTTGGATGGATTCCTTTCTCACATTGAGATCCTTCATCCATTTTGAGTCTATTTTCGTGTGTGGTGTAAGGAAATGATCGAATTTCATTTTTCTGCATGTGGCTGTCCAATTTTCCCAACACCATTTATTGAAGAGGCTGTCTTTGTTCCATTGGACATTCTTCCCTGCTTTGTCAAAGATGAGTTGACCATAGAGTTGAGGGTCTATTTCTGGGCTCTCTATTCTGTTCCATTGATCTATGTGTCTGTTTTTGTGCCAGTACCAGGCTGTCTTGATGATGACAGCTTTGTAATAGAGCTTGAAGTCCGGAATTGTGATGCCACCAACTTTGGCTTTCTTTTTCAATATTCCTTTGGCTATTCGAGGTCTTTTCTGGTTCCATATAAATTTTAGGATTATTTGTTCCATTTCTTTGAAAAAAATGGATGTTACTTTGATAGGAATTGCATTAAATGTGTAGATTGCTTTAGGTAGCATAGACATTTTCACAATATTTATTCTTCCAATCCAGGAGCATGGAACATTTTTCCATTTCTTTGTGTCTTCCTCAATTTCTTTCATGAGTACTTTATACTTTTCTGAGTATAGATTCTTAGTCTCTTTGGTTAGGTTTATTCCTAGGTATCTTATAGTTTTGGGTGCAATTGTAAATGGGATGGACTCCTTAATTTCTCTTTCTTCTGTCTTGTTGTTGGTGTAGAGAAATGCAACTGATTTCTGTGCATTGATTTTATATCCTGACACTTGACTGAATTCCTGTACAAGTTCTAGCAGTCTTGGAGTGGAGTCTTTTGGGTTTTCCACATAGAGTATCATATCATCTGCAAAGAGTGATAGTTTGACTTCTTCTTTGCCGATTTGGATGCCTTTAATTTCCTTTTGTTGTCTGATTGTTGAGGCTAGGACTTCTAGTACTATGTTGAATAGCAGTGGTGATAGCGGACATCCCTGCCGTGTTCCTGACCTTAGCGGAAAAGCTTTCAGTTTTTCTCCATGGAGAATGATATTTGTGGTGGGTTTTTCATAGATGGCTTTGATAATATTGAGGTATGTGCCGTCTATCCCTACACTTTGAAGAGTTTTGATCAGGAAGGGATGCTGTACTTTGTCAAATGCTTTTTCAGCATCTATGGAGAGTATCATATGGTTCTTGTTCTTTCTTTTATTAATGTGTTGTATCACATTGATTGATTTGGGGATGTTGAACCAACCTTGCAGCCCTGGAATAAATCCCACTTGGTCGTGGTGAATAATCCTTTTAATGTACTGTTGAATCCTATTGGCTAGTATTTTGGCGAGAATTTTTGCATCTGTGTTCATCAAGGATATTGGTCTGTAGTTCTCTTTTTTGTTGGGATCCTTGTCTGGTTTTGGGATCAAGGTGATGCTGGCCTCATAAAATGAGTTTGGAAGTTTTCCTTCTATTTCTATTTTTTGGAACAGTTTCAGGAGAATAGGAATTAGTTCTTCTTTAAATGTTTGGTAGAATTCCCCTGGGAAGCCATCTGGCCCTGGGCTTTTGTTTGTTTGGAGATTTTTGATGACTGTTTCAATCTCCTTACTGGTTATGGGTCTGTTCAGGCTTTCCATTTCTTCCTGGTTCAGTTGTGGTAGATTATATGTCTCTAGGAATGCATCCATTTCTTCCAGATTGTTAAATTTGTTGGCATAGAGTTGCTCATAGTATGTTCTTATAATTGTCTGTATTTCTTTGGTGTTCGTTGTGATCTCTCCTCTTTCATTCATGATTTTATTTATTTGGGTCCTTTCTCTTTTCTTTTTAATAAGTCTGGCCAGGGGTTTATCAATCTTATTAATTCTTTCAAAGAACCAGCTCCTAGTTTCGTTGATTTGTTCTATTGTTTTTTTGGTTTCTATTTCATTGATTTCTGCTCTGATCTTTATGATTTCTCTTCTCCTGCTGGGTTTAGGGTTTCTTTCTTGTTCTTTCTCCAGCTCCTTTAGGTGTAGGGTTAGGTTGTGTACCTGAGACCTTTCTTGTTTCTTGAGAAAGGCTTGTACCGCTATATATTTTCCTCTCAGGACTGCCTTTGTTGTGTCCCACAGATTCTGAACCGTTGTATTTTCATTATCATTTGTTTCCATAAATTTTTTCAATTCTTCTTTAACTTCCTGGTTGACCCATTCATTCTTTAGAAGGATACTGTTTACTCTCTATGTATTTGGGTTCTTTCCAAATTTCCTCTTGTGATTGAGTTCTAGCTTCAGAGCATTGTGGTCTGAAAATATGCAGGGAATGATCCCAATCTTTTGATACCGGTTAAGACCTGATTTAGGACCCAGGATGTGGTCTTCTGGAGAATGTTCCATGTAAACTAGAGAAGAATGTGTATTCTGTTGCTTTGGGATGAAATATTCTGAATATATCTGTGATGTCCATCTGGTGCAGTGTGTCATTTAAGGCCTTTATTTCCTTGTTGATCTTTTGCTTGGATGATCTGTCCATTTCAGTGAGGGGAGTGTTAAAGTCCCCTACTATTATTATATTATTGTTGATGTGTTTCTTTGATTTTGTTATTAATTGGTTTATATAGTTGGCTGCTCCCACGTTAGGGGCATAGATATTTAAAATTATTAGATCTTAGGTGCCTCGTTAGCGCAGTAGGTAGCGCGTCAGTCTCATAAAATTGTTAGATCTTCTTGTTGGACAGGTCCTTTGAGTATGATGTACTGTCCTTCCTCATCTCTTATTATACTCTTCAGCTTAAAATCTAATTGATCTAAGGATTGCCACTCCTGCTTTCTTCTGATGTCCATTAGCATGGTAAATTCTTTTCCACCCCCTCACTTTAAACCTGGAGGTGTCTTCGGGTTTAAAATGAGTTTCTTGTAGGCAACATATAGATGGGTTTTGTTTTTTTATCCATTCTGATACCCTGTTACTTTTGATTGGGGCATTTAGCCCATTAACATTCAGGGTAAGTATTGAGAGATATGAATTTAGTGCCATTGTATTGCCTGTAAGGTGACTGTTACTGTATATTGTCTCTGTTCCTTTCTGATCTACTACTTTTAGGCTCTCTCTTTGCTTAGAGGACTCCTTTCAATATTTCCTGTAGAGCTGGTTTGGTGTTTGAAAATTCTTTCAGTTTTTGTTTGTCCTGGAAGCTTTTAATCTCTCCTTCTATTTTCAATGATAGCCTAGCTGGATATAGTATTCTTGGCTGCATGTTTTTCTCATTTAGTACTCTGAATATATCATGCCAGCTCTTTCTGGCCTGCCAGGTCTCTGTGGATAAGTCTGCTGCCAATCTAATATTTTTACCATTGTATGTTACAGACTTCTTTTCCTGGGCTGCTTTCAGGATTTTCTCTTTGTCGCTAAGACTTGTAAATTTTACTATTAGTTGATGGGGTGTGGACCTATTCTTATTGATTTTGAGGGGGGTTCTCTGCACCTCCTGGATTTTGGTGCTTGTTCCCTTTGCCATATTGGGGAAATTCTCTCCAATAATTCTCTCCAGTATACCTTCTGCTCCCCTCTCTCTTTCTTCTTCTTCTGGAATCCCAATTATTCTAATGTTGTTTCATCTTATGGTGTCACTTATCTCTCGAAATCTGCCCTCGTGGTCCAGTAGCTGTTTGTCCCTCTTTTGCTCAGCTTCTTTATTCTCTGTCATTTGGTCTTCTATATCGCTAATTCTTTCTTCTGCCTCATTTATCCTAGCAGTGAGAGCCTCCATTTTTTATTGCACCTCATTAATAGCTTTCTTGATTTCAACTTGGTTAGATTTTAGTTCTTTTATTTCTCCAGAAAGGGCTTTTATATCTCCCAAGAGGGTTTCTCTAATATCTTCCATGCCTTTTTCGAACCCAGCTAGAACCTTGAGAATCGTCGTTCTGAACTCTAGATCTGAGATATTAACAATGTCTGTATTGATTAGGTCCCTAGCCTTTGGTACAGCCTCTTGTTCTTTTTTTTTGTGGTGAATTTTTCTGCCTTGTCATTTTGTCCAGATAAGAGTATATGAAAAAACAAATAAAATACTAAAAGGGTGGCAAAGATCCCAGGAAAATATTCTTTAGCCAAATCAGAAGAGATCCCAAATCATGAGGGGGGAGAAAGGGGATAAAAAGAGGTTCAGAAAGAAAAAAAAAAAAGGAAACAATTAAAAAAAGAAAATGAATAAAGAAAAAATATTAAAAAGAATAGAATATATATATGTGTGTATATATATATATATATATATTAGATAAACTAATTAAAAACGTTTAAAAAGAAAAGGGTAAGAGTTAAAAAAAATTAGCAGAAGAAGAGAGAAAAAAAACTTAAAAAGAAAAAAAATTAAATTAACTGCAAGACTAAAGAATCATGGTGAGAATGCCATGAGTTCTGTGCTTTGCTTTCTCCTCCTCCGGAATTCCGCCGCACTCCTTGGTATTGAAACTGTACTCCTTGGTAGGTGAACTTGGTCCTGGCTGGATTTCTTATTGATCTTCTGGAGGAGGGGCCTGTTGTAGCTATTCTCATGTGTCTTTGCCCCGTGCGGAATTGCACCGCCCTTACCCAGAGCCAGGCTGAGTAATCGGCTCGGGTTTGCTTTTGGGAGCTTTTGTTCCCTGAGCGCTTTCTGTAGAGTTCCGGAGGACGGGAATGAAAATGGTGGCCTCCCGGTCTCCACCCCGGAGGAGCTGACAGCTCGAGGCCCCACTCCTCAGTGTGCCCTCAGAGAACAGTGCCCATTTACTCCTGTCTGCCTGACCTCCGGCCACGCTCTGAGCTCACCGAGCCTGCGACTGGTTCAAGGTAACCCCGAGCTGTGAGCTCACTCCTCAGCTCTGTCTCTGTGGCCGGCTTCCCAGTTCTAATACCTGCAAGGTCTGTGAAACTCAGCCACCCCCGATCCTTCTGTGACCCTGCAGGACCTGAGGCCAAGCTGACCCCGCATGGGCTTCACCCCGGTTAAGCCTCTGGAGCGATGTCCCTCAGCGGAACAGACTTTTAAAAGTCCTGATTTTGTGCTTCGTTGCTCCGCCACTTTCTGGGAGACGGCCCCTCCCCCCGTGGTCTATCTTCTCATCGCTTTGGATTCACCTCTCCGCCAGTCCTACCTTTCAGAAAGTGGTTGATTTTCTGTTTCTAGAATTGCTGTTCTTCTTCTCTTCGATCTCCTGTTGGTTTGTAGGTGTTTGCAATCTTTAGATAAGCTATCTAGCTGATCTCCTGCTACCTGAAGTAGTCTCAGCCTGCTACTTCTCTGCCATCTTGACTCTCAGCCCTCATTTACTACCATTTAAAGTCACAATCATTTGTGGCTTTTTTTTTTTTTTACATATTTGCTTTTCTTTCAGAATGTTTTCTGATGTTCCTTGAGGCAGGTTCTCTTATCTGAGGAGGTTGCAAAGCTCTGACCCTGTTTAGATGCATTCCTTTTGATTTTGTGGTTATAGTAGTTCTTTCTTTTAGAAACCAGGTATTTTTGTAGTAGTGATTAGTTTTTCTGTACCCCTCAGTATGCAGAGGGAGATATACTTGCTCACAGTGCCCCACATTTAACAGAAAAAGTGAGTATGCTTCCTGCGTTTTTATATGCCAGATGTTGTGGAGAGTAAATATGTGTAAGCTTAGTCACTTCGGGCTACTCTTTGTTTGTCTTGATAGTACACCCTGGGCAAATCATTTGACATTTTTACTTGAGTCCTTTACCATATTGAATTGTCAGCTGGAAATAATGGAAGCATTGTTCAAAATAAAATATTATGGAAAAGAAATTTGACTACCCTGAGAAAACACCCCCCAAAAGGTGATGGCTTTACTAACGTATGTGTGCATATGACAAAGAATGAAAAGTTATTTTGGAGTGATATAATAAAGAGTTGAACGTGAGTGGCTCATTTTTAGGCTACCCAGTTCTCAGAATAATAAAACATGATCTTAGGTGTTTAGACATTTCAGAGCCAGTACAAAGGTGGTGCATCAGGTGTGTCAGGCAAGTTATCTTGCCTGCCTGCTCACCCAGAGACATTGTCGCATCTGAGGTCGACCTCAGGTCCTGTCTCCTGCCACAATTTCTGCATTTGACACCCATGTAATCTGCCCTCAGTGAGCACCTTATGGTGTTTCTTCTGCTTCCTTTCTTCACTCTTGGTAGGATTTATAGAAATTTATTTTTAAGAGGGCATGCAAAAAAAAAAAATTGAGATGGATGAATACAAAGATGATTCTGTCCAAACCTCTTTTTCATAAATCAAAATTATCAAACAATAAAGTCAATTCTCATTATGTGTGGCAGTTAAGTTTCACAAAGTCTCTGCAGACCTCAGTGAGTACAAAATCGTTGCTCCTAGGAGAAGTACAGGATTAGATTCCTCTCAGCCTCGGTCATAACAGTTTCCCCAACAGATAGATACATAACCTTGTCTTATGTGTGTTTTCATTTGAAGACACCGTATTTAATACATAATGTTGATGCATTAGCGCTGACTCACAGCCAGCAGCTCTGAAACGCATGCCTGAATGACGTTTATCTAACTCAGGTATATTCTCTGGAAGGCACATCACTAGACTGCCTTTTAGTACCATGTTTGCATTAGTTTAAATACTGCCCTCACCAACAAAAAGCACCTCAAAAACGTGACCCACGTGGCACCAAGCAGACCCTGGAAAGACACTTGTTTACAGTTTGAAAGCTGGAATAAGAAGGCAGAGCATGTCCTCACTGGACTCAGCTAGGAACGTGTGCACAGGGAGAGTCAGATTTTTGCCACTCTGCATTTGCACATGTCTGGAAGCCATCATGAAAAGGCCACAAGGGTTGATTTTGGGGTTATAAATTTTAGCGAGTAGGTGAGTTTGCAAATACACAACCCACAAGCCCTGACAATGCCTTGTATGGAAGTAGAGCAGCTGTTAGGAAGAACTTAATGCCCTCCCTTGAACAGTTATTATTTTTCTGACCCTCCTGTGTTCAGGGCAGAAGAGGTGAGCCCTAGGGTCTTCTCTGTGTCGTTAGAGAAGGGGGCAGCAAACTTGCTGTATCACGTGACAAATGAAGGTGTTTCTTTGATTGACTCATTCACTGTACATTCATTGTGGGGCTCCACTCACCACTATGGGTTCTTTATACAATTCATCTCCAAGACATTGCCTAAGGAAGATGGCTCTTGTGCTTTATTTTATGTAGCACAGATTTAATGAGTTGTCAGGGGCATGTCTGTGTACAGTACTTAATTTCTACTGATGGGAAAATAGTTTATGGGAAAAGTTTATAGTTATAAGACTGGGATAATTATTTTTTGTTATCTTACAACTGGAGCATGCTTTTGCACAAGACAGACATTAGTTTCTTTTATCAGTCTCTGAAACCTCAGTAAGAGAAGTTGAATAGGTATAAACAAGTGGTTAAACACTTTTTCATTTGCTTGAAGCAAACAGTTTAATGAACCCTGTACACAGCCCTTCACTTGCTCCTAGCAAACCTTCAGAGGTTCAGAATGGCCTGCACCATGGCAATTAATGGGGAAGAGATTTCTTAGTGATTGGTTTTTTGATTTTATCATTTTCCTACTGTAAATCAATGTAATATTATAAAATATGCCATTGTGACAAATACTTTGTTTTATATTTATCACCAACATAATGTATAATCTGTCTTCTGAAATGCAGACCTTCAACAAGCTCATGGGAAAATTTAGCCAGTCAGTCTTTCATTTGAATTTAACACAAATACTTTCCACAATAATGGAAGGGAAGCTGGTTGTCTGGGATATCCACCACCCACCATAGCCTACGTCCACCTCTGTGGGCTTTCCTCAAATCAAACCTTGTAAATTGGTTCATTTTCAGAAAGAGGGCATCACTGTGCTCACTACAGTTGATATGTAATGAACTTAATACAAAAGCAGCTATCAGTGATTACCAAAGTATATTACAACCCTTTTGGATGTATACACATATTTTGTATATGCAGTGAATATTTCTGGAGAAATTCCTTATTAACTGGGAATGTTTGGTGCCTCTGAAGAAAAGAACAGAGAAGTGGGATCAAGGGTGGGGGTGGTTTCACCTCTACTTATGATCTCATTTGTACTAATTGGTTTGCTTTTAAAACTTTTTTTTTATTTTTATAAATCATTTATAATGCATTATTAGCCCCAGTGGTACAGGTCTGTGAATCGCCAGGTTTACACACTTCCCAGCATTCACCATAGCACATACCCTCCCCAATGTCCAAAACCCCACCACCCTCTCCCTTCCCCCCTCCCCCCAGCAACTCTCAGTTTGTTTTGTGAGATTAAGAGTCTCTTATGGTTTGTCTCCCTCCTGATCCCATCTTGTGTCATTTATTCTTTCCAACCCCCCAAACCCCCAGCATTGCATCTCTACTTTCTCATATCAGGGGGATCATATGAGAGTTGTCTTTCTCCAACTCCAAGGTTATTTCACTGAGCATAATACCCTCTAGTTCCATCCATGTCATCGCAAATTGCAAGAATTCATTTCTTTTGATGGCTGCATAGTATTCCATTGTACATATATACCACATCTTCTCTATCCATTCATCTGTTGATGGACATCTAGGTTCTTTCCATCGTTTGGCTATTGTGGACATTGCTGCTTTAAATTGGGTGCACTTGCCCCTTCGGATCACTACGTTTGTATCCTTAGGTTAAACACCCAGTAGTGCAATTGCTGGGTCATAGGTAGCTCTATTTTCAACTTTTTGAGGAACAACTATGCTGTTTTCCAGAGTGGTAGCACCAGCATGCATTCCCACCAACAGTGTAGGAGGGTTCCCCTTTCTCCACATCCTTGCCAGCATCTGTCATTTCCTGACTTGTTAATTTTAGCCATCCTGACTGGTGTGAGGTGGTATCTCATTGTAGTTTTGATTTGTATTTCCCTGATGCCGAGTTATGTGGAGCACTTTTTCATGTGTGTGTTGGCCATCTCTGGATATCTTCTTTGCGGACATGTTCGTTCATGTCCTCTGCCCATTTCTTGATTGGATTATTTGTTCTTTGGCTGTTGAGTTTGCTAAGTTCTTTATAGATTTTGGATACTAGCCCTTTATCTGATATGTCATTTACAAATATCTTCTCCCATTCTGTCAATTGTCTTTTGGTTTTGTTAACTGTTTCCTTTGCTGTGCAAAAACTTTTGATCTTGATGAAATCCCAATAGTTCGTTTTTGCCCTTGCTTCCCTTGCCTTTGGCGATGTTCCTAGGAAGATGTTGGGGTGGCTGAGGTCTAAGAGGTTGCTGCCTGTGTTCCTGTGTTCTCTTCAAGGATTTTGATGGATTCCTTTCTCACATTGAGGTCCTTCATCCATTTTTAGTTTATTTTTGTGTGTGGTGTAAGGAAATGGTCCAGTTTCATTTTTCTGCATGTGGCTATCCAATTTTCCCAATACCTATTGTTGAAGAGGCTGTCTTTTTTCCGTTGGACGTTCTTTCCTGCTTTGTCAAAGATGAGTTGACCATAGAGTTGAGGGTCTATTTCTGAGCTCTCTATTCTGTTCCATTGATCTATGTATCTGTTTTTGTGCCAGTACCATACTGTCTTGATGATAACAGCTTTGTAACAGAGCTTGAAGTCTGGAATTGTGATGGCACCAACTTTGGCTTTATTTTTCAATATTCCTCTGGCTATTCGAGTACTTTTCTGGTTCCATATAAATTTTAGGATTATTTGTTCCATTTCTTTGAAAAAATGGATGGGATTTTGATAGGGATTGCATTAAATGTGTAGATTGCTTTAGGTAGCATAGACATTTTCACAATATTTGTTCTTCCAATCCATGAGCATGGAACATTTTTCCATTTCTTTGTGTCTTCCTCAATTTCTTTCATGAGTACTTTATAGTTTTCTAAGTATAGATCCTTGCCTCTTTAGTTTGGTTTTTCCTAGGTATCTTATGGTTTTGGGTGCAATTGTAAATGGAATTGACTCCTTAATTTCTCTTTCTTCTGTTTTGTTGTTGGTGTAGAGAAATGCAACTGATTTCTGTGCATTGATTTTATATCCTGACACTTTACTGAATTCCTGTACAAGTTCTAGCAGTTTTGGAGTGGAGTCTTTGGGTTTTCCATATATAGTATCATATCATCTGCAAAGAGTGATAGTTTGACTTCTTCTTTGCCAATTTGGATGCCTTTAATTTCCTTTTGTTGTCTGATTGTTGAGGCTAGGACTTCTAGTACTATGTTGAATAGCAGTGGTGATAATGGATATCCCTGCCGTGTTCCTGACCTTAGCAGAAAAGTTCTCAGTTTTTCTCCATTGAGAATGATATTTGCAGTGGGTTTTTCATAAATGGCTTTGATGATATTGAGGTATGTGCCCTCTCTCCTTACACTTTGAAGAGTTTTGATCAGGAAGGGATGCTGTACTTTGTCAAATGCTTTTTCAGCATCTATGGAGAGGATCATATGGTTCTTGTTCTTTCTTTTATTAATGTGTTGTATCACATTGGTTGATTTGCAGATGTCGAACCAATCTTGCAGCCCTGAAATAAATCTCACTTGGTCGTGGTGAATAATCCTTTTAATGTACTGTTCGATCCTATTGGCTAGTATTTTGGCGAGAATTTTTGCATCTGTGTTCATCAAGGATATTGGTCTGTAGTTCTCTTTTTTGATGGAATCCTTGTCTGGTTTTGGGATCAAGGTGATGCTGGCCTCATAAAATGAGTTTGGAAAGTTTCCTTCCATTTCTATTTTTTTTGGGGGGGGGAACAGTTTCAGGAAATAGGAATTAGTTCTTCTTTAAATATTTGGTAGAATTCCCCTGGGAAGCTATCTGGCCCTGGGCTTTTGTTTGTTTGGAGATTTTTGATGACTGTTTCAATCTCCTTACTGGTTATGGGTCTGATCCGGTTTACTATTTCTTCCTGGTTCGGTTGTGGTAGTTTATATGTCTCTTGGAATGCATCCATTTCTTCCAGATTGTCAAATTTGCTGGCGTAGAATTGCTCATAACATGTTCTTATAATTGTTTGTATATCTTTGGTGTTGGTTGTGATCTCTCCTCTTTCATTCATGATTTTATTTATTTGGGTCCTTTCTCTTTTCTTTTTGATAAGTCTGGCCAGGGGTTTATCAATCTTACTAATTCTTTCAAAGAACCACCTCCTAGTTTCGTTGATTTGTTCTATTGTTTTTCTGGTTTCTATTTCATTGTTTTCTGCTCTGATCTTTGTGATTTCTCCTCTCCTGATGGGTTTAGGCTTTCTCTGCTGTTCTTTCTCCAGCTCCTTTAGGTGTAGGGTTACGTTGTTCATTGGAGAACTTTCTTGTTTCTTGAGAAAGGCTTGTATCACTATATATTTTCCTCTCAGGACTGCCTTTGCTATGTTGCACAGATTTTGAACCAACCATTCATTATCATTTGTTTCCATGAGTTTTTTTCAATTCTCCTTTAATTTCCTGTTGACCCATTCATTCTTTAGAAGGATGCTGCTTATTCTCCATGTATTTGGGTTCTTTCCAAATTTCCTCTTGTGATTGAGTTCTAGCTTCAGAGCATTGTGGTCTGCTAATATGCAGGGAATGATCCCAATCTTTTGATACCAGTTGAGACCTGATGTATGGCCCAGGATATCCTCTATTCTGGAGAATGTTCCATGTGCACTAGAGAAGAATATGTATTCTGTTGCTTTGGGATGGAATGTTCTGAATATATCTGTGATATCTATCTGGTCCAGTGTGTCATTTAAGGCCTTGATTTCCTTGTTTATCTTTTGCTTGGATGATCTGCCCATTTCAGTGAGTGGAGTGTTAAAGTCCCCTACTATTTTTGTATAATGGTCGATGTGTTTCTTTGATTTTGTTATTAATTGGTTTATATAGTTGGCTGCTCCCATGATAGGGGCATTGATATTTAAACTTGTTAGATCTTCTTGCTGGACAGACCCTTTGAGTATGATATAGTGTGTTTCCTCATCTCTTACTATAGTCTTTGGCTTAAAATCTAATTGATCTAAGTATTCCACCCCAGCTTTCTTTTGATGTCCATTAGCATGGTAAATTGTTTTCCACCCCCTCACTTTAAATTTGGAGGTGACGGGGCGCCTGGGTGGCTCAGTGGGTTAAGCCTCTGCCTTCGGCTCAGGTCATGATCTCAGGGTCTTGGGATCGAGTCCCACATCGGGCTTTCTACTCAGCAGGAAGCCTGCTTCCCGCTCCCCCTCTGCCTGCCTCTCTGACTGCTTGTGATCTCTCTGTCAAATAAATAAAATAAAATAAAACTTAAAAAAATAAATAAATAAATTTGGAGGTGACTTTGGGTCTAAAATGACTTTCTCGTAGACAACCTACTGATTTTTTTTTAATTTTATTTTTTATAAACATATATTTTTATCCCCAGGGGTACAGGTATGCGAATCGCCAGGTTTACACACTTCACAGCACTCACCATAGCACATACCCTCCCCAATATCCATAACCCCACCCCCCCCTTGATTTTTTTTTTTTAAAAATCCATTCTGATACCCTGTGTCTTTTGATTGTGGCATTTAGCCCATTTACATTCTGGGTAACTATTGAGAGATATAAATTTAGTGACATTTATTGCCTCTATGGTGACTTTTACTATATATTGTCTCTGTTCCTTTCTGGTCTACTATTTTAGGCTCTCTCATTGCTTAGGAGACCCCTTTCAATATTTTCTGTAGAGCTGGTTTGGTGTTTACAAATTCTTTGTTTTTGTTTGTCCTGGAAGGTTTTTATCTCTCCTTTTATTTTCAATGATAGCCTAGCTAGATATAGGATTCTTGGCTGCATGTTTTTGTCATTTAGTGCTCTGAATATATCATGCCAGCTCTTTCTGGCCTGCCAGGTCTCTGTGGATAAGTCTGCTGCCAATCTAATATTTTTACCATTGTATGTTACAGACTTCTTTTCCTGGGCTGCTTTCAGGATTTTCTCTTTGTCGCTAAGACTGGTAAATTTTACTATTAGATGACAGGGTATGGACCTATCTTATACTGATTTTGAGGGGGGTTCTCTGCACCTCCTGGATTTTGATGCTTTTTCCCCTTGCCATATTACGAAAACTCTCTACAATATTTCTCTCCAATATACCTTCTGCGCCCCTCTCTCTTTCTTCTTCTGGAATCCCAATTTTTCTGACATTGTTTCATCTTAAGGGTCACTTATCTCTCAAATTCTCCCCTCGTGGTCCAGTAGTTGTTTGCTCTCTTTTGCTCAGCTTCTTTATTCTCTGTCATTTGGTCTTCTATATCACTAATTCTCTCTTCTGCCTCATTTATCCTAGCAGAGAGAGCCTCCATTTTTTTATTGCACCTCATTAACAGCTTTTTTGATTTCAACTTGGTTAAATTTTAGTTCTTTTATTTCTCCAGAAAGGGCTTTTATTTCTCCAGACAGGTTTCTCTAATATCTTCCATGCCTTTTTCAAGCCTGGCTAGCACCTTGAGAATCATCATTCTGAACTCTAGATCTGACATATTACCAATGTCCATATTGATTAGGTCCCTAGCCTTCGGTACTGCCTCTTGTTATTTTTTTTTTTTTTTTGTGGTGAGTTTTTCCGCCTTGTCATTTTATCCAGATAAGAATATATGAAGGAGTGAATAAAACACTAAAAGGGTGGCAAAGACCTCAGGAAAATGTGCTTTAACCAAATCAGAAGAGACCCCAAATCATGGGGGGAGGAAAGGAGGTATAAAGAAGTTCAGAAAAAAAATTTTAAAAGTAAACAAATAAAGAAAAAAAATATATATTACACTGTTGAATAGAACAGGGTCACCCACTTAATTTTGGGAGTATTTTGGTCTCTTAGAAGAAACTACCTACCAAAATTCTAAAGAATGAAAAACATATATAAGGGTAAACACAATTAAGGGATGGAATATGATTATAAAGATGAAAAAATTTTAAATTTCTATAAAAGTTGTTTATAAGGATAAATTTGTTGGGAGAATAAAGAAAAATAAATTGGAGACAATTTGCTCAGGCTGGAGACTATAACAAAGCCCTGTGCTAGATTTAGGGTGTATTTTGATCTATTAGAAGAAGTTGTAACCCAAATTTTTATTAGAAGAAGAAAACCCTATGTGTAAACAAAAAATAAAGTTAGATACAATGAAGGATAAAATATGACTTTAATAATGAAGGTTCCAAAAAAAATTTTGTATGAAAGGTACTGTTAAGAAACTAGTTAAAAATGTTAAAAGAGGAAAGGGTAAAATTTAAAAAATTTAGCAGAAGAAAAAAAATACAATTAAAAAAATTATTAACTTTGCAAGACTAAAGAATCATGGGGAAAAAGCCATGAATTCCATACTTTGCTTTCTCCTCCTCTGGAATTCCGCTGTTCTCTTGGTACATAAACTTGGTCTTGGCTGGATTTCTGGTTGACCTTCTGGGGGAGGGGCATAGTATAGTGATTCTCAAGTGTCTTTGCCCAAGGTAGAAATGCACCGCCCTTACCAGGGGCCAGGCTAAGTAATCCGCTCAGGTTCACTATCCCTGAAAGCTTTCCATAGAGTTCCAGAGGTCAGGAATGAAAATGGCGGCCTCCCAATCTCTGGCCCAGAGGAGCCAAGAGCTTGGGGCCCTACTCCTCAGTGCGCCTTCGGAGAAAAGTGCTGAATCACTCCCGTCTCCCTGGCCTCCAACCCGAACAGCCTGCCTGGAATCTCTGAACCCCACAGATCCCTGAGTTCTTCCAGGGGGATTTCCCCAGACCTTGTGGGGTCCCTGCTCACAGAGCAGTGGCCTGTGCCACGGATCACAATAAGGTAACCCCGAGCTGAGAGCTCGCTCCTCAACTCCATCTCTGTAGCCAGCTTCCCCACTCTAATACCTATGAGCTTTGCAACACTCAGACAGCCCCAATCCTTCTGTGAGCCTGAGGGACCTGAGGCCACGCTCTCCTGGCATGGGCTTCACCCTGGCTTAGACGAGCGATGTCACCCAGTGGAGCAGACTTTTAGAAGTTCTGATTTTGTGCTCCATTGCTCTGCTTCTTGCTGGGAGCTGGCCCCTCCCCCCATGGTCTATCTTCCCGTTGCTTTGGATTCACTTCTCCGCTGGTCCTAGCTTTCAGAAAGTGGTCGATTTTCTGTTTCTAGAATTGCTGCTCTTCTTTTATTCGGTCTCCTGTTAGATTTGTAGGCGTTTGGGATGGTTTGCTAAGCTATCTTGCTGATCTCTTGCTATCTGATGTTGTCTCAGCCTGCTACTTCTCTGCCATCTTGACTCCTCCCTGATTTGCCTTTTTTTTTTTTTTTAAATCATGGCCATGTATTACTTTTAAAGAACCCCTTTGTGTTGGTGAAACAAAAACTTGGTTTTTTCCTTCCACACTAATTAGCGTCATTTTAACCCTAAATGTTATGTACTTTAATGTTAAGGAAATGACATAAATAACTATATTGTTTCTTCTGATTACAAAACAACACTTACCCATTATGAAAAGATGAAATACAACAGAACTTTATAAAGTTTGCTGGCTGAAGAGGCTGTGGGGGCTCAGAAAGGGTCATTAAAGGCCTTAGTCTCAGGCAGAAAGGGGTTCACATTCCAGACATATCCCTTCCTTGCTGAATGACTCAGGGCAAGAGACTTAACTTGGCTGAGCCTCCATTTTTCCACGTGCTAAATGGGCATGACAAGACTCTCCCTCAGAGATTCTCTCTTATGAGAATTTTTGTGAGACAAGCCACGTAAAACTCTAGCACCTTGTCTGGCACAGGGGAGCTCTAGATGAAATCGTCATTATTAGTGTGCTTGAGAAGTTCCCGACAGGGACAGAGGACTCTGCCTTATGACAGGGACCATGCACAAGTGTTTGGAGTCACTGTGCCATCTGCTTTCCAAAAGCCCTACTTTTTTTTTTTTTTTTTTCATTTCTTTTAATAGAGTGGTGAGGTCCTGGCATGTCTTTACAAAGAGAAATGCAAATTGTGCTCACTCAGCGGTGTGGAAAATACAGTAGAAGAATTGCAGCTGATGATGAATCAGCCTCATTAAGAGTTGGGGGGCTAGGGCCCAGTGAAGACCAGGCCTGTTCTCCCCTCTCTCCATGGTAAATAAAACCAGCCAGGACCAGGGAGCCCACCAAGGATCTTGAAAACACTTGGCCTGTTTTGCCATTTCTTTCCAGCAGAGGGCAGTGAAAGATGTTCTCACCAATTACTCTGCCCACCTGCCTAGCTTATTAATCAGAAACTGCATTTAATTACTTTGCATCTATAAGAGGAAATTCATCCCCCATCCTGACCCCCCCCAACCGTGATTAGGCTTATGCCAGAAGCTTAAAAAAAAAACCATTTGGGATGGATCTGAGAACTGGAAATAAAAGCCATTATGTCACAGGACACTGCCTTTGGCTGTGATCACTGGACAGGGTTTTATATGGCTCTGAGAGCAGTGCCCTCCTGTAAAGTGGATTGTGTGCTTTTGCCAAGCTGTGTCATTTCAGAGGGCTGGTGGACGGACTCTGGTGTCCTCTGTGGTCTCGTGGCAGAGAATGTCAATCAGTGCCCACTGCCACTGCACGTGGCTGATGGGAGAGGGCGGGGAGAGGAGAGTGAGACAGAGCGTGTGCTTTGCATTAGGTACACCTGGGTCCCTGCACAGTCTAGCCACAGGGCCTGATGTGGCTGCCATGTGTAAGTTGGTCCCCAGTGGTATTTGGAACCTATTCTACTGAAAGATTACTGCTTATTTCACTGAAATTCAAATTTCATTGGGCATTCTGCATTTTTTATTTGCTAAATCTGGCCACCCCAGGCCTTGAGCATATTTCTCAACTTGTCTGAGCCTTAGTTCCCCAGATATAAAGTGGAGCAACTGTAAAATCAGCCTCGTAGGACAGTATTAAAGTGAAATTTGTACAACACCTGGAGTCCAGAGCCGGACTTAAAATGAGCTGTTCTGGAGATGGTACTTACTACTGTTTGTTCCCAAACAGATGTTTTTCTCCATTTCAGCTATATTGTCACAGGTGATAATAGAGTAACATTAAGTTCTACGATCGGACCCTGTCCATTGTTAACTGGTACAGCAACTTCAGACTGAGCTCCATAAGGACCCTGTCATTATCCAAGGCCCCAACAGCTCCCCCCACCAAAAAATCAAACTATCCTCCAGACTGCACTCTAAAAGGTGAACTTTTTATTGTAACATAACTTGTTAATGAATCTAGGGCACCTGGGTTGCTCAGTGGGTTAATCCTCTGCCTTCGGCTCAGGTTGTGATCCCAGGATTCTGGGATCGAGCCCCACATTGGGCTGTCTGTGCAGCAGCGAGCCTACTACCCCGTATCCCTCTGCCTGCTCTTTGCCTACTTGTGACCTCTGTCTCTCTCTGTGTTAAATAAATTTCAAAAATCTTAAATAAATAAATAATGAATAAATAAATAATAAATAAATAAATCTTAAATAAATAAATCTAAAATTTAATTAAATAAATAATAAATATGAATTATAAAATAAATAAATTTAAAAATAAAATTAATAAAAGAAAATTTTAATTTAATTTAGAAATAAAATATTAAAAATTAATAATAAGAATAAAACTATTAATAAAATAAATAAATTGATAATTGTCCAGGTTACATTTCAAAGCAGAATTTTCAGGACACCTGACTGGTTCAGTGTGTTAAGCATCTGCCTTCTCGGGTCATGAGGCCGGCATCCTGGAATGGAGTCCTGCATTGGGCTCGCTGCTCAAAGGGGAGTCTGCTTCTCCCTCTGCCTCAGTCCCTCCCCCCTGCTTGTGCTCAATCTTTAAAAAATTTTAAGGCAGAATTTTAGAAATAACCTCTAAAATGACGAGCTGCCCGGATGGCTCATTTGGTGGAGTGTGTGATGCTTGGTCTCAGGGTTGTGAGTTTGAGTCCCACCCTGGGTGTAAAGATGAATTCAGGTATGAGAAATAACTTCTAAAAACAAAGAATTTTGCCATTTTTCTCTACAGATAGATAAAAATCTATACCCACATATAAAAATATGTGAGCCATGTTAGGTTGGGACTCCCATTACTGAACAATTGGAAAGCATGTTCAAATACAGAGGATCTTTGGTCAAAGCAAACTGTTGGACTATTACTGATGTGATTACAGTTCAGGATTTCAGAAACCCACCTCCCAGGCTTCCCATACAGGGTGGGGGGTCGTCCTGCTGCTCCATGGCCACAGACTATCCAAGAAAACAGCTGGCTCCTGACCTGGGGGGAATCGTTTTCAGCAGCAAAGAACCAGGGAAAGAAATTCTCTTCTCAGGCCAAGTTTTCAGCCTCCTGAGCCCCCAGCAGCGTGTCTGTGGCCTCGGGAGTGGTCGTTGCTTAAAGTTTCTCTGTGTGCCCCTGGTGGGTTGGGCCCTGAGCAGATGAAAGCTCTGGTACTAGGCCAGCCCTGGACACAGGGGACCGTAGATGCCACCCACTCGTGCAATCAGGAACAGGGTCCCACCAAACTGCTATGCAGATGAGGAAGAGACTGACTAGGACATGAGGGGATGACCTGCCCACTGGGGACCTGACATGCAGGCAGGAGGAAGGGCAGGATCTAGATGGCCTCACTGTATCCCTGGGTCACTGCTCCTCCCCTCTTTCCTATCTGCCCTGTGTCTCTGTTTGTGCGTGTGTGTGTGTATGTGTGTGTGTGTGTGTGTTTGTGTGTTGTCAGTCCCCTCTGTTCCTCTCCCCTCCCACCTCCCCCTGCAGTGCTGTCCCTTCTCTGCTTCTCTACTTGCTGCCCCATCTTTCCCATCTTCCTGCCACTGTGTCCAGGGCAGTCAGCGTCATCTCTCAGCCCCCAGGCCACCTTTCTTGCATGCTCAGGCCAGCATCCTTAAAGCCCAAGCCATACTTCCAGGGAGAGTGACAAAAGGGGGCCCTGTGGGGGACAGGGGTCCACCCGGCCTATGGGCCACACTGCAAATGTAGCTGTCAGGGTCAGGACCAGGGTACAGGGAATGGGCCCCGCTCAGGCCCCAGTCCCAGTGTGGGGACTGCTCAGCACCTTCTCCCCGTTACCACTCTTCTCCAGCAAGCTCTAAGTCCTATACGGATGAGGGAAGGTCAGGGCCTGAGTTCTAGCCAGGCCTGCAAGCCTCTAGGACCCAGCTCTCAGCATGGACTCAGGCTGGCACCGGCCTACCAGCTGGGTGGCCTGGGACAGGCAGTGAATCATCTGCATGTCTCAGCGTCCCCAACTACGGAACAGGGAAGAGAAGACTCCCTCCTTCTTAAAGTGCCTCTGAGGACTGGATAGGAACAGACATGAAGAACTTGGCACAGCAGTTGCTGCAGTCAGTGGTGAGAATTCGGTTCTGAGTGGCAGCAGCAGCAAGAGAGAAAAGCCCAGAGACCACCAGGATCACAGCTTGACCGGGGGGCTTACCACCCGTTGCTGTGTGGACCCACATGCACCAGAGGACCGCTGGGGTCTCCGTGAGAGGGTGTTACCAGAAATGATTGCCCTTTAGATTTCAGTGGGTGCTTGTGGGGATTGTCCAAGGAGACTCCACAATGGGTGCTTTTCAGAAAGTAAGGAAAGTTCTGTGAATGGAATGTAGTCCGTGGGATCTTCAGGGAGAGTAGAGGAGAGACTCAGCTATAGATGTAACCCCAGACGTGGGTGTGCCAAGTGTACACGAAGAGCATGGCAAGGGCAAGCCAAGGGCACTGGAACAAGAATGGTGGACAAAAGGCAAGACGGAAAGCCCACTTGGACCTTCACTCTGTTGCTTGATTAATCAAAATGGGGAAAGAACCCTAAAGGTCTTCAGAGCGTCTCCTAGAGGCCAGAGTCGCACAACACTGTGAGCCCACTGTCCAGGATGTCACCCAGAAACAAAGGGCCTGACACCCAGAGAAGAAGGCACTGCAGGCACTTGCCGAGGGAAGAGAGGATGCATGCAGCCCTGCAATGCCCGCCTGACGGGTCCACAGGGGCGCGGCTATGTGACCAGCTTCTGTCCCTGAGGGCTTGGGGCCCAGTCAGGGGAGATGGCTGGCACCCACTGCACCCCCATTCCTCTTCCTCAGTTCAGCCTTCAAGCCCGAGAGATCTGTGAATCCCCGAGGGTGGGGAATGAGAGAGTCGACCCCTCCACGGCGCCTCTGCAGTCCTGATTCATGCACTGGGTGGTGGCCCAACAGAAGCTGTGCATGTGCACCGGGGTTCCTGCACACGCGCTCATTCCTCAGGTTCCAGGTTCCAAAGCTGTGTCCTGGCAACAGGCCCCTCATTGTGCTCTAGGCCTTCTGCCGCAACTTGGCAGCTGAAGGAGAGCGCTGCGAGCCTAGTTCGTTATCCTCAGCATCTGGCCTTACCCAACTGCTCTATGGGCACCTCCTTGAGCAGTCCGCACCCCTCCCCCCAGCCCTGGGCTCTGTGGGCTCCGCACCTGCCAGGAGGGCTGGTCCGCCCCCACCCGGTTCACTGTGGCCACAGACCACTCTTGGCGCCCAGGGCTCACCCGGCAGTCCACGCCCCGGGGTCTACTCGCAGGCGGTCCTCCAAGTACCCCGTGAGTTGGCAACCGCTCTCAGTCCTAGCAACTTGCAGAAGGTACTCTGTGAGCCTGGAGACCCTGCGCTTTCTTCTGGGGCTCCTCGCCTCCATATGCAGGTGGGGCTGCCGGCTGAGGGCGATGCTGTCAGCACCTGGATCACTTGTGTCCTGCCACCGCCGCTGCGAGTCCATCGTGGACACTGTCACCCCCTGTGTGCTACAGAAGCAGGTCATCACCAGGCTGGGACCCTCAGCACCCAGGAATGTCCACGATGTCTCCACAGGGGAGAGGGTGTGCAGAGACCCCAGAGAGAGCAGCAAAGGGATGGCCCAGCTAGAGACTCACAGAAAGGACTCTGTGGCTGGGGCCACAGAGGGTGCATTTAGGCCCCTGGGGGTCCACGGAGGCCTCTCTTCCTTTGTGCCCAGGCCTGGGCCTCTGCTGAGAGCCCTTCCCCGGGAAGAGAGCTCAGAAGACCCATGCAATAAAAAGTCCCCCAGCTCCCATAGGCGCTCCTGCCCCACTCGAAATGCCATAACGAGTTCCTACAGTTCCACCATGGGCTGCCACCCGGTGCAGAGGAGGAGGGGTCTGGCCACAAGTCAGACCTCGCGGCCCCAGAGGTCCCCCAAAAAAGTCAGCCAAGAGAGCCCCTTGTGTCCTGCCAGAGTGCCTGCACTTTGTCAGAAGAAGAACCAGCTGGAAAAGGATGCTGATACCACCACCGGGCAGACGGCAACGCAGAGGAACTGCTCATCTCCAGCTGACTGTTCCAGGCCCCAGAAACGCAAGGTTCGTCTGCTGCCACACAGGCGGGGGGAGCCTCTGAGGCTGCCGTCACCCCCTGAGCTGGGGTTTCGAGCAACTGCTGAGGACCTGGACCGGGAAAAGAGAGCTGCTCTCCAGCGCATCCAAGATGCTCTTCGAGGGGACACAGAGGCCACCTGCAGCTGTGGCCCAACTTGGCCATCCAGTGCCTTGGCCCTGTCTGCTGCAGTGGCTGCTCCCCTGCCAGCCTCTGACACCCAGGTCACCTCCATGGACTGCTCCCCTTCTTCCCAGCCTCTCCTCTTGGGGTCTCACTCTGGCTGCAGTGGGAGCAACTTTGCATCTACCCAGGCCCTCTCGATGCCGCCCAGGGGCAGCATGGCCTCAGTCACAGTCCCCCCAGGGCTGCCTGTGCTGCCTGGGAGTAGTGGCAACCCGGGATCCACTGCCCAGGCCCCACTTGGAGCTGTTGGTGGGCAGTGGCCCAGAGCTAGCACCCTTCACAGCTCTCCCCTGCATGGACAGCCGGCAGCTCAGGCTCCAGACCCACTCCAGGCCCTGAGCACAGCTCTAGCCCAGTTGTCCTTGGGCAGTGGCACCCAGGCGGGTTATGTGGTTCCCTTACCCGCATCTGCCTCCCGGGACACCCGTGCCAGTGCCCAGCCAAGTTCAGCTACCTCCTCTGCTGTACTCGCTCCTGGAGCGGCCGCTGCCCCTGGCTTGGCAGCTGCCCCCCAGATGCCTGGTGCCGTGTCCCATGCTGGGCCCAACAGACAGCAGCCCCACCCCCCAGGTGGCAGCACAATGCTGGCCCCCATCAGCCTGGGGCTTTCAGCAGCACCCCCAGGTTTGGGGAGAGGAGATGATGTTGCAGATCTGTGCTCTAGCTTTGGGGCTCTCAGTATCACAGCACAAATGAGCAGGGCCCCAAGCGGCCTGCAGGGATCCAGCGCAAGCCTGGGCCCAAACACAGGGGGCCGCCCATGCCAGAGCACCCTGTCGGGGACCGCTGGAGCCAGCACAACGAACCACCTTGTGTCGGGAGCCCCGAGTGCCCCTCCCTTCAGTCACATCCCCAGGCACCTGACCAAGAAGAGGTCCAGATCAGATGGCTGCAGCACTGCCAGCAAGGCCGCCTGCGGGGACGGGGGTGTCCTGGCCTCTCCTCCTAGCGGTCCCGCCTCCCTGGTCAGCACAGCCCAGAGCAGCGTTGCCACCAAGACCCCCTCATCCCATGCCCAGCGATTCATTAGGCGCAAAAGAGCTGCACCGTGCAACAAGCCATTTTCCTCCACATCACAGCCCACTTCCTTGGGGCCCAAGAGGCAGAGGCTCGGCTGAGCCAATAGCTTCCTGGAGAAGTAGCTGGTGTTGCACTTCCTTCCAGGTGACACCAGTGCAAGACTAGTGTGGAATAGGAGACACAAATCAAGCCCAGTCCTGGAGCAAAACTGGGCTCCCAGCCTGCCAGCCAACATTGGGGAAACTTACCAATCCCTGACCTACCATTTTGAAGGAAGGTGGGGGCTTGAGGCCTCATCTGTGATCCCAGGGGCCATGGGCCTTGGGAAAGTACATGGAGATCCGTGTCCCTTTGGCTTCCAGTCCCACAGCTCCCAGGACTCCTGCCGCTGCCCACAGGTTTCCCCTCCCCTCTCCCCATGTTCTTCCCCAAACCTTTAGATAGCGTTCATTTCATTAATTAAATCCTTGTTCTACTTTCTCTGCATAGCTCTCCTGAGTGTCTTCTGTGGGTCAAGTGTGCAAAAGTTGGGAGTCGAATGGGTGCTGGCATGGGAAGCCAGACGCCATCATTTCCAGGTTCCTGTGGCCCAGCAGAGGGGTTAGGGCTAGAAGGATGGACCCTTGAAGAGTGAGAGTAGGTTTTCCATTTCGGGGATGGGCCTGGGAGAACACTGGCCTGGGGAGGGCAAAATGGAGAGACTCACCCTTGCCTATTGGAAGCACTGCTTCTCTCCCACTGGGGACCCACTGGGATGGAATCTTTTTGCTTCACAGCCCTAGGGCAATGTAAAGACACTCCTGGCCTAGAGTATGGGTCTGGCATCAAAGATTGTGGCTCAGGGCAAAGGAGGACAGCTTTGCCTTGAGGGTGTGACAGCTCCCTGAGTGCTGAGTGACATCCCACTTCACACAAGCACCAGGCCTCCCTCAGTGCATCTCTTCCCTCTACCAGGAATTTGGGGTGCTGCTTCCTGATGACACTGGGGAGAAGAATGAGGTGCAAACAACTCACCTGTGAGAGGGATGGAGCACAGACAACAGCTGAAAGGACTGTCACCCCCCCCAAAACCCCATATTTATTAGATACAAGATCACTACCAACAAAGGAGGAGGTTATACATTAGTCATGGGTCTTGTAGGTCAACCAGAAGGAATGGGAGTCCTAGGTCGACCATAGTCTTGTAGATAAACAGCGTAGGTTGTCCCTGGCCCAGCAGCATGGAATTTTTGGTTGAGCAAGGGCACATAAAGGGATTATTCTAACAGCAGGCTTTAATGAGTCAGGGGAGACAACGGAAAAGGGAAACAGGTGATGTTCCACCTTGAGCGACCAGGGCAGACCCAGCTGCTGGGCTTCAAGGACATGTATCCTCCTCTCCACCGGAGGCCTGCTGCTAGTACAGGTTTTCTCAAGGTCATTGTCAAGCATGCTTGTGTGACCAGTACAATTTCTCATTAGTGATATTTTAAGCAGTCTATCATTCTGAGGGATGGTTACATTTCCCCCTTTTTGTTAATGCAGAAGCAGCAAAATCCGTTTTGCAAGTTCTCAAACCATTAGTTGTCAGATTTCCGTGAGCATCTGAGGACTAAGCATAAAAAGATTATAGCAATAAAAAGTGTCATCATTCCACCTATAATGCCAAGACCAGTTTTTTGATCCAAGCAAAGGGGTTTACATCAGACAGAATATCATTAATCCTTTGTGTGAAACTCACTCTTGGAACTGATTGTAAGGATAGCAAGGAATGCCCTGAATAGAATCTCAAAGCTGTTTAATATCCACAGTTAAATTACTGCCATAATGACTAGTAATATGGTGAAATCTTGTTCCACGGTATTCCTCATTCATTATAGGTGTAAGAGTAACACAGAAGGAAGAAACATTCTAATCACACAGAAGGTGAGGCCTTATATTTGGAAAATCTCTCCTATATATATTATGGCTTCTTCTAAATCAGAGACTCTTTCATGAAATCTTTGATCTAGGACTGTTTGTTGATTCCAAGCCTTGCTAGCATTCTCGTGCCATTTTTGCACAAATTGTGTGGTTTGTATGGTCTGATGCATGGCCATTCCCACAGTGGTAGCCATAACAGCAATGACTATAATTCCTAGAATAGTTTGGTCAGAGGCACAGGTGAAAACTGGATTTTTGGTTCTTGTCTGAAGTGTGTAATCTGTGTGTGGTGGGGCAGAGGTTGGGGGGACAGTTTTGTGGAACAGAGCCCCTGCTCTCTCCAGGTATCTACGTCCACATAGATAGTGTCAGATTTGAGTTACATTGTAGCACACCTAGCTGGTGTCAGAGAATTGTTGGTGAGTGGAAGACCCCCTCCCACACCCATGGTGGAATTGGGCACAGAACCCTTATGATTCCAAATATGAAAATGTACAAAAAGAAAACAAAAACCTCACACTTTTTGCTAGTTTGGCTAAAACAGAAAGTCTAAAATCAAAGCCTGGTTTACAAATGCACGATGTTATGAGACATGTTGTTTTATGAAAGTTTCATTTCACAGGCATGATTGATTACATTATTGACTATTTTCCATTGATCTTCATGACCAGCTGTCTTCTTTCCCCAAAGGTCTGGCTGGTGGGGCTCAAGGATCCATGACTCTAATCACAAGTTGACCCCACTGCCAACCAGCCCCAGTTCCCAGGTGAGGGCCAAAAGCCACCTCATTAACATAACAAAAGAAACCTTTATTGCTATCCTTATTGCAAATTACAGAGGTTTTGTGTCTGAAATGGATCACAGAACAAATACTTATAACAGAAGTATTTCTATTTTTTTTTCTATTTCAGAGAAATAGAAAGCAAAGGAATAACCCAAAGAATGTTAAAAAAAAAACAAACCCTAGATCAGTGAATAAATTTGATTTATTTTTCTAAGTTTTAAATAACTTTCTTTTTTAGCATGCTTATAACATATTGTAAATGTAAATATAATGTCATTTGGTTATCAGTGATATTTAAAAACACAGGGATATGCAGACAATATTAGTTTAAATATTGTCTTAACTCTCCTGATATTTTAGTACATGAACATCCATTTTTTTTTCTAGGATTTTTTTTTTATTTCTTTTCAGTGTAACAGTATTCATTGTTTTTGCACCACACCTAGTGCTCCATGCAATACGTGCCCTCCCTAATACCCACCACCTTGTTCCCCCAACCTCCCACCCCGTGCCCCTTCAAGACACTCAGGTTGTTTTTCAGAGTCCATAGTCTCTCATGGTTCACCTCCCCTTCCAATTTCCCTCAACTCCCTTCTCCTCTCCATCTCCCCATGTCCTCGATGTTATTTGTGATGCTCCAAAAACAAGTGAAACCATATGGTAATTGACTCTCTCTGCTTGACTTATTTCACTCAGCATAATCTCCTCCAGTCCCGTCCATGTTGCTACAAAAGTTGGGTATTCATCCTTTCTGATAGAAGCATAATACTCCATAGCATATATGGACCACATCTTCCTTATCCATTCGTCTGTTGAAGGGCATCTTGGTTCTTTCCACAGTTTGGTGACTGTGGGCATTGCTGCTATAAACATTGGGGTACAGATGGCCCTTTTTTTCACTACATCTGTATCTTTGGGGTAAATACCCAGTTGTGCAATTGCAGGGGCATAGGGAAGCTCTATTTTTAATTTCTTGAGGAATATCCACACTGTTCTCCAAAGTGGCTGCACCAACTTGCATTCCCACCAACAGTGTAAGAGGATTCCCCTTTCTCCACTTACTCTCCAACACATGTTGTTTCCTGTCTTGCTAATTTTGGCCATTCTAACTGGTGTAAGGTGGTATCTCAATGTGGTTTTAATTTGAATCTCCCTGATGGCTAGTGATGGTGAACATTTTTTCATGTGTCTGATAGCCATTTGTATATCTTCATTGGAAAAGTGTCTGTTCATATCTTCTGCCCATTTTTTGATATGATTATCTGTTTTGTGTGTGTTGAGTTTGAGGAGTTCTTTATAGATCCTGGATATCAACCTTTTGTCCGTACTGTCATTTGCAAATATCTTCTCCCATTCCGTGGGTTGCCTCTTTGTTTTCTTGACTGTTTCCTTTGCTGTGCAGAAGCTTTTGATCTTGATGAAGTCCCAAAAGTTCATCTTCTCTTTTGTTTCCTTTGCCTTTGGAGACATATCTTGAAAGAAGTTGCTGTGACTGGTATCGAAGAGGTTACTGCCTATGTTCTCCTCTAGGATTCTGATGGATTCCTGTCTCGCGTTGAGGTCTTTTATCCATTTCGAGTTTATCTTTGTGTACGGTGTAAGAGAATGGTCGAGTTTCCTTCTACATATAGCTGTCCAGTTTTCCCAGCACCATTTATTGAAGAGACTTGTCTTTTTTCCACTGTATATTTTTTCCTGTTTTGTTGAAGATTATTTGACCATAGAGTTGAGAGTCCATATCTGGACTCTCTACTCTGTTCCACTGGTCTATGTGTCTGTTTTTATGCCAGCACCATGCTGTATTGGTGATCATAGCTTTTGTAGTAAAGCTTGAAATCAGGTAACGTGATGCTGCCAGTTTTATTTTTGTTTTTCAACATTTCCTTAGCAATTCAGGGTCTCTTCTGATTCCATACAAATTTTAGGATTATTTGCTCCAGCTCTTTGAAAAATACTGGTGGAATTTTGATTGGGATGGCATTAAAAGTATAGATTGCTCTAGGCAGGATAGACATTTTAACAATGTTTATTCTTCTGATCCAAGAGCATGGAATGGTCTTCCATCTTTTTGTGTCTTCTTCAATTTCTTTCATGAGTGTTCTGTAGTTCCTCGAGTACAGATCCTTTACCTCTTTGGTTAGGTTTATTCCCAGGTATCTTATGGTTCTTGGTGCTATAGTAAATGGAATTGATTCTCTAATTTCCCTTTCTGTATTTTCATTGTTAGTGTATAAGAAAGCCACTGATCTCTGTACATTGACTTTGTATCCTGCCACGTTACTGAATTGCTGTATGAGTTCTAGTAGTTTGGGGGTGGAGTCTTTTGGGTTTTCCGTATAAAGAATCATGTCATCTGCAAAGAGAGTTTGACTTCTTCATTGCCAATTTGGATACCTTTTATTTCTCTTTGTTGTCTGATTGCTGTTGCTAGGACTTCTAATACTATGTTGAACAAGAGTGGTGAGAGTGGGCATCCTTGTGTTCCTGATCTCAACGGGAAAGCTGTGAGCTTTTTCCCATTGAGGGTGATATTTGCTGTGGTTCTTTCATAGATAGATTTTGTGAAGTTCCGGAATGTTCCCTCTATCCCTATACTTTGAAGTGTTTTAATCAGGAATGGATGCTGGATTTTGTCAAATGCTTTTTGTGCATCAATTGAGAGGACCATGTGGTTCTTCTCTCTTCTCTTATTGATTTGTTCTATGACATTGATTGATTTGTGAATGTGGAACCATCCTTGTAACCCAGGGATGAATCCCACCTGGTCATGGTGGATAATTGTTTTAATGTGCTGTTGGATCCTGTTTGCTAGGATCTTGTTGAGAATCTTAGCATCCATATTCATCAGTGATATTGGTCTGAAATTCTCCTTTTTGGTGGGGTCTTTGCCTGGTTTGTGGATCAGGGTAATGCTGGCTTCATAAAAAGTGTCTGGAAGTGGGGCGCCTGGGTGGTTCAGTGGGTTAAAGCCTCTGCCTTCGGCTCAGGTCATGATCTCAGGGTCCTGGGATCGAGCTCCGCATCGGGCTCTCTGCTCTGCGGTGAGCCTGCTTCCTCCTCTCTCTGCCTGCCTTTCTGCCTACTTGTGATCTCTCTGTGTCAAATAAATAAAATCTTTATAAAAAAAAAGTGTCTGGAAGTTTTCCTTCTGCTTCAATTTTTTGAAACAGCTTCAGAAGGATAGATGTTATTTCATCTGGGCTCTTGTTTTTTGGGAGGTTTTTGATCACTGCTTCAATCTCGTTACTAGATATCAGTCTATTCAGGTTGTCAGTTTCTTCCTGGTTCAATTTTGGGAGTTTAAAGTTTTCCAGGAATGCATCCATTTCATCTAGGTTGCTTAACTTATTGGCATATAACTGTTGATAATAATTTCTGATGATTGTTTCTACTTCCTTGGTGTTAGTTGTGATCTCTCCCTTTTCATTCATAATTTTATTAATTTGAGCTTTCTCTCTTTTCTTTTGGATTAGTGTGGCCAATGGTTTATCGATTTTATCAATTCTTTCAAAAAACCAGCTTCTGGTTTCATTGATATGTTCTACTGTATCTCTGGTTTCTACCTCACTGATCTCTGCTCTAATCTTGATTATTCCCCTTCTTATGTGTGGAGTTGGTTTGATTTGTTGTTGGTTCTCCAGCTCTTTAAGGTGTAGAGACAGCTGGTGTATTCTGGATTTTTCGATTTTTTTAAGGGAGGCTTGGATGGCTATGTATTTCACCCTGAGGACCGTCTTTGCTATATCCCATAGGTTTTGGACCAAAGTGTTTTCATTCTCGTTGGTTTCCATGAATTGTTTAAGTTCTTCTTTGATCTTCTGGTTGATTCAAGCATTCTTAAGCAAGATGGTCTTTAGCTTCCAGATGTTTGAGTTCCTTCCAAACTTTTCCTTGTGATTGAGCTCATTTCAAAGCATTGTGATCTGAGAATATGCAGGGAATAATATCAGTCTTTTGATATCGGTTGAGTCCTGATTTGTGACTCAGTATGTGGTCTATTCTGGAGAAGGTTCCATGTGCACTTGAGAAAAAGGAGTATTCTGTTGTTTTAGGGTGGAATATTCTGTATATATCTATGAGGTCCATCTGGTCCAATGTGTCATTCAATGCTCTTGTTTCATTATTGATTTTCTGCTTGGATGATCTATTACTGAGAGAGGCATGTTAAGATCTCCTACTATTAATGTATTTATGTCAATATGACTCTTTATCTTGATTAACAGTTTTCTTATGTAATTGGCTGCTCCCATATTGGGGGCATAGATATTTACAATTGTTAAATCGTCTTGGTGGATAGTCCCTTTAAGAATTATGTAGTGTCCTTCTGTATCTCTGACTACAGTCTTTAGTTTAAAATCTAGTTTATCTGTTGTGAGAATCGCTACCCCAGCCTTCTTTTGAGGCCCATTGGCATGAAAGATGCTTCTCCATCCCTTCACTTTCAGTCTGGGTGTATTCTTAGTTTCAAAATGGGTCTCTTGTAGACCACATATGGATGGGTCCTGTTGTTTTATCTAATCTGCAACCCTGTGTCATTTTATGGGCACATTTAGGCCATTCACATTGAGAGTGATTATTGATAGATACGTTTTTATTGACATCGTGTTACCTTTGAGGTCTTTCTTTCTGTAGATTGTCTCTATATTTCTGTTCAGTGATATTTTTAGGATTTTTTCTCTTTTATAGAACCCCCCTTAATATTTCCTGCAGTGTTGGCTTGGTGGTCGCATAGTATTTTAAGCCTTGCCCGTCTTGGAAACTCTTTATCTCTCCATCCATTTTAAATGTCAGTCTTGCTGGATAAAGTATTCTTGGCTGCATGTTCTTCTCATTTAGTGCCCTGAATATATCTTGCCAGCCCTTTCTAGCTTGCCAGGTCTCTGTGGACAGGTCTGACCGTTATTCTGATGGGCTTTCCTCTGTATGTAAGGAGCTTCTTTGTCCTGGCTGCTTTCAAGAGGGTCTGCCTACAATTATAATTCTTCATTCTTACTATTGGGTGTCTTGAGGACTTTCAATAATCTATAATCTTGGGGGGAAACCGTTCTGCCTCTAATACATGAACGCTGGTTCCATTCGTGAGATTGGGAAATTTTTCATGAACAACTTGTTCCACTCTATCTTCTAGACTTCTTTCTTTCTCCTCCCCTTCAGGGATTCCTATAATTCTGACGTTGGAATGTTTCATGGCATCATTTATTTCCCTGATTCTGTTTTCATGGCTTCTAAGCTGTTGTTCAAGGCTTCCTCTTGATCCTTTCTCTCTATCTCTTTGTCCTCCAGATCACTAATTCTATCTTCTGTCTCAGTTACCCTAGCTTTTAGAGAATTTAGATTAGATTGGAACTCATTGAGAGCATTGTGAACATCATCCCTGGTGGTTTTCAGTTCTGCCCTAACATTGTGAACATCATCCCTGGTGGCTTTCAGTTCTGCCCTAATCAATTCTGTTTGGTCATCCATGGCTTTCTCCAACCTAGCTATTGCCCTGAATATATCTTGCTAATATTGTTAGCCTGAATTCCCTTTCTGACATATTGTCTATGTCGATAGCCATTAGCTCTGTTGCAGAAGGCCCATCCTCTGTATTTTTCTTCTGTTGGGCATTCCTCCTCCTAGTCATTTTGGTGAGAGATGACTGAACGGATGTAGCTGGATGTATCCACTGCGGTGCAGTCAAGATGCACCCTGGAACACTTCTGAGCAATCAGGATTCCCCATCCAAATAAGAGAAAAAAGAAAAGAAAAAAAAGAGAGAGAGAGGGAAAAAAAGGGAAGATAAAAGAGAAGATAAAAGAGAAGGCTCAGAATGGGCCCCAAGGTAAGATTTATTAAGTATACAAACAAAAGCAAACAAAAAGACTGATAAAAGTATATGACAAGAGAAAAAAAAAATATATATATATATAAGCAAAAAAAGGAAGAACCTTGTCAAAAAGAACCCCAAGTATAACATTTATATACTATCAGGACAAACACAAATACACAGAAACACTGGTGAAAGAAAAAGATGGGAGAGTGGTTATAAATTCTCAGTGTGGTAGAGGAAGGTTATTTTGATTCTTCCTGGATGTATCTTGATATCTTTGTTAAAGGACTCAACTTTCCTAAGATAAAGGGGGATTAAAAATTGGTTTACCTAGAGGGGTAGCATTGATTGGGGAAAGGGGGTTACCTTGAAGTTTAACTCTATATGAATATTAGAAAATTTAAAAAAAAAAGAATAAACTAGACTAAACTAAACTATAATGAAAAAAATTTTAAAAATAGGAAAGCAAAAGAAAAACACGGGTGTATGTATCAAAAAGTTCAGGTTAGAAGGTTATTATGGAATTTGATGTACTGGACATCTAACTGTGATGGTAAATAGGTTAAAAAATTATCTATATAAAAAAATGAACGAGAATAGTGGGAATGAGTTAAAAATAAAAGTTGTATCTATGAAGTAGTGGTGGTTGTTTTCTTGTCATCTTTTTTTTTTTTTCTTTCCTGGTTGGTTTTCTGGGGGAGGGGCCTGCCACATGGGTTTTCAGCCAATGATGTTCCCTGAGTTAAGTTCTCCCGCCCCCCTCAATGGGGTGGGCTCTGAGGAAACCAGTTTTTCAGGCTTTTGTTCTTTGGAGGTTTTTGTTTGTTTGTTCATTTTTTTTTTTTTTTTATCTCGCCTTGACAGCTTTTGATGGTTTTTGGAGGTTTAGAGGAAAGCAAACTGCACCCCGACCTCGCTCTCAGAGAGAAGCCTCAGTCTGCTCCCCTGTGGGTGCTGCAGAGCTGCTGGCAGAGCAGGTTCCGAGTCGTGGTCCCTGGGGATGCAGGATCTCCTGCTTGTACCCAAAACCATGGCAATGGCAGCTGTCCGGGCAGCTCCAGACTGCCAGAGAGGTTCCAAGCAGCAATCGCACACTGAGATTTTCCCACTGGCCCAGGCTGGGAGTGCCTGGTCTTTCCGGGTCTGAGAGTACCCAGCTGGCACCTGCGTGTACCTCTCCCAGGGGAGGGTGTGGGTGCGCACGTCTTAAGCTCTGATAGTACAGCTCAGCATTCTGCCATGTAGTGAGGCTCCCGGCCCCTCATGGGAGCTGGACCCCACGCGTTCTCGGGGACGCTGGTGGCTCAGGGACCAAGACCTGGTTTCTCTGCCGCACTCTCTCTGGCTCAGCACCCAGGGAGGCTGTCCTGGGTCTGGGGACTTAAGCCCCTGTCCCTAACCTCCCCAATTCCCACAACTTCCCCCTGCAATCCTTTGCTCTTTTTGAGTGCTTTCAACCAGACTCCAAGTTAATGCTGGTGCCCAGATGCAGGGTACTCTCGTATTGGGGTATTACTTTCCAGTGGGTCGCCTCTGCTGGCTCCCCCCCCCCTTTTGTTTATCTTCTGATATCAGTCCAATGTTCCCACTCTGCTTTACCTGCCCACTGGCGTCTTCTGCCCCTGTAGAGATCCAGACATGTATAATTCTAATCTCAGGCTGATTTCATGGGTGATCGGAGTTCTTTGGTAGGTAATCAGCTCACTTTAGGGTACAGGTTGAAACGGCGCCTCCTCCTACTCCCCCACCATCTTGTCTCCTCCATGAACATCTGTTTTTAATTATATATGTTGTTTTGAAAATTTAACAACTGAACTAAGAAAAAAAAACTATGAGTTCTTTCAACAAAGTGAATATTTTGTTGGAAAAAAAAAGACTAGAAAAGTTGTATAGTGTTATATACCAAAATCTTATTTCATAAAACTTACCAACTTAAAAATTCTTAAAATTTTAAAAATTTTTTAAAAATTTAAAAGTGCATCTAGGTAGCTCAGTGGGTTTAAAGCCTCTGCCTTCAGCTTGGGTCGTGATCCCAGGGTCCTGGGATCAAGCCCCACATTGGGCTCTCTGCTCTGTAAGGAACCTGCTTCCTCCTCTCTCTCTGCCTGCCTCTCTGCCTACTTGTGATCTTTGTCTGTCAAATAAATAAGTAAAACCTTAAAAAAATTTAAAAGTTATCTGTGATACTTTTATTTGTAGCTTCTTTTTATGAAAAATTGATTAAAAGTTACTAGGAGGGTTTTTTCACATGTACTTTTAAAATGACAGAAACTCCAGAAAATAATTATTTGAGATTTCCTATTCAAAGACGTTTAGATTTCAAGTTTCCTGGGATCAAATGAGAGAAGAAAGCAAGATCCTTATATTTCGGGAAACCAGATCATTCAATCATCCATCATTCCATGATGCAAAAATCACAAGTTCCAGAGTGCTTGATTAAGAAATGGATACTTATACTCTGAATTTTCTATCTAATAGATATAGATCATAATTTCTTTGTCTACATCATAGTCTTCCAGCATCATGTATATGTTTAGAGGTTACTGTTACTCAATAACTCTATCTTCAGCATATAGGACTAAAGCATCAGAGCTCTTGATAGATGAAAACTAAAGATCAATGTTAACACCCTTGATAATTCACTTTGCAAAACTTGTCCGTGGGAGGGAGTGAAACTTTTTTTTTCTTAAAAAAAAAAAAAACTTATTAACATATAATGTATTGTTTCAGGGGTACAAGTCTGTGATTCATCAGTATTACACAATTCATGGCACTCACCATAACACATACCCTCCCCAGTGTCCATCACCCATCCACCACAGCCCTCCCACCTCACTACCCTCCAGCATCCCTGAGATTTTCTGTTTTCTGAGATTATGAGTGTCTTATGGTATGTCTGCCTCTCTGGTTTCCTCTTGTTTCATTTTTCCCCTCCCTTCCCTTATGATCCTCTGTCTTATTTCTCAAATTCCTCATATCACGGAGATCATATGATAATTGTCTTTCTCTGATTGACTTATTTCTGTTAGTGTAATACCCTCTAGTTCCACCCATGTCATTGCAAATGGCAAGATTTTGAGGGTTTTGATGGCTGCATAGTATTCTAGTGTATAGCTATACCACATCATTATCCAGACATCTATGGATGGAAATCTAGGCTCTTTCCATAGCTTGGCTAATATGGACATTGATGCTATAAACGTTTGGGTGCACATGCCCCTTCAGATCACTACAATTGTATCTTTAGGGTAAATATGCTGTAGTGTGATTGCAGGGTCATAGGGTAGCTCTATTTTCAACTTTTTGAGAAACCTTCATAGTGATCTCCAGAGTGGCTGCAGCAGCTTGCATTCCCACCAACAGTGTAGGAAGATTCCCCTTTCTCTGCGTCCTCGCAAACATCTGTCATTTCCTAACTTGTTAATTTTAGCCATTCTGACTGGTTTGAGGTGGTATCTCCCTGTGGTTTTGATTTGTATTTCCTTGATACCGAGTGATGTGGAGTTCTTTTTCTTGTATCTATTGGCCATCTGAATGTCCTCTTTGTAGAAATGTCTATTCATGTCTTCTGTCCATTTCTCACTCTTTTTTTTTTATTCTAAATTTTATTTTTTATAAACATATATTTTTATCCCCAGGGGTACAGGTCTGCGAATCGCCAGGTTTACACACTTCACGGCACTCACCATAGCACATACCCTCCCCAATATCCATAACCCCACCCCTCTCTCACAACCACCCTCCCCCCATCAACCCTCAGTTTGTTTTGTGAGATCAAGAGTCACTTATGGTTTGTCTCCCTCCCAATCCCATCTTGTTTCATTTATTCTTCTCCTACCCTCTTAACCCCCCATGTTGCATCTCCTCTCCCTCATATCAGGGATATCATATGATAGTTGTCTTTCTCCGATTGACTTATTTCACTAAGCATGATACCCTCTAGTTCCATCCACGTCATCGCAAATGGCAAGATTTCATTTCTTTTGATGGCTGCATAGTATTCCATTGTGTATATATAGCATATCTTCTTTGTTTGTTTTTTTTTATTTATTTTTATTTTTTATAAACATATATTTTTATCCCCAGGGGTACAGGTCTGCGAATCGCCAGGTTTACACACTTCACAGCACTCACCATAGCACATACCCTCCCCAATATCCATAACCCCACCCCCCAACCCCCCCCCCCATCAAACCTCAGTTTGTTTTGTGAGATTAAGAGTCACTTATGCGGGGCGCCTGGGTGGCTCAGTGGGGTAAGCCGCTGCCTTCGGCTCAGGTTATGATCTCAGAGTCCTGGGATCGAGTCCCACATCGGGCTCTCTGCTCAGCAGGGAGCCTGCTTCCCTCTCTCTCTCTGCCTGCCTCTCTGTCTGCTTGTGATCTCTGCCTGTCAGATAAATAAATAAAATCTTTAAAAAAAAAAAAAAGAGTCACTTATGCTTTGTCTCCTCCCAATCCCATCTGGTTTCATTTACTCTTCTCCTACCCCGTCAACCACCCATGTTGCATCTCCTCTCCCTCATATCAGGGAGATAATATGATAGTTGTCTTTCTCCGATTGACTTATTTCGCTAAACATGATACCCTCTAGTTTCATCCACGTCGTCGCAAATGGCAAGATTTCATTTCTTTTGATGGCTGCATAGTATTCCATTGTGTATATATACCACATCTTATTTATCCATTTGTCTGTTGATGGACATCTAGGTTCTTTCCATAGTTTGGCTATTGTAGACATTGCTGCTATAAACATTTGGGTGCATGTGCCCCTTCGGATCACTACATTTGTATCTTTAGGGTAAATACCCAGCAGTGCAATTGCTGGGTCATAGGGTAGATCTATTTTCAACATTTTGAGGAACCTCCATGCTGTTTTCCAGAGTGGTTGCACCAGCTTGCATTCCCACCAACAGTGTAGGAGGGTTCCCCTTTCTCCGCATCCTCGCCAGCATCTGTCATTTCCTGACTTGTTCATTTTAGCCATTCTGACTGGTGTGAGGTGATATCTCATGGTGGTTTTGATTTGTATTTCCCTGATGCCGAGTGATATGGAGCACTTTTTCATGTGTCTGTTGGCCATCTGGATGTCTTCTTTGCAGAAATGTCTGTTCATGTCCTCTGCCCATTTCTTGATTGGATTATTTGTTCTTTGGGTGTAGAGTTTGCTAAGTTCTTTATAGATTTTGGACACTAGCCCTTTATCTGATATGTCATTTGCAAATATCTTCTCCCATTCTGTCAGTTGTCTTTTGGTTTTGTTCACTGTTTCCTTTGCTGTGCAAAAGCTTTTGATCTTGATAAAATCCCAATAGTTCATTTTTGCCCTTGCTTCCCTTGCCTTTGGTGATGTTCCTAGGAAGATGTTGCTGTGGCTGAGGTCGAAGAGGTTGCTGCCTGTGTTCTCCTCAAGGATTTTGATGGATTCCTTTCTCACATTGAGATCCTTCATCCATTTTGAGTCTATTTTCGTGTGTGGTGTAAGGAAATGATCCAATTTCATTTTTCTGCATGTGGCTGTCCAATTTTCCCAACACCATTTATTGAAGAGGCTGTCTTTTTTCCATTGGACATTCTTTCCTGCTTTGTCGAAGATGAGTTGACCATAGAGTTGAGGGTCCATTTCTGGGCTCTCTATTCTGTTCCATTGATCTATGTGTCTGTTTTTGTGCCAGTACCAGGCTGTCTTGATGATGACAGCTTTGTAATAGAGCTTGAAGTCCGGAATTGTGATGCCACCAACTTTGGCTTTCTTTTTCAATATTCCTTTGGCTATTCGAGGTCTTTTCTGGTTCCATATAAATTTTAGGATTATTTGTTCCATTTCTTTGAAAAAAATGGATGGTACTTTGATAGGAATTGCATTAAATGTGTAGATTGCTTTAGGTAGCGTAGACATTTTCACAATATTTATTCTTCCAATCCAGGAGCATGGAACATTTTTCCATTTCTTTGTGTCTTCCTCAATTTCTTTCATGAGTACTTTATAGTTTTCTGAGTATAGATTCTTAGTCTCTTTGGTTAGGTTTATTCCTAGGTATCTTATAGTTTTGGGTGCAATTGTAAATGGGATGGACTCCTTAATTTCTCTTTCTTCTGTCTTGTTGTTGGCGTAGAGAAATGCAACTGATTTCTGTGCATTGATTTTATATCCTGACACTTTACTGAATTCCTGTACAAGTTCTAGCAGTCTTGGAGTGGAGTCTTTGGGTTTTCCACATAGAGTATCATATCATCTGCAAAGAGTGATAGTTTGACTTCTTCTTTGCCGATTTGGATGCCTTTAATTTCCTTTTGTTGTCTGATTGCTGAGGCTAGGACTTCTAGTACTATGTTGAATAGCAGTGGTGATAACGGACATCCCTGCCGTGTTCCTGACCTTAGCGGAAAAGCTTTAAGTTTTTCTCCATGGAGAATTATATTTGCGGTGGGTTTTTCATAGATGGCTTTGATAATATTGAGGTATGTGCCGTCTATCCCTACACTTTGAAGAGTTTTGATCAGGAAGGGATGCTGTACTTTGTCAAATGCTTTTTCAGCATCTATGGAGAGTATCATATGGTTCTTGTTCTTTCTTTTATTAATGTGTTGTATCACATTGATGGATTTGCGGATGTTGAACCAACCTTGCAGCTCTGGAATAAATCCCACTTGGTCGTGGTGAATAATCCTTTTAATGTACTGTTGAATCCTATTGGCTAGTATTTTGGCGTGAATTTTTACATCTGTGTTCATCAAGGATATTGGTCTGTAGTTCTCTTTTTTGTTGGGATCCTTGTCTGGTTTTGGGATCAAGGTGATGCTGGCCTCATAAAATGAGTTTGGAAGTTTTCCTTCTATTTCTATTTTTTGGAACAGTTTCAGGAGAATAGGAATTAGTTCTTCTTTAAATGATTGGTAGAATTCCCCCGGGAAGCCGTCTGGCCCTGGGCTTTTGTTTGTTTGGAGATTTTTGATGACTGTTTCAATCTCCTTACTGGTTATGGGTCTGTTCAGGCTTTCTGTTTCTCCCTGGTTCAGTTGTGATAGTTTATATGTCTCTAGGAATGCATCCATTTCTTCCAGATTGTCAAATTTGTTGGCGTAGAGTTGCTCATAGTATGTTCTTATATTGTCTGTATTTCTTTGGTGTTCGTTGTGATCTCTCCTCTTTCATTCATGATTTTATTTATTTGGGTCCTTTCTCCTTTCTTTTTGATAAGTCTGGCCAGGGGTTTATCAATCTTATTAATTCTTTCAAAGAACCAGCTCCTAGTTTTGTTGATTGGTTCTATTGTTTTTTTGGTTTCTATTTCATTGACTTCTGCTCTGATCTTTATGATTTCTCTTCTCCTGCTGGGTTTAGGGTTTCTTTCTTGTTCTTTCTCCAGCTCCTTTAGGTGTAGGGTTAGGTTGTGTACCTGAGACCTTTTTTGTTTCTTGAGAAAGGCTTGTACCGCTATATATTTTCCTCTCAGGACTGCCTTTGTTGTGTCCCACAGATTCTGAACCGTTGTGTTTTCATTATCATTTGTTTCCATAAATTTTTTCAATTCTTCTTTAATTTCCTGGTTGACCCATTCATTCTCTAGAAGGATGCTGTTTAGTCTCCATGTATTTGGGTTCTTTCCAAATTTCCTCTTGTTATTGAGTTCTAGCTTTAGAGCATTGTGGTCTGAAAATATGCAGGGAATGATCCCAATCTTTTGATACCGGTTGAGACTTGATTTAGGACCAAGAATGTGATCTATTCTGGAGAATGTTCCATGTGCACTAGAGAAGAATGTGTATTCTGTGGCTTTGGGATGAAATGTTCTGAATATATCTGTGATGTCCATCTGGTCCAGGGTGTCATTTAAGGTCTTTATTTCCTTGTTGATCTTTTGCTTGGATGATCTGTCCATTTCAGTGAGAGGAGTGTTAAAATCCTCTACTATTATTGTATTATTATCGATGTGTTTCTTTGATTTTGTTATTAATTGGTTTATATAGTTGGCTGCCCCCATGTTAGGGGCATAGAATTTTAAAATTGTTAGATCTTGTTGGACAAGAAGTATGATATAGTGTCCTTCCTCATCTCTTATTATAGTCTTTGGCTTAAAATCTAATTGATCTGATATAAGGATTGCCTCTCCTGCTTTCTTCTGATGTCTATTAGCATGGTAAATTCTTTTCCACCCCCTCACTTTAAACCTGGAGGTGTCTTCGGGTTTAAGATGAGTTTCTTGTAGGCAATATATAGATGGGTTTTGTTTTTTGATCCATTCTGATACCTTGTGTCTTTTGATTGGGGCATTTAGCCCATTAACATTCAGGGTAAGTATTGAGAGATATGAATTTAGTGCCATTGTATTGCCTGTAAGGTGACTGGTATTGTATATTGTCTCTGTTTCTTTCTGATCTACTACTTTGAGGGTCTCTCTTTGCTTAGAGGACCCCTTTCAATATTTCATGTAGAGCTGGTTTGGTATTTGCAAATTCTTTCAGTTTTTGTTTGTCCTGGAAGCTTTTAATCTCTCCGTCTATTTTCAATGATAGCCTAGCTGGATATAGTATTCTTGGCTGCATGTTTTTCTCATTTAGTACTCTGAATATATCATGCCAGCTTTTTCTGGCCTGCCAGGTCTCTGTGGATAAGTCTGCTGCCAATCTAATATTTTTACCATTGTATGTTACAGACTTCTTTTCCCGGGCTGCTTTCAGGATCTTTTCTTTGTCACTAAGACTTGTCAATTTTACTATTAGGTGACGGGGTGTGGACCTATTCTTATTGATTTTGAGGGGGGTTCTCTGAACCTCCTGGATTTTGATGCTTGTTCCCTTTGCCATATTGGGGAAATTCTCTCCAATAATTCTCTCCAACATACCTTCTGCTCCCCTCTCTGTTTCCTCTTCTTCTGGAATCCCAATTATTCTAATGTTGTTTCGTCTTATGGAGTCACTTATCTCTCGAATTCTCCCCTCGTGGTCCAGTAGCTGTTTGTCCCTCTTTTGCTCAGCTTCTTTATTCTCTGTCATTTGGTCTTCTATATCGCTAATTCTTTCTTCTGCCTCATTTATCCTAGCAGTGAGAACCTCCATTTTTTATTGCACCTCATTAATAGCTTTTTTTATTTCAACTTGATTAGATTTTAGTTCTTTTATTTCTCCAGAAAGGGCTTTTATATCTCCTGAGAGGGTTGCTTTAATATCTTCCATGCCTTTTTCAAGCCCGGCTAGAACCTTGAGAATCGTCATTCTGAACTCTATATCTGACATATTACCAATGTCTGTATTGATTAGGTCCCTAGCCTTTGGTACTGCTTCTTGTTCTTTTTTTTGTTGTGAATTTTTCCGCTTTGTCATTTTGTCCAGATAAGAGTATATGAAGGAGCAAGTAAAATACTAAAAGGGTGGCAACAACCCCAGGAAAATATGCTTTAGCCAAATCAGAAGAGATCCCGAATTGTGAGGGGGGAGAAAGGGGATAAAAAGGGGTTCAGAAAGAAAGAAAAAAAAAGAAACTATTAAAAAAAGAAAGCCGAGGGCGCCTGGGTGGCTCAGTGGGTTAAGCCGCTGCCTTCAGCTCAGGTCATGATCTCAGGGTCCTGGGATCGAGTCCCGCATCGGGCTCTCTGCTCAGCAGGGAGCCTGCTTCCCTTCCTCTCTCTCTGCCTGCCTCTCTGCCTACTTCTGATCTCTGTCTGTCAAATAAATAAATAAAATCTTTGAAAAAAAAAAAGCCGATAAAATATATAAAAAGGAAAAAATATATATATATATTAGATATACTATTTAAAAAACGTTAAAGAGGAAAACGGTAAAAGTTAAAAAAATTTAGCAGAAGAAGAGAAAAAAAAATTGAAAAAGAAAAAAAATTAAATTAACTGCAGGGCTATAGAACCATGGGGATTAAGCCATGAGTTCCGTGGTTTGCTTTCTCCTCCTCTGGAATTCTGCCGCTCTCCTTGGTATTGAAACTGCACTCCTTGGTAGGCGAACTTGGTCCTGGCTGGGTTTCTCGTTGATCTTCGTTGTAGTGATTCTCAAGTGTCTTTGCCCCAGGCGGAGTTGCACCACCCTTACCCGGGGCCGGGCTGAGTAATCCGCTCGGGTTTGCTGGGTTTGCTTTCGGGAGCTTTTGTTCCCTGAGCGCTTTCTGTAGAGTTCTGGAAGAGGGGAATGAAGATGGCAGCCTCCCGGTCTCTGGCCCGGAGGAGCCAAGAGCCTGGGGCCCCACTCCTCAGTGCGCCCTCAGAGAACAGTGCCCAATGACTCCCGTCACCCTGCCTCCGGCCGCGCTCCGAGCTGACCGCGCCTGCGACCGGTTCAAGGTAACCCCGAGCTGAGAGCTCACTCCTCGGCTCTGTCTCTGTAGCCGGCTTCCCCGTTCTAATACCGGTAAGCTCTGGGACACTCAGACACCCCTGATCCTTCTGTGACCCTGCGGGACCTGAGGCCGCGCTGACCCCGCCTGGGCTTCACCCCAGTTAAGCCTCTGGAGTGATGTCCCTCAGCGGAACAGAATTTTAAAAGTCCTGATTTTGTGCTTTGTTGCTCCGCCGCTCGCCGGGAGCCGGCCCCTCCCCCCGCGGTCTATCTTCCAGTCGCTTTGGATTCACTTCTCCGCCAGTCCTACCTTTCAGATA
Organism: Lutra lutra; assembly: GCF_902655055.1. Classification (NCBI taxonomy): domain Eukaryota; kingdom Metazoa; phylum Chordata; class Mammalia; order Carnivora; family Mustelidae; genus Lutra; species Lutra lutra. The sequence continues at coordinate 47,279,507 of NC_062293.1, forward strand.
GTGGTTGATTTTCTGTTTCTAGAATTGCTGTTCTTCTTCTCTTCAATCTCTCGTTGGATTTGTAGGTGTTTGCAATCTTTAGATAAGCTATTGATCTGATCTCCTGCTATCTGAAGTAGTCTCAGCCTGCTACTTCTCCGCCATCTTGACTCCTCCTGCCCACTTCTCTTTTTTAATTTTTTTACTAACATACAATGTATTATTAGTCCCAGGGGTACAGGTCTGTTAATCGCCAGGGTTTTACACTTTACAGCAGGGAGTGAAACATTTTACCAGGGAAGAAGCTGTACATTCTTGACTTGGGAAAATGCTTCTACTAAAATAACAGCTTGTGGTCTGAAAGTGTTTTGGGAAAAGCAGCATACAATTTACTTTTATTTACTTATTTATTGATCTTATTTTTAAGAATATTGTATTTATTTATTTGAGAGACAGAGAGAGAGCACACAAGCTGGGGAAGTGGTACAGGGAGAGGGAGAAGCAGACTCCCCTTGGAGCAGGGAGCCCAATGCAGGACTTGATCCCAGGACCCCAGGATCAGGACCTGAGCCAAAGGCAGATGCTTAATTGACCAAGCCACTCAGGCACCCCCACAGTTTACTTTTTTTTTTTTAAGATTTTATTTACTTATTTGACAGAAAGAGAAATCACAGGTGGGCAGAAAGGGGGGAAGCAGGATCCCTTCTGAGCAGAAAGCCTGATGTGGGGCTCGGTCTCAAGACCTTGAGATCATGACCTGAGCCTAAGGCAGAGGTTTAACCCACTGCACCACCCAGGTCCCCCCACAGTTTACTTTTTTGACAACCATCCAATAGCAAATAAAAACTTGAGAGGACTTGGATACACGGAGAATTACTTTATGAGTCTTTAAATTGGAGCTTAAAAATTTTCAGGGAAGTATTTTTTACAAATAGGTTAAACATCTGTCTCATACTGACTACCCAATAGGCAACTTAAATTTTAGTGAACTGTGTGGCCAATCTATTAATGGAAGACTCACCAGGAAGAGTAGGACCAGAGTAAGATACACAAGATTCTGTAATGAAAGAGAAAGCAGAAAGAGGTCATGAGCAGAGCAATGGGTCTTGGTGACAGGGAAGAAACACAAAACACAAAACTGAAAGCATTTTCTACGCTGATACTATACTAGGAGCTAGGTACATCATCTAATCCTACATAGGTTCTATAAGAAATGGATGGTAAACTCATTTTAAAACTGAGGAAATTGGGGTGCCTGTGTGGCTCAGTGGGTTAATGCCTCTGCCTTCAGCTCAGGTCATGATCTCAGGGTCCTGAGATCGAGCCCCACATCGGGCTCTCTGCTCAGCAGAGAGCCTGCTTCCCCCGCCCCCACATCTCTGCCTGCCTCTCTGCCTCCTTGGGATTTGTCTGTCAAATAAATAAAATATTTTTTAAAAAACTGAGGAAATTGATACTCAATAAGATTATATAATTTGTTCATGATTTTCCAACTAGCGCTGACTCAAAATATTTATATTTCCAATTGTTCCAAGGGAGAAAACTGGTATATTGAACAGGGGCACATCTGCTTTTGTGTTGTGTTATGCTGTTTTCCTGTTATTGAGCTGTAGTGCTAGGGCTGCCATGATTCAGAACTCCAGCTAGTGACTCCAGGAGACTGCAAATTCACCAGACTTTGTTCCCCATGTTTCATGACAATGGTTTTATGCCCATGAGTTTCTCATGCTCATTGTCTCCCACTTCTTTATATTTTTCTTCTCTTCTATGCCAGTTTTCTACATTTTCATGTTATAATGACAATAATCTGTCTTAAATATGTATCCTACTAGCAACCTCCAAAGTACGTTAATATATATGGCCTTTGATCCATGTGAATAGGACAGCCACCACCCCCACCCCTGCATTTTGCAAAGGGAGAAAATGAAACTCAGAAAGATTAAGCAACTTGCCTAAAGCCACCCAAGTAGGAAATGGCAAACCATGACTGATCCCCCTACCCCGCTTTTTTTAAAAATTCCTAGTCTATACCACTGACTTTTCTTGTACCTCAGGCTCACATCAGGCCTTTCAGAATTCCTTAATCCCACAGAATACATTTAAGACCTTGGAAGTGACCAAAATATCCTGAAGCATCTGAGCCAACTTCATATACCTGGTGGGGTTAAAAGCAAAACAAACAACAACATCAACAAAATCATACCTCCTTTTAGCTGTGTGTAATAGTCAGATGGAAATCTGAATTCTATTGAGCAGATATGAAGAGCACTCTCGACCAGGGCCATTTTAAACTCTGTCCATCTCACATTGGGTCACTTTGGTAAGCAGAAATGTACTGAGGGGGAAAAATTCTGTTTAAAGAGAATTTTGTTTTGAAAGCATTTAAAATAATTTTGTAAATGGTTTAGTGTGGCTATGACATTATAACCCAACTGGAATCTCTGAGCATATTTCTTTCCTAATATATGATAGAAGCCAATTCTTGAGTACCCTCCTAGGTTCAAAGTGGCTTGTAAAACTGAACATCAATAATGAAGTTATAAATTTAGCATTCCAAGCCCTAACAAAAGCCAGCCACAATAATTATAGAACAGAACTAAATTATATACATATGCAAATTACATACATATATAATTAACATATAATAATAACATATATGATATAATAAAGAGTCTGAAGAGTTCCCAAAATGACATGGAAGCTGGGAATAGAAAGATGACCTATGAAGAATAATAGGACACATGTTCCAAGCAGAGGAAAAATTCTAAAAAAAACTATACAAAACCAAAAAACCACTTAAACCTCCCACAAACATACAGTTTTCAACATACCCACTATGAAATTCTGTTCTGCTCTGATTCCCTTAGGTGATGCCTGCTTTGAAGGTCTTACTGGCTTGTTAAATTGCAATGAAGGCAAATGGGTTCCCCTTTTAACATTGACAGGTGACCTATAGCCCCATACCACTATGTTAACAAGCACTACCAACCTCTGTGCTACTCTACTGCTCCAAGCCCCTCCAGATGCCACACTGTGTTGGGGGCAGAGATGAATCTAGAGAGAAAGTCATCACACCCAAATCATGATGTTGTCAGGATCATCTCACTGTATTCTGGCAAACTACATTAAGCTGCTGATAGCAATGTAAAATTCAGCAGGATTGAAGGATCTACATTCTGATTGTCCTCTGGCTCTATGAAAATAGCTCATGTGATACTTTGTACATGAATCTCTTTTTCATGTGTAAATATCAGGAGAGAGAGAGAATCCAATAAATAAACCTGAAAATATTTGAATTACTTGGACTGTAAAGCTAGACAAGTTTACACTTTGAAGCAGCATGAATTTATATTCTGATACTATTTGTTTTAACAGATAATATTGATAATGGGTTTTCATATCAATATTATAGCACAGAGGAGTGCAGTGTCATATATGAGCACATAATTGTCTATTTAAAGAAGTGTGCATTTGCATTTACTAATACCTTGTATGCCATATGCTTGATTTTTTTAAAAGAAAAACTCTAAATAGCAAAGGCTCTTATTTTTTTCAATAATTCTTGAAAATAATACTTCTAGGCTGATAAATTTGATCAACACCAAATAGTACAGCAGGAAACTTACACACAATCTAACACTTGTGTTTGTAAAAGACACTGTTCAATTTTTTTTTTTTTTTTTTTTTTTTTTTTTTTTTTTTTTGCTTAGAGAACGTGGATTTTTTATTGTGGGTTGCAAGCAAATTTGCCCTAAATTTACTTCAAGAAGAGATATTATTTTTATTATACTAGACAGTAAAAAAAACCCAAAACGAAAATCTTCCCTTTACTCTGGAGAAAATACTGTATCTTCCAAGGCTGTTTATAATGCAAACATCCTTGAAGAGACAGTGTGAGCAAAAGGGCAGTTAGTGTTTCTGCTTGCAAGATATGTCGTGATTTTTTTTTTTTGACACTGTTCAATTTATGGCATGTTCCATATGCGGGCCAGGATACACAGAGCCTCTTAAAACTGTCTCTGAGATTTAAAGCTCATACTATTTCTTATGGACTTGGTTTGCCTGCCATTTATAATTTCCATTTATTGCTTCCTTAATAGCCTGGGCATGACCTTATATTTTGTAATCTTTTCTTTTTCCTCCTTAGGGCTTTAAATGATTTGCACATATCATCTTTAATTTTCACCTCAGTGTGACATCAGCAAAATAGAGAGGATGGATAGCACAATTCACAAAACATTATCCTTGCAACTACATTTCTAATACTTTGAAAAACAAATGAGCAGAACACACTTGCTTTTAAGCTTTTCTTGACAATGTTTTCTAGAAGGCTGATTCTAGTACTCAAATTCCAGTATTCAAATCTTGTGCACCAAAACAATAAACAAAGACTTTTCACTTCAACCCCAAATTCAGCAAATGGGGTTTACATAGGGAATATTTTTCTTCAAGTAAGTTGAGAGTACAGTTTTGAGACTAAGAGGTGAGAGTAGAGTTGAGAAAGTATAATCCATCTTTACTCGGAATTAATGAGATGGAAGGCAGATATTATCATCATATACTTCTAGAGCTCCTAGGAAACTTAGAGACCACAAGACCAGTCCTCTCAGTACTGAGGACACTGAAGCCTGATAGCTTTCTTAGCATCAGAGAGTTTCTGATAGTAGTTGGGACCACTCAGGCATTCCAACTGCAGGTCTTATGTGTTTTCTACTACATCAAGCTCTTTTCTTTAAGAACCTGATCTAAACTAATCAAAGCAGATGTAAAAAAATATATATATATATCAACAAACATAAATATCAATGGGGGGAAATGGCACAACGTGAGAGGGGAGTACTGAATGATTAAGATGTTTTATTTTATGAAAATGAAGAAGAGGAGGCCATTCCAGTGATGAGCAGTAACAGTATTAAAGACAACTTATATCACTTAGGTCCCTCATCCTTTATTTTCTTCTGATACTTAAATCCCCTTGATAAATCCTATCAATATCATTCCATTATATAATTAATATATAGTCATCCAAATCATACTTAAATCCATTTAGTGATGGAAAATATACTGTTTCAGAGGCACGCATTTCATCTGACTTAACCCAAACCTATTTCCTTTCAAGTTCTTTCCTTGAACACTTGATGTATAGATTAATTTACTCTTTCTATAATGGAAAAAATGTATCTGAATCTAATATAAATGCAAAGAATTTGCTATCCTTTATGATGAAACATGCAAATCCAAAAAGTGAATTAAAATGATCTTTTTCAACTTTTCCACTGTGAAGTATGGCAATTGTATTAGGTACTTTATCAGTTTCCATGATAGCCTTGAAATATATGATTTTATATATATATATACATAATCAAATGATTTAAGAAGTTAATAGCATCATTAGAAAGTTGGGGCTATAGCTAAGTTTCTTTCCTTGCATTACAATGTCACAAACCTTTAATATCTTTGAACCAAATAATAATTTCTTGAATATAAAAAAAATCAAGAGTCTTATTTACCTTCTAGTGAAGCAGTCATTTATTATGAACTGTTCAATGGTAACGTAAGATTTTCTATGGAAAGTACAGACGGATGAATGATAAGTACTAGTGTGAATGAAAAACATCTCAAGGCAAAAATTCAGAAACCATACATAATAGAAAAAGATGTTTATGGAACACAATCAATGACCTTGTCTTGAATTCTGTGTCTGAAAGAGAAATGTTCTTAGTAGAGGCTTCAACTAGAGACCATATTTTGTCTACCGTCACTGCTAAACTTTCCATGGATGAAGAGTCAGATTTAAATTTGAGTAAATCAGATTTTGCCCTTTAGTTAATTCTGATCCATACAGTATCATAAGTGCAAAGCCTTCAAGTTCTTTCTAAGAATACTCTTTGAACTATTATTTTTTTAATTTTAACTTATCCCAAATTTATTGTTTTCTGTGTCTCAATATGACCACATGCACGTCGATCAGAGATGCCCTTTCCATGTATATGTATGTACATATGTATATGCGATCATACATACCATGTATCATTAATTCACTATACTGTGTAATGTACTACAATTGTTCTTGCTTTAAGGAATAGCAAAGTAACCCAGCATACCTCAAAAGAAGAAATTGAAAGAAAGAAAGAAAGAAAGAAAGCTAAACAGCAATCTCCACCTTGAAAAATAAAAAGATTAAACAATGGACTGTGTATTTGGAAAAACAAAGGCAATTTAGGAGTATTTTCTACACCTCAAAACTACAGGTAGAGCAAAAACAGTCATGATTAACTCCTTTAGCCCACTGGAGCCAGTTCAGCTTACGGGAGACAAATTGTTAAATTCTCAGTAATCTGGGGAGGAGTTTATTAAGTATAACCTTTATTAAAAAGTAAATTGAAGTTTACAATTGAATAAGATATCAAAAACAAATTGATAGAAACTAAAAATTCATAATTTCCTAATTATTTTGCTACATTTTACTATTATCAATATGCTTGATGTGGTTTAAGTCGATTATTTTACCAGCGCCAGGGAAACACTATACAATCATGTGACACTGAACATCTCTTTCCGACACCTCTTTCACTGCTTTTAGTTGGTGCCTTAAAATAGACCATAGTGGGGATACTTACAGCACAGAAATCAACCTAAGCTGCAATGCAAGGTGTTTTATCCCCCTCCATCCCAAAGGCAGCTGCTACTAAACATTTAAAAGCACACCATTGATATTCTGAACAGAGATGAATGTAGCTTAGTGGTTCACAACACAACCTCTGAATCTGACCTTGTCCATTAATATCTGTGTGCTCTTGCACAATTTTCTTAAATAAGTCATGGCCTAGTCACTACATCTGTAAAATGGTTTATAAATCTTTTGAAGCACTAACACTGTGTCTGGATTGGAAATTTAAGTGAACAGTAAATGCTAACTGTAATCACTATCAACCACAAGATGGAGCAATAAACCACAGAAAGGGCCAGTGGATTTAGTCTTATGTTCAAGAGAACTGGTAAAACAGACAAATTAGGTTTTTTCATAATTTACTTAGTTCTTTATATAGAATTGTATGCCTTAGGAGCCACCGTATAGGGAGAAATCAGTTGCATTCTCTGTAAAACCTACAGAGAATAGGGTTTTTATACTTGTATAAAAACATATATGCTTTCCTAATATTTATTTTTTTATTTATAGGGATAATCAGGAAGTGATTAGTTCAAGCAGTGGAACATAAGATGGTAACGTTTAAGGCTTGAGAAAATAACATGTTAAAAAAAAACAATAAAATGGAATAAGTTTTAAATTTGTAGATGGACATCTTCCAAGATGTAAATTTATTACAACTTGATACTAGAATTATCATATCATGAACTTTCTCTGATTATACTCTTCTCTTTTTTACCAAGAGATTCTATTTCTGTATTTTAATTTCAGAGTCAGAATAACTGCCATATATGAAATACACTTTCTTGAGTGTTCTGAATTCCATTTGTTATAAAAAGGCAAAAAAAAAAAATCAAGTAACAGGATATATATGCTGCAGGTCCTCCACCCTGGACACAAGATAGGACCCTTGAATTCCCTGTAACATGGCTTTGGGATGATGCCAGTGAGGTTGCCCAGTTCTCTTTGCCTGAAAACCTCCTACGCAGTTACCCCAGCTTCACAGTTCTGTAGCTTTTGCTTGTCAGTGTGAATCCTACTTGTGAATTCAAAGTGGGGAAGTGGGTTAGTAAGTGTAAAGTATAAATTCTTCAGTGTAAGGTTAGAGCTAGAAGGGGTTTTCTGCAAGTGATTGTAGGAGGCACTGTCTGCAAGGAGATAAAATCAGTCAAGAAGTTCAAGTCATAAATGGGGAAGGCACCAATGCACATCAAATTTGAATAATGAAGCATGGCTTTAAAAGGAGAAAATAGTGGAAGAATTTGTGGATAAGACATGAGAGGCTAGAAGACTTGCAGAGTATAGGAGTTTTGATGGTTGAGAAACTTGTCCATAAACTTAAAGTTTATCTGCTTCCCAACAGTGGTGGGAAGGTGGACAGTACTGCTTAAATGACCTGGACCAAATGTTCTTTATTCTCTTTCCTCCTTTTAAGGTTTGTTTCTAAGCAGTGAAACTTGGAAGAGTTTTTCAATCTATTTCCAAGATACTGACTGTCTCACCTGGTGTCTGGAATATAAGGTTATCCATTAGATGAGTATTAAGTGAATTTTCACTAAAGTGTGAATGATTCATAACCAAATTCCATAGGAATTTATAAAACTAAAGGGAGTGAGAGGTGTTGGAGAGGGTTTAAAGGTCTAAAACCTCGTGAGGCTCCCTACTACCATGGTGGAATCTCAGATATTCAGAAGCAGATGGCCAGCATACATTTTGAAATGAAAGATCATGAATTCACCTATTTAGCAAAGAGATGAATGATAAGTCGCTGCACCCTAACTTCATCAAACCAGTATCATTGCTTTCCAGAAAATAACACAATAACGACTATGTCAAAAATAGAGATTCTGAGGATACCTGGGTGGCCCAGGCAGTTAAGTGTCTGACTCTTGATTTCAGCTCAGGTCTTGATCTCGGGATGCTGAGTTCAAGCCTCTGCATTGGAGCAGAAAGGAAGGAAGGAAGGAAGGAAGGAAGAAAGGGAGAAAAGGAGATAGGGAGGGAGTTAGGGAGGGAGGGGGGATGAAAGAAAAAGAGAGAAAGAAAGAGAAAGAGAGAAAGAAAAAGAAAGGAAGGAAGGGAGGGAGGGAGAGGGAGAGAAAGAAAGGACATAGGGATTCTGGACCCATTTGACTGCTTGTCATCTCTAGATTGGTATTATAATTTCTATTTAAAAAGATAAATAATGGGGGGGAGGAGTCAAGATGGCGGAGAAGTAGCAGGCTGAGACTACTTCGGGTAGCGGGAGATCAGCTAAATAGCTTATTTAAAGATTGCAAACACCTACAAATCCAACGGGAGATTGAAGAGAAGAAGAACAGCAATTCCAGAAACAGATAATCAACCACTTTCTGCAAGGTAGAACTGGCGGAAAAGTGAATCCAAAGCGACTGGAAGATAGACCTTGGGGGGAGGGGCCGGCTCCCGGCGAGCGGCGGAGCAACGGAGCAAAATCAGGACTTTTAAAAGTCTGTTCCGCTGAGGGACATCGCTCCAGAGGCTTAACTGGGGTGAAGCCCAGGCGGGGTCAGCGCGGCCTCAGCTCCCGCAGGGTCGCAGAAGGATCGGGGGTGTCTGAGTGTCGCAGAGCTTACTGGTATTAGAACGAGGAAGCCGGCTACAGAGACAGAGCCGAGGAGTGACTCTCAGCTCGGGGTTGCCTTGAACCGGTCGCAGGCTTGGTCAGCTCGGAGCGCGGCCGGAGGCAGGGTGACGAGAGTCATTGGGCGCTGTTCTCTGAGGGCGCACTGAGGAGTGGGGCCCCGGGCTCTTGGCTCCTCCGGGCCGGAGACCGGGAGGCCGCCATCTTTATTCCGGTCCTCCGGAACTCTACGGAAAGCGCTCAGGGAACAAAAGCTCCCGAAAGCAAACCCAGCAAACCCGAGCAGATTACTCAGCGCGGCCCCGGGTAAGGGCGGTGCAACTCCGCCTGGGGCAAAGACGCTTGAGAATCACTACAACAGGCCCCTCCCCCAGAAGACAACGGGGAAACCCAGCCAGGACCAAGTTCACCTACCAAGGAGAGCGGCGGAATTCCAGAGGAGAAGAAAGCAAAGCACGGAACTCATGGCTTTCTCCCATGATTTTTTAGCCTTGCAGTTAATTTAATTTTTTTTTTCTTTTTCAATTTTTTTTTCTTTTTTCTCTTCTTCTGCTAAATTTTTTTAACTTTTACCGTTTTCTTTTTTTAACGTTTTTTAAATAGTTTATCTAATATATATATTATTTTCCTCTTTTTATATTTTTTCTTTATCGGCTTTCATTTTTTAATAGTTTCTTTTTTTTTCTTTATTTCTGAACCCCTTTTTATCCCCTTTCTCCCCCCTCACAATTCGGGATCTCTTCTGATTTGGCTAAAGCATATTTTCCTGGGGTTGTTGCCACCCTTTTACTATTTTACTTGCTCCTTCATATACTCTTATCTGGACAAAATGACAAGGCAAAAAAAATCACAACAAAAAAAAGAACAAGAGGCAGTACCAAAGGCTAGGGACCTAATCAATACAGACATTGGTAATATGTCAGATATAGAGTTCAGAATGACGATTCTCAAGGTTCTAGCCGGGCTTGAAAAAGGCATGGAAGATATTAAAGCAACCCTCTCGGGAGATATAAAAGCCCTTTCTGGAGAAATAAAAGAACTAAAATCTAACCAAGTTGAAATCAAAAAAGCTATGAATGAGGTGCAATCAAAAATGGAGGCTCTCACTGCTAGGATAAATGAGGCAGAAGAAAGAATTAGCGATATAGAAGACCAAATGACAGAGAATAAAGAAGCTGAGCAAAAGAGGGACAAACAGCTACTGGACCACGAGGGGAGAATTCGAGAGATAAGTGACTCCATAAGATGAAACAACATTAGAATAATTGGGATTCCAGAAGAAGAGGAAACAGAGAGGGGAGCAGAAGGTATATTGGAGAGAATTATTGGAGAGAATTTCCCCAATATGGCAAAGGGAACAAGCATCAAAATTCAGGAGGTGCAGAGAACCCCCCTCAAAATCAATAAAAATAGGTCCACACCCCGTCACCTAATAGTAAAATTTACAAGTCTTAGTGACAAAGAAAAGATCCTGAAGGCAGCCCGGGAAAAGAAGTCTGTAACATACAATGGTAAAAATATTAGATTGGCAGCAGACTTATCCACAGAGACCTGGCAGGCCAGAAAAAGCTGGCATGATATATTCAGAGTACTAAATGAGAAAAACATGCAGCCAAGAATACTATATCCAGCTAGGCTATCATTGAAAATAGAAGGAGAGATTAAAAGCTTCCAGGACAAACAAAAACTGAAAGAATTTGCAAATACCAAACCAGCTCTACATGAAATATTGAAAGGGGTCCTCTAAGCAAAGAGAGACCCTCAAAGTAGTAGATCAGAAAGAAACAGAGACAATATACAATAACAGTCACCTTACAGGCAATACAATGGCACTAAATTTATATCTCTCAATACTTACCCTGAATGTTAATGGGCTAAATGCCCCAATCAAAAGACACAGGGTATCAGAATGGATAAAAAAACAAAAACCATCTATATGTTGCCTACAAGAAACTCATCTTACACCCGAAGACACCTCCAGGTTTAAAGTGAGGGGGTGGAAAAGAATTTACCATGCTAATGGACATCAGAAGAAAGCAGGAGTGGCAATCCTTAAATCAGATCAATTAGATTTTAAGCCAAAGACTATAATAAGAGATGAGGAAGGACACTATATCATACTAAAAGGAACTGTCCAACAAGAAGATCTAACAATTTTAAATATCTACGCCCCTAACGTGGGGGCAGCCAACTATATAAACCAATTAATAACAAAATCAAAGAAACACATCGACAAGAATACAATAATAGTAGAGGATTTTAACACTCCCCTCACTGAAATGGACAGATCATCCAAGCAAAAGATCAACAAGGAAATAAAGGCCTTAAATGACACACTGGACCAGATGGACATCACAGATATATTCAGAACATTTCATCCCAAAGCAACAGAATACACATTCTTCTCTAGTGCACATGGAACATTCTCCGAATAGATCACATTCTTGGTCCTAAATCAAGTCTCAACCGGTATCAAAAGATTGGGATCATTCCCTGCATATTTTCAGACCACAATGCTCTAAAGCTAGAACTCAATAACAAGAGGAAATTTGGAAAGACCCCAAATACATGGAGACTAAACAGCATCCTTCTAAAGAATGAATGGGTAAACCAGGAAATTAAAGAAGAATTGAAAAAATTTATGGAAACAAATGATAATGAAAACACAACGGTTCAGAATCTGTGGGACAAAACAAAGGCAGTCCTGAGAGGAAAATATATAGCGGTACAAGCCTTTCTCAAGAAACAAGAAAGGGCTCAGGTACACAACCTAACCCTACACCTAAAGGAGCTGGAGAAAGAACAAGAAAGAAACCCTAAACCCAGCAGGAGAAGAGAAATCATAAAGATTAGAGCAGAAATCAATGAAATAGTAACCAAAAAAACAATAGAACTAATCAACGAAACTAGGAGCTGGTTCTTTGAAAGAATTAGTAAGATTGATAAACCCCTGGCCAGACTTATCAAAAAAAAAAGAGAAAGGACCCAAATAAATAAAATCATGAATGAAAGAGGAGAGATCACAACGAACACCAAAGAAATACAGACAATTATAAGAACATACTATGAGCAACTCTATGCCAACAAATTTGACAATCTGGAATTAATGGATGCATTCCTAGAGACATATAAACTACCACAACTGAACCAGGAAGAAATAGAAAGCCTGAACAGACCCATAACCAGTAAGGAGATTGAAAAAGTCATCAAAAATCTCCAAACAAACAAAAGCCCAGGGCCAGACGGCTTCCCGGGGGAATTCTACCAAACATTTAAAGAAGAACTAATTCCTATTCTCCTGAAACTGTTCCAAAAAATAGAAATGGAAGGAAAACTTCCAAACTCATTTTATGAGGCCAGCATCACCTTGATCCCAAAACCAGACAAGGATCCCAACGAAAAAGAGAACTACAGACCAATATCCTTGATGAACACAGATGCAAAAATTCTCGCCAAAATACTAGCCAATAGGATTCAACAGTACATTAAAAGGATTATTCACCACGACCAAGTGGGATTTATTCCAGGGCTGCAAGGTTGGTTCAACATCCGCAAATCAATCAATGTGATACAACACATTAATAAAAGAAAGAACAAGAACCATATGATACTCTCCATAGATGCTGAAAAAGCATTTGACAAAGTACAGCATCCCTTCCTGATCAAAACTCTTCAAAGTGTAGGGATAGACGGCACATACCTCAATATTATCAAAGCCATCTATGAAAAACCCACCGCAAATATCATTCTCCATGGAGAAAAACTGATAGCTTTTCCACTAAGGTCAGGAACACGGCAGGGATGTCCGTTATCATCACTGCTATTCAACATAGTACTAGAAGTCCTAGCCTCAGCAATCAGACAACAAAAGGAAATTAAAGGCATCCAAATCGGCAAAGAAGAAGTCAAACTATCACTCTTTGCAGATGATATGATACTCTATGTGGAAAACCCAAAAGACTCCAAGACTGCTAGAACTTGTACAGGAATTCAGTCAAGTGTCAGGATATAAAATCAATGCACAGAAATCAGTTGCATTTCTCTACACCAACAACAAGACAGAAGAAAGAGAAATTAAGGAGTCCATCCCATTTACAATTGCACCCAAAACTATAAGATACCTAGGAATAAACCTAACCAAAGAGACTAAGAATCTATACTCAGAAAAGTATAAAGTACTCATGAAAGAAATTGAGGAAGACACAAAGAAATGGAAAAATGTTCCATGCTCCTGGATTGGAAGAATAAATATTGTGAAAATGTCTATGCTTCCTAAAGCAATCTACACATTTAATGCAATTCCTATCAAAGTAACATCCATTTTTTTCAAAGAAATGGAACAAATAATCCTAAAATTTATATGGAACCAGAAAAGTACTCGAATAGCCAGAGGAATATTGAAAAAGAAAGCCAAAGTTGGTGGCATCACAATTCCGGACTTCAAGCTCTATTACAAAGCTGTCATCATCAAGACAGCATGGTACTGGCACAAAAACAGACACATAGATCAAAGGAACAGAATAGAGAGCCCAGAAATGGACCCTCAACTCTATGGTCAACTCATCTTCGACAAAGCAGGAAAGAATGTCCAATGGAACAAAGACAGCCTCTTCAATAAATGGTGTTGGGAAAATTGGACAGCCACATGCAGAAAAATGAAAGTGGATCATTTCCTTACACCACACACGAAAATAGACTCAAAATGGATGAAGGATCTCAATGTGAGAAAGGAATCCATCCAAATCCTCGAGGAGAACACAGGCAGCAACCTCTTCGACCTCAGCCACAGCAACATCTTCCTAGGAACATCACCAAAGGCAAGGGAAGCAAGGGCAAAAATGAACTTTTGGGATTTTATCAAGATCAAAAGCTTTTGCACAGCAAAGGAAACAGTGAACAAAACCAAAAGACAACTGACAGAATGGGAGAAGATATTTGCAAATGACATATCAGATAAAGGGCTAGTGTCCAAAATCTATAAAGAACTTAGCAAACTCTACACCCAAAGAACAAATAATCCAATCAAGAAATGGGCAGAGGACATGAACAGACATTTCTGCAAAGAAGACATCCAGATGGCCAACAGACACATGAAAAAGTGCTCCATATCACTCGGCATCTGGGAAATACAAATCAAAACCACCATGAGATATCACCTCCCACCAGTCAGAATGGCTAAAATGAACAAGTCAGGAAATGACAGATGCTGGCGAGGATGCGGAGAAAGGGGAACCCTCCTACACTGTTGGTGGGAATGCAAGCTGGTGCAACCACTCTTGAAAACAGCATGGAGGTTCCTCAAAATGTTGAAAATAGAACTACCCTATGACCCAGCAATTGCACTGCTGGGTATTTACCCTAAAGATACAAACGTAGTGATCCGAAGGGGCACGTGCACCCGAATGTTTATAGCAGCAATGTCTACAATAGCCAAACTATGGAAAGAACCTAGATGTCCATCCACAGACGAATGGATAAAGAAGATGTGGTATATATACACAATGGAACACTATGCAGCCATCAAAAGAAATGAAATCTTGCCATTTGTGACGACTTGGATGGAACCAGAGGGTATCATGCTTAGCGAAATAAGTCAATCGGAGAAATACAACTATCATTTGATCTCCCTGATATGAGGGAGAGGAGATGCAACATGGGGGGTTGCGGGGGTAGGAGAAGAGTAAATGAAACAAGATGGGATTGGGAGGGAGACAAACCATAAGTGACTCTTAATCTCACAAAACAAACTGAGTGTTGATGGGGGGAGGGGGTTGGGAGAGGGGGTAGGGTTATGGATATTGGGGAGGGTATGTACTATGGTGAGTAGTGTAGTAGTAGTAGTAGTAGTAGTATGCTGTGAAGTGTGTAAACCTGGCGATTCGCAGACCTGTACCCCTGGGGATAAAAATATATGTCTATAAAGCTGTAAAAAAAAAAAAAAAAAGGAAAAAAGAAAGGATGAATACCCAAGTTTTGAAGCAACATGGACGGGACTGGAAGAGATTATGCTGAGTGAAATAAGTCAAGCAGAGAGAGTCAATTTTCATATGGTTTCACTTATTTGTGGAGCATAACAAATAGCATGGAGGACAAGGGGAGATGGAGAGGAGAAGGGAGTTGAGGGAAATTGGAAGGGGAGGTGAACCATGAGAGACTATGGACTCTGAAAAACGATCTGAGAATTTTGAAGGGGTGTGTGGGAGGTTGGGGGCACCAGGTGGTGGGTATTGTAGAGGGCACGGATTGCATGGAGCACTGGGTGTGGTGCAAAAATAATGAATACTGTTATGCTGAAAAAAATAAAAAATTAAAAAAAAAACTGAAAAGCAAAAATAAGCTTTCAACAGAACTGAGTTTCATAGCCATGATAGAAAACACAGTGATCTAGTTTTCACAACTTATAAGAAATATATTAAGAACTGACATTATTATTTGTAATCTGAAGGACTCCAAATTCTGCTTATTTCTTCCATTTGTATCTTCCTTTCACCAAATTATTTTGTAGGGATCAGTCTGATCTATTGATCAGAGATCAGCACTCTATGTCAGAAATATCCTAATAGATTGGACAGCCACAGGCAGAAAAATGAAATTGGATCATTTCCTTACACCACACACGAAAATAGACTCAAAATGGATGAAGGATCTCAATGTGAGAAAGGAATCCATCCAAATCCTCGAGGAGAACACAGGCAGCAACCTCTTCGACGTCAGCCGCAGCAACATCTTCCTAGGAACATCACCAAAGGCAAGGGAAGCAGGGCAAAAATGAACTTTTGGGATTTTATCAAGATCAAAAGCTTTTGCACAGCAAAGGAAACAGTGAACAAAACCAAAAGACAACTGACAGAATGGGAGAAGATATTTGCAAATGACATATCAGATAAAGGGCTAGTGTCCAAAATCTATAAAGAACTTAGCAAACTCAACACCCAAAGAACAAATAATCCAATCAAGAAATGGGCAGAGGACATGAACAGACATTTCTGCAAAGAAGACATCCAGATGGCCAACAGACACATGAAAAAGTGCTCCATATCACTCGGCATCTGGGAAATACAAATCAAAACCACCATGAGATATCACCTCACACCAGTCAGAATGGCTAAAATTAACAAGTCAGGAAATGACAGATGCTGGCGAGGATGCGGAGAAAGGGGAACCCTCCTACACTGTTGGTGGGAATGCAAGCTGGTGCGACCACTCTGGAAAACAGCATGGAGGTTCCTCAAAATGTTGAAAATAGAACTACCCTATGACCCTGCAATTGCACTGCTGGGTATTTACCCTAAAGATACAAACGTAGTGATCCGAAGGGGCACGTGCACCCGAATGTTTATAGCAGCAATGTCTACAATAGCCAAACTATGGAAAGAACCTAGATGTCCATCTACAGACGAATGGATAAAGAAAATGTGGTATATATACACAATGGAATACTATGCAGGCATTAAAAAAGAAATGAAATCTTGCCATTTGCGACGACGTGGATGGAACTAGAGGGTATCATGCTTAGCGAAATAAGTCAATCGGAGAAAGACAACTATCATATGATCTCCCTGATATGAGGGAGAGGAGATGCAACATGGGGGGTCGAAGGGGTAGGAGAAGAGTAAATGAAACAAGATGGGATTGGGAGGGAGACAAACCATAAGTGACTCTTAATCTCACAAAACAAACTGAGGGTTGATGGGGGGAGGGGGTTGGGAGAGGGGGTGGGGTTATGGATATTGGGGAGGGTTTGTGCTATGGTGAGTGTTGTGAAGTGTGTAAACCTGGCAATTCGCAGACCTGTACCCCTGGGGATAAAAATATATGTTTATAAAGCTGTAAAAAAAAAAAAAAAGAAAGAAAGAAGGAAAGAAAGGATGAATACCCAAGTTTTGTAGCAACATGGACGGGACTGGAAGAGATTATGCTGAGTGAAATAAGTCAAGCAGAAAGAGTCAATTATCATATGGTTTCACTTATTTGTGGAGCATAACAAATAGCATGGAGGACAAGGGGAGATGGAGAGGAGAAGGGAGTTGAGGGAAATTGGAAGGGGAGGTGATCCATGAGAGACTATGGACTCTGAAAAACGATCTGAGAATTTTGAAGGGGTGGGGGGTGGGAGGTTGGGGGCACCAGGTGGTGGGTATTGTAGAGGGCACGGATTGCATGGAGCACTGGGTGTGGTGCAAAAATAATGAATACTGTTATGCTGAAAAAAATAAAAATTAAAAAAAAAAAGAGCAACTGGCAAGGGATGGAACGTCTTATAATTTGTTCATTACATATATGATGTCTTTAAATATGCAGGTTTTGTTATTCCCTTTTATGCCTAGTGTTTTAAAAGTTTTTAATCATTAAAAATATTGAACATTATAAAATGTTGTTATTGGGCCTGTGAGTGGCTTGCTAGGTTAAGCATCTATCTGCCTTTGGCTCAGGTCATGATTTGGGAGTCTTGGGATGGAGCCCCAGTAGGGCTCCCTGCTCAAGGAGTCTGCTTCTCCTTCTCTTCTACCCCTCTCTCCACTTGTACTTTTTCTCTCTCTCTCAAATAAGATCTTTTAAAAAATCTTATAACATCTATCAAGATACATAATTTTTTTAGTGCAGGGACACATTGCCTGATATTCTAATGGTAAATCATCCTTGAATATTTGCAGTAAAGCTTTCTTTAATGTAATGTGTAACTGTCATGTATTTTACATAGTAAACATACTCTTGAATTTATATTTTACTCTCCTGTTCCTTTATTACAAGTTTTTGGATTATCTTTATACTTTTGGACTGATTTCATTGTATAGACTATCACAAAACATTTTTCAGATTCAGGTGGGGTAAAAATAATCACACATTTATGGCACCAGAAGCATAAACAGAAGAACAACTTTGGTTCTCATGCTTCCATCAAAGAGAAAATAGTTATATTTGTGTATATATATGTAAATACATATATTTATGTAATTATGTATATATTTGTACCCTTATGAGATGTTATGATCAGTATATTGAGCAGTGATTCTTTTTTTTAAAGATTTTATTTATTTATTTGACAGAGAGAGATCACAAATAGGCAGAGAAGCAATCAGAGAGAGAGGGGGAAGCAGGCTCCCTGCTAAGCAGAGAGCCTGATGTGGGGTTTCATTCCAGGACCCCGAGATCATGACCTAAGCCAAAGGCAGAGGCTTAACCCACTGAGCCACCCAGAGACCCCTTGAGCAGTGATTCTTAACAACTCCTTAGGGCATGCCTCCCTATTCTACTAATATGACTCATGATTACCTACTAAGAACAGTGAAGGCAAGGACATACAAAGTTGAGAAGAACTGGCTTAAAGGGAATTGCTAATGTGAATAGCAAGAAGATATCTGGATTTAGGGCAAAGGAAGTAGAAGGTGAATGGCTAAGCTCCTCAATTTTCTCTCATGCTATGGGCAATGGAGTTTAGTATAATTTCTTTTTTTAAAGATTTTATTTATATGACAGACAGAGATCACAAGTAGGCAGAGACAGGACGGGGGGTGGGGGAAGCAGTCTTCCTGCTGAGCAGGGAGCCCAATGCAGCGCTCAATCCCAGGACCCTGAGATCATGACCCGAGCCAAAGGTAGAGGCTTTAACCCACTGAGCCACCCAGGTGACCCAGACTGGGTTTGCTATTTAAGCATGGAATTTCCTCTTTTCGTCTATTATAATTAAAATAATCTTTTTGTGTTTGTCTCCTATACTTTTCTGCTATACACAAGGCCCACTATTTTGTCAATTTTTTTTAAAAAAGATCTTATTCTGTTGACTAGTTGCTGAAATACATGTATAGATGAGGAGGCATTGGTATTAAGGGTATATGTTTCTTTTAGAGGGCCTTTCAAGAGATAAAGCACTTCTTCCCATTTCATAGTGTATTACTAAGCTAAGTTTTTAATAATTTTTTTTATTTTTTATAAACATATATTTTTATCCCCAGGGGTACAGGTCTGCGAATCGCCAGGTTTACACACTTCACAGCACTCACCATAGCACATACCCTCCCCAATATCCATAACCCCACCTCCCTCCCAACATCCCTCCCCCCATCAACACTCAGTTTGTTTTGTGAGATTAAGAGTCACTTATGGTTTGTCTCCCTCCCAATCCCATCTTGTTACATTTATTCTTCTCCTACCCCCTTAACCCCCCATGTTGCATCTGCTCTCCCTCATATCAGGGAGATCATATGATAGTTGTCTTTCTCCGATTGACTTATTTCGCTAAACATGATACCCTCTAGTTCCATCCACGTCATCGCAAATGGCAAGATTTCATTTCTTTTGATGGCTGCATAGTATTCCATTGTGTATATATACCACATCTTCTTTATCCATTCGTCTGTTGATGGACATCTAGGTTCTTTCCATAGTTTGGCTATTGTAGACATTGCTGCTATAAACAGCAAAGGAAACAGTGAACAAAACCAAAAGACAACTGACAGAATGGGAGAAGATATTTGCAAATGACATATCAGATAAAAGGCTAGTGTCCAAAATCTATAAAGAACTTAGCAAACTCAACACCCAAAGAACAAATAATCCAATCAAGAAATGGGCAGAGGACATGAACAGACATTTCTGCAAAGAAGACATCCAGATGGCCAACAGACACATGAAAAAGTGCTCCATATCACTCGGCATCTGGGAAATACAAATCAAAACCACCATGAGATATCACCTCCCACCAGTCAGAATGGCTAAAATGAACAAGTCAGGAAATGACAGATGCTGGCGAGGATGCGGAGAAAGGGGAACCCTCCTACACTGTTGGTGGGAATGCAGGCTGGTGCAACCACTCTGGAAAACAGCATGGAGGTTCCTCAAAATGTTGAAAATAGATCTACCCTATGACCCAGCAATTGCACTGCTGGGTATTTACCCTAAAGATACAAACGTAGTGATCCGAAGGGGCACGTGCACCCGAATGTTTATAGCAGCAATGTCTACAATAGCCAAACTATGGAAAGAACCTAGATGTCCATCTACAGACGAATGGATAAAGAAGATGTGGTATATATACACAATGGAATACTATGCAGCCATCAAAAGAAATGAAATCTTGCCATTTGCGACGACGTGGATGGAACTAGAGGGTATCATGCTTAGCGAAATAAGTCAATCGGAGAAAGACAACTATCATATGATCTCCCTGATATGAGGGAGAGGAGATGCAACATGGGGGGTAAGGGGGTAGGAGAAGAATAAATGAAACAAGATGGGATTGGGAGGGAGACAAACCATAAGTGACTCTTAATCTCACAAAACAAACTGAGGGTTGATGGGGGGAGGGGGGTTGGGAGAGTGGGGGTGGGTTTATGGATATTGGGGAGGGTATGTGCTATGGTGAGTGCTGTGAAGTGTGTAAACCTGGCGATTCGCAGACCTGTACCCCTGGGGATAAAAATATATGTTTATAAAGCTGTAAAAAAAAAAAAAAGAAAAAAGAAAAAAGAAAGGATGAATACCCAAGTTTTGTAGCAACATGGACGGGACTGGAAGAGATTATGCTGAGTGAAATAAGTCAAGCAGAGAGAGTCAATTATCATATGGTTTCACTTATTTGTGGAGCATAACAAATAGCATGGAGGACAAGGGGAGATGGAGAGGAGAAGGGAGTTGAGGGAAATTGGAAGGGGAGGTGAACCATGAGAGACTATGGACTCTGAAAAACGATCTGAGAATTTTGAAGGGGTGGGGGGTGGGAGGTTGGGGACACCAGGTGGTGGGTATTGTAGAGGGCACGGATTGCATGGAGCACTGGGTGTGGTGCAAAAATAATGAATACTGTTATGCTGAAAAAATAAAAAAAATTTAAAAAATATATATATGTTTATAAAAAATAAAATTAAAAAAAATGAGTCATAGACCTAACTGTAATCCCCAAATTATGAAACTTCTAGAAAAAAAATAGGAGAAATTGATTTTCAGTCTGGCAAAGATTTCTTAAATAGAATGAAGAACACATAGTTGGACTTCCCGTTTCTTGTCTACCGTGTAAGAAGTTGGGAAGTTGCCACTGTATTCTAAGAAGTAAAAAAGTGAACAAACTAAAAAGTCAACAGCTCTTCTGGGATCTTTGAGAGAAGTGAGTTTACAGCAAACTGCTGTCCCTAGAATTGGAAAGATAGGTGAATACAGAGAATCATAGATTACTATGGCAAAAATCCACCCACAGAAAACAGGAGCAGTACTGGGGTAGAGAAAGCTGAACTTTGACAACTTTTAGAAGCTCAGTATGGACAAATCTAAGAGACAAAAACTCCAAGGGGACCCAATCATAGCCCCCACCCCCCACTCCCCACACATTGATCTCTTGAAGTTTTACCAGGTTCTCATGGGAACCATGTGCATTCTGTTTTTCACAATGTTAGCCCTCAGGAGGATTTAACCACACCCTAACCTTCTGGTCCTTTAACAGAGCCTAACTGACTTAAGAGAAGCAAAATATTCAATTCCATTCCATTGGAGCCATCCTGTCCCACCTAATAGTGTAAATTTCTGACCCTCCATAAGATTGAACAAGTACTGACAGACATTCACTGTGCTTTTGTTTATTTGCTCATTCATCCAACAAATCTGATGTGTGCTATGAACTGTATTAAATGAGGATATAGCAGGAAAGAAATACAGTTCCTGCCCCCCTAAACTTGATATTCTAGTGTAGAAGAGAGACAGCAAGTAAGAAAACAAACAGAAAAAATAAAAAATTAAAAAAAAAAGAAAACAAACAAATGCACCATGTAATTTTGTGTTAAAATTTTCCATGAGGAAAAAATCAATTAGATTAAAAACCTAATTGTAATGCATGAAATGAATTATCAGAAAGTTTTTGCCTTTGTAAGTGAACTGTGTTCATAATGTTTGATATGCCTACTATGGAGATGGACGTACATAAAGGCAAAATACCATGTGGACAATAGAAATATAAAGCAATTAAGAAAAAACAAAACCCTGAAATGAGTAAGTGATTGAATTAGATTGGGTTAACTATGTGATTTTGTTGTTTAGATATATTGTGATACGGTGTTGAAGTGAAATTACTGTGTTTGCATTGAAAGCAAGTTCAATAGTGCTTTCAAAGGCCAGGTCCTCAGACCCCATGATAGACAACAACATTGAAATATAAGAAGATATAATGCTTAAGTACATTGGCATAGTAACAATCTAAGTTCTCCTATTCCTCAGCATACACAGAGGCAAAATTTGATGAATCACATGTGTGAAATTACCAGTAAGAACTCACCAGTAATGAGATTCATTCAAAAGTTTTGTTTTTGTTCTAAAGATTTAGAAAGTTCTGCAGATAATAAACAGACAGTCTGCTGTTTGATTGTATTGATTAGAATTTCTTAATTAGTATCTTTTCAAGGTGTAAAGGGAAAAATGAATGAAACAAAACAAAAGACCAAAATGAACACATTATTGGACAACTAATATATTTTAGGTACCAGGTAAAGCACTTTTGTGTAGATTATCTCAATGCTAAGAGGAGAAAAAATAAAATAAAATGACATACGTAGTGGTGGATTTTTGTGACTCTAAACATTTCTTCCACTTATTAATAAGGGATAAAATGAAGGCAAACTCTGGATGTTTGTAAGTAATGTTGATTTCTTTAAGTGTGTCCTACTGGGAGAATGGGGCCATAGGGTCTAATTCTCAGTTCCAGGGATTGTGGTTGTTTTGAAGTTCTCACAAACTTTTTCTTTTGACGGAATCATCTATTTTACTGCATAAAAACGGATTTTTATCTTAAACCTGAGGTTAAAAAAAGAAGATTACTGTCAGTATCAATTGAAAGGGTGGAGAACAGAAACATTCAGTGAAATTTTGCTGTTCATTGGGACATATCTTTATAAGCATATAACCCTCCTAAGAGAGACCATGGAGACTAGATCAGATCTGGGTAAAATGTGCTGAATTTTGGTGCAGAAATGAAGGGTAAAATATTTGTCTCCATGGGGACAGACCCATAACTGCACTTTTCAAAATGTCAAGGTTACATTTGAGAAGTAGTTACAATTCTCCCCCATTTCCTAAAGGTAATTCTCTGCTTATACTTCACACATAAAAATCCGTGACTTAATGAAAAATTTCTTCACCATATTAGGATAATAATCCCACCTAACATGGCTTAGAGTACAGTGTATTTTTTTCTTAATCTCCAGATTCCAGAGTATAAAAACATAGTATTGTTGGCGATTTAGTAATATTTTGCCTTTTTGACCACTTCAGTTTTGTAGGAGGTCATGGTTTGTTTCAGAAATTTTGTCAAATAAGGTATCTCTATTTGGAAATATTAATCCATAAGAGAAGAAAACATATTCCTATATGCCTGAGATAATTTTAAAGATTTTATTTATTTATTTGACAGACAGAAATCACAAGTAGCCAGAGAAGCAGAGAGAGAGGAGGAAGCACGCTCCCCGCCAAGCAGAGAGCCCGATGTGGGACTTGATTCCAGGACCCTGGGATCACGACCTGAGCCAAAGGCAGAGGCTTTAACCCACTGAGCCACCCAGGCGCACCTGAGATATTTCTATATAAAACAGCCTACCTCAGGTAAATTGAATCTTGCTAGATAAAAAATGTACATTTGTGTAAATTTGATATGCTTTATGAAGTCCTGATTATATATGCAATAGCAATACAGCTACACATTGCAGTATACTTTTACAACTATTAAACCATCAAAGTTTCTTTTGTTAAAAATACTAGTAGCTATTTGGAGGTAGATATTAGATGGTGATGTTTAATGAGATGGAATGAATGGCAAATGCAAAATAAAATTCTCAAATAATTTTAAGGAAAACTAATTTCAATTTATTAGAAATCTTAATATAACACACATTTTTAAAAGTCCATGTAAGAAAATTCTGGAGGATGGTCAGTTGTAGAAAATCAATAACTAGAAGCAGTAAAGTAAAATTTCTGTCACCACTCTAGTGAGAGGACATATGGAAAAGATTTTAAAGATTTAAGTCATTTTGCAGATGTCAACAGGTAATTTGCCTTTGTACTGGACAATTATTTTTAGTCCATAAGCCATTGATACAGAAAAATGGTACCAAAATTATGTCTTTTCCTTGCAGAAATTAAACAGTATATCTTTGTAAGAAATACTCAAACATGAAACATCATTTTAGATTCAACTAAATATCATAAATATTATACTTTCTATATGTTAAAAACAGGCATTTTCACATGGATCACCTTTTTTTCAAGATTTCATTTGTTTATTTGAGAGGGAGAGAGAGGGAAAGAGTATGGGCACACAAGCAGGGTGGAGCAGGGATAGGGACAGAGGGAGAGGGACAAGCCAACTCTCCACTGAGCAGGAAGCCAAATGCAGGGCTTGGTCCCAGGACCTGAGATCCCACCTGAGCTGAAGGCAGCCACTTTAACAGACTGAGCCACGCAGGCACCTCTTCATGTGGACTATCTTAGGTCATCTTCACAAGGACCTTGTGGAGCAATTATTTTAATTTTAAAGATAAGCAGATTAGACTTACAGAGTAAGGAACTTGATCAGAGTCTCAGCTATTTGATGGTCGGTGTGAACCTTAACTGAGCTCTTCTACCCCAGTATAGTGCCTTTTCCACTACCTTTGCCAACTCAAATAATTAATAGCTTCATTTGGACATCTCAATAAATCTCTTATTTGTTCAGTAAATATCTACACAATTTCTAGTATTTCTGATATCTCTGTGTTACATAGTTGAGATTGAAGAGTTATCTTGACTGATCTCAAGTAAATTTTGTTCTTCTGTATGTTTAATACGTTGTTTTTCTCTGGATGCTTTCAAACTTTCAAATTAAGCATAAATTTGACTGTATGTGTGTAGGTGCTATTTTCTTTGCATTTACTATGCTTGTGTTCTGATGAGCTTGAATTTGTACATTTATGTTTTTCACCAAATTCGAGAAATAAGCCCCATTTCTTCATCCATTTATTCTGTCACTTTATTTTTTTTTTCCTCCTGGTACTATCACTGCATATATGTTAGACCGTCTTCAATTGTTGCAGTTTTTCTGAGTCTGTTCATTTTTTGCATTTAATTCTTTTTTTTTTAAAGATTTTATTTATTTATTTGACAGAGATCACAAGTAGGCGGAGAGGCAGGCAGAGAGAGAGAGAGAGAGAGAGAGGAGGAAGCAGGCTCCCTGCCGAGCAGAGAGCCTGATGTGGGGCTCGATCCCAGGACCCTGAGACCATGACCTGAGCTGAAGGCAGAGGCTTTAACCCACTGAGCCACCCAAGCACCCCTAATTGTCTCTCCTATCTAGTTTATTATTTATCTGTCTTAAAGTTCATTTACTTTATCTTCAATATGTTGTTAATCCCATTAGGTGAAATTTTTATTTCATATTTTATTTTTCACTTTTCAATTTCTTTTTTTATACTTCTTTTATAGTTTCTGTTACTTTGCTGAGATTTGTCTTTTTATTCATCATCAATATATTTCCATATCCATGAAGATAATTACAGTAGCTTCTTTAAAATCTGTTCTGACTCCAACATCTTGATTCATCTCTAGTTTTGTCTTCATTGTTTTTTTTTTCTTTGAGTGTGGCATTTTTCTGTTTTGTTGAAATTTGTGTAATTTGGATTTGTGTTCTGGGTATGAATTACGCATTGTAGAGATTCTGGATTAGGATATATGCTTTCAAAGAATGCTGATTTTTTTTTTTTTTTGAGTGTTCGGTTTGACAGAACTCAAACTACAATTTTTTTTTCCATGTGGTACATGGCAAGTTCAGCCAAATATTTAGGTATAATGTGGTGTTTCTACCTTATCTCTCTTTTTAGAGATCCTTGCCTGACTCCACTCTGCCCCCTCTTAA
Source organism: Lutra lutra (assembly GCF_902655055.1). Taxonomy (NCBI): domain Eukaryota; kingdom Metazoa; phylum Chordata; class Mammalia; order Carnivora; family Mustelidae; genus Lutra; species Lutra lutra. Next base: position 47,305,598 of record NC_062293.1, read on the forward strand.
TTTTTCAACTGTGTAGTTGTCCCAGACTATGCCCTTCTTGGTTCATCAGTCTAATAAAAAAAAGTCTTATCACTTCCATATTGTAGTTGCACAACATTGCACTAATGGTGTCTGCCCTCAGGCTCTGAATGGTAAAACTAGGAAGCTTACCTAGGATTATTCTCTTCTAGCAAGTGTTGACTTACCTGTAACATCTGCCTGCTTTGCTCAGTCTTCAGTGTCCTTAGATAATTTTTTTCTTTACATATTACACTGTAGTTTATGGAATCATATAACATGTGGTATTTGTACCTGGCTTCTTTTACTTAGCATAATGCTTTAAAATTAATTTGCAATATTGTATATATATATGAGATGTATATATAAGAGATTGTTCCCTTATGTTCATATTCTTTTACTATTGAGTAGTATTTTGAGCAATGGTACAGAGATTTCCCACATACCCCATCCTTCCCTCATTATAAGCATTTTTCCACAAGAGTCCTATATTTGTTATAATCTGTGAACCTACACTGACACATAATTATCACCTAAACCCACCACTTACATTATGATTCTCTCTTGGTATTGCATATTCTATGATGTACAAATGTATAGTATCCACCATTATACATATATAGGTATATGCATATATCCACCAATATAGTATCATGCAAAATAGTTTCAGAACCTAAAATCATCTGTGTTCTGCTTAATTATCTTTCCCTCCCCCCTCACTTCTAGAAACCACTTATCTTTTTGCAGTAAATATTCTGGTGTCTGGATGTATCACACTTTATTTGTCCATTCACCTTATGAAGGGTATCTTGGTTGCTATTGATTCTGGTAATTATGAATAAAACTTATACATTTGTGAGTAAGTTGTCCTTTTGGCATTGCTTTAAGCTTGTTTGGGGGAAATACCAAGTTCTCTAAGGTATTTATTTTAGAAATATTTAGAAATATTTTATTTAGAAATACTTTTAATATTTCTTGCAAGGCAGGTCTGTTGGCAATGAATTTCTGTAATTTTTGTTTGAGAAAGTATTTCTTCACTTTTAATTTTATTTTTTTAAGATTTTTTTAAAAATTTGTTCTTTAGGGACGCCTGGGTGGCTCAGTTGGTTAAGCAGCTGCCTTCGGCTCAGGTCATGATCCCAGCGTCCTGGGATCGAGTCCCACATAGGGCTCCTTGCTCAGCAGGGAGCCTGCTTCTCCCTCTGCCTCTGCCTGCCACTCTGTCTACCTGAGCTCACTCTCTCTCCCTCTCTCTCTCTGACAAATAAATAAATAAAATCTTTAAAAAAAATTGTTCTTTATTTGACAGAGATCACAAGTAGGCGGAGAGGCAGGCAGAGAGAGAGGAATCATACTTTGGCTTATTAGTTTTACTAAAAAATTAAATAACAGATCTCAATAAATGCTGAGAAAGTGTTACTACAGTGTGCATTTTGTACCTTCAAGCAGCCAATAAAATGAACCATTTCTCAATGATCCCATAATGTCTGGGATTATCGCAAGCATTTATCTCTCTTCATTAGCTTCCCCTTTTCTTTTTTTTTTTTTAAGATTTTATTTATTTATTTGACAGAGAGAGAACACAAGTAGGCAGAGAGGCAGGCAGAGAAAAAGGAGGAAGCAGGCTCCCCACCAAGCAGAGAGCCTGATGCGGAGCTCGATCCCAAGACCCTGGGATCATGACCTGAGCTGAAGGCAGAGGCTTTAACCCACTGAGCCACCCAGGCGCCCCTCTTCACTTTTAAAAGGTAATTTTGTAGGGTACAAAATGATAGATTGATTCCCCCCCCCTCAACTCTTTAAATATTTCACTCCACTTTTTTTTTGCATGGTTTTCTGAGAAGTTGGATGTAATTCTTATCTTTGTCCCTCCATAGATTAAGATCCCCCCCCCCCGGGTTTTTTTCTGATTTTTTCCTATATCTTTGATTTTCTGTAGTTTGAATAGGATATGCCTTGATGTAGTTATTGGCATTCATCCTATCTATTTCCATGATTTGGCATTTATCCTATTTCCATGATTTGGTATCTGGTCAGCAAGGCATCCCTCTTACCCTCCCCGGGCCCCAGGGACACAAGGCAGCAGGGGCTGGGTGTGGAGGCCCTTGGCAGCTGTGGGTGGGGGGAAGGAGGCTGCATCCTGGACGAGAGGTCAGAGGCACAGAGGAGGGCGGAGGAGGGACAGTGGTCATTCTGTGGTCCCTGCCTGCCAGTGTCCACAGCAACCGTCTTCCATCCAGTCTCCTTTAGGCTCTCTGCTGTAAGCGGGGAGGCAGGCAGAGGCAGGACCAGCAGGCAGAGGCTCGCCGACCTCCCTGGGCCGTGGCCGCGTCCGACGCCCTTTGGCGAACTCGCGGGGGCCCGGGCGCTCCAGCCCCGTAGGCCCCCTGCCCCCAACTCTCCGGTCTGCGTCTTGCAGACCCCGACGGCCCCTCATGCGCGCCCTTCCAGCCAGAATCCCCCCTTCCCGTCCGGGTCCCCCCGCCACACTCACCCCACAGCCCACCGCGCCCACCGCATGCCCCGCCGGCCGCTCAGCGCCCACCGGGCTGGTTTGAATCTCCGCTCGGGCCGGCCCAGGCCAGTCCTCGCCATTGACTGACTGCGTCCCCGAAGGGAGGCCGCGCCCAGGATCCGATTGGCCCCCCGCGCTCGCGCGGGGCTGCTGCCCTCCGATTGGCTGACCGCCCGGTTCCAACTAGAATGGGCGCAGCGGGGAGTCACCCAGTTTCCGCTGGGGTGGGCGCAGCGGGATCCGCCCCTTTGTCTCCGGGGTCCGAGGTCCGGGGGCCACGCAGGGGTGTCTGCCCGGAGCGCTCGAAGCTGCCAGCTCCCGCATGGGTGTGTCCGTCTCCAGCACTTGCCCTGTGTTCCCCAAACGTGCCCCCGCACTCTGGACCTGGAAGATCCTGGAGGAGGGGCCAGAGCAGGGTACCCACACCCTCCTCCTGTGCAGCCCCCTCAGGGCGAGGCCTCCCTCCACCCCAGCATGGACACAAGCTCTAAAACTCGCCCTTTGGAAAGCCCCTCCCTCTTTCCAGCGACTCCCGGGCCAGGCCGCGCCCCCCCTCCAGGCTTCCTCGCTGCAAGCCTCATCCCCCCCCACCCCAAAGCTCTGTCCAGACCCGTGCAGCGCGCCCCCTCTCTGGCTGGCTCCTTCCGCTCCCCAGCCCTTCCACATAGCTCTGCCCTGGACAGCGACAGAGCGGGGTCACCCAGACTTCGGGCTCAGGAACCTCCCTCCCCGCAGCAGGGGGATGGAGGGATGGGGGGAGCTGCGTGCCCCAGGTGCTGGTGTGCCCATTGAGCCCTTCTGTGACGACCTCACTGGACCCTCAGGGCAGCCTAGGAGTAAATGAGGAAACTGAGGCCCGGCGAGGTTCGGTGGGCCCCAGTGGCCCTTTGGGGACCAGGGTCCCTGCACCCGCTCCTCAGAGCTAGCGTGTGGGGAGTGACAGGGCGTCCATGAACCGAAGAACCAATAATCAAAGAAAATGACAGTGAAGGCCCCCACGTCTGGAGGCTTGGGGGCTCCAGAATGAGCTAAGGGAGCAGAGAATGTATTTGAGCATGGGGGAGGGGGGGGGGGCTCCTGCCACCGAGGAGTTAGCGCCCACTGTTGGACACCCAGCTCACAGATGTGTAAGTGAGACAGAAGTTTCTGGAAATGAGATGGGACTCTGAGCTGTGGGCTGGGATGTTCTGCTTTGCTGTTTCATTGTCTGACCATGGCTCTTCCTGTCCCTGCCTTCCCCACGTGGAGGCTGAGCTGTGGACTGTTGGGGACAGGAGTGTGGATGGCACTTAGGGGATTCGATTCCCGCCTTTCCCCAAGGACACAGGAGGGGGAAAGCCAACACCCTTATTCTCCAGAAAACTAAGCTGGGTGTGGGAGGGACTCAGTGAATGGGGAACAGTCTCAGCTTAGCCTGGCTGCTCCCTACTGTGTCCAGCCATCAGAGGACAGCCCGAGGTGGGCCAGCCCTGACCATCGGCCAAGTGTGCTTCCTGCCCTGCCGCCCAAGAAGGAGCTATTTTTACTCAATTTTTGGATGACAGCACAGATTTCCAAGGCTGAAGTGTCTGGCCCAACATGGGAGCGCAGAGTCAGCAGGAACTGAAATCTTGGGTGTCCGGCTTTGTACCCCAAATATCTAATCTTTGATCACAGGACTTCCTCAGGGTCAGACGTGAATGGAGGGATGTTTGATCGGGCCTCCCTGCCCACGTGGGGCTTTGCATCCCCTCCCTCAGAATGTCCCCATCCCCTCCAGCCCAGGGGAAAGGACAGCAGTGTCCATGACAATGAGGAGGAGGAGGAGGAAGAGGAAACGTCTTCTGAATGAGAGACTCTCCCTTGTGGGGAGCAGAGCCAGCCAGGCCTGACAGGAAAGGGGGGCAGGCTCCTAGTGGAGCAGTGGTAGGGACGGGGGTAAAGCCGTTCCCAGGCAGAGGCTTTCTGGGGTCCAGCCCCACCCATGCCTCTGTTGCTGAGGAGGACAGAGGAGGGGTCTCAGCCCTGCCATGTCCTGGGGGACTCCCTGGCCAACAGCAGAATTTCCTGCTAGTTCCCATGACCTCCTGGAATGGCCGGTGCTGGAAGAAGCAGACCTACGCTGGGCCAGATGCTGCAAGGGAGGCATCCTCAGGATGAGGAAGGGAGCAAAGGGGTGTGGGGAACCCCACGTGAGCAGGGGCAGGGTAGACCCTCCCAGCATGTGGCAGTTTAGCAGAGGATCTAGGGGACAAGATGCAGGGTGGAGGGGGGTGGCAAGGCTTTCCTCAACTGGGGCCTGCCAAGGCCGGTGTAGGGGACCGGGCATGTCCACTTCTAGGACCAAGGAAGGCAGCTGGCCGACTGAAGGCCCACCACCCTGGGGATAGGTGGCCCGGGGCAGGGCTGGCTCCACTGGGGGCGGGGTGTGGGAGCCTGGGGTGTATCCTGAGGGGAGCAGAGAGCCTTTGATGGGTTTTAAGAGGGGTGGGGTTATTAGAGTTGCCTTTTCTGGAAGTCCATTAGGAGGTTAGTCTGGGGCTAACCACGGCTGGGGATCCGTCGGGATGCTGTGGCCTGAGCACCTCCTTCTTCTGTCCTCAGCTTCAGCAAACACCCCCAAACCCCACTCCCGCTCCTCCGCACCGAGGGCCCAGATCTATGCCTTCTACTCCAGCACCGCCCCACCCCAACTCCCTGCCTCTCTGCCCTCCAGAGCCCAGCAATCAATCAGCTTTCTCTTCACCGTGGATTACAGCAAGAAGCCAGCCGTCACTGGCAGGGAAGTCCAGCACGATGAGCACAGATAAAGCCGACAGCCATGCAGCCATTGTGGGGAAGAAGCCAGCACTGCTGGGACCCCAGAAGCAGCCCCCCACCCTTGGGCCCTGCCTCCCTCTCTTCTTCCCCCGACATCCATGGTAATTGCTTTATTTCCCTCTAAGCATCCGTCTTGCTTCCTGTGTGTTTGGACCCCTCTGCGTTGCTGTGTGGTCAGAGAAGGGTGGGACAGAGAAGGACCCCAGGATCCCTGCTCCCAGAGAGGGCTGGATTGGGGCCCTAGGGGGTCTGAGCACCCCAGGAGGGACCTAGGGGCCTGATCTGGCTGCCCTGGTCTGGGCTGAGGGGCTCAGGCTTGGCCTCTATGTCAGAGGCTCTTTGTGGGAGATTTTGCGGGGGGCTGAAGAGGTGGATCTCCTCATTTTGGCAGGGCAGGTGGAGTTAAGGAGGGTGGCAGACACCCAAGGCCACAGGTCAGGAAATGAGAAGTGTGATCAGGGGCTCTATGTGGCTCCTGATAATCCAGTGTCCCTTCCCACTAGGGTCACAGAGAGGAAGGACACTGGGAACCCAAGCTCCCATTAGCCACAAGGTGGCCTCAAATACCACGCCTTCAGGTCACCTGTCACTTGAGTCCTGAATGGGGATCCCAGCTGCAGGGACTGAGCTCTGCAGGGGTCTCCAAGCACAGGGGTAGGGATGAGACCCTCCACCCCAGGAGAGAGAGCCCTGCTCCCCACAGTCAGAACCTGGAGTGGGGGCTGGAGCGGGGCTGGGGGACACCCTTAACTTTCCCCAAACTTGTCCCTTCTCTCACCTGGTTTTAGAATCCCCCAGGCCAGAAACCTGCTCTCCCCCTCCTGCATCATTCTCTCCTGCGCAATGTTTGAGGGTAGAGGAGGAGGAAACAGGAAAGAGGGAAGGCAGGGACTGTAGAGACCACAGGACCTTGGCATGGACACCAGGACATGGAGGGGGCTTCAGGCTCCCCTCCTGTTCCCCTTTTTTGGCCTCTCTCCTGCTACACCCCCTCCCCATCTTCTCTGAGAACCCTCTGGCTGCTTTCTTTCTTCTTGGGATGGGAGAAAACCCTCGGTGGCTGGACTGTGGGGGCCTCACCTCCAATTGAAGAGTAGGGAGGAGGCACCACCCGGCTTACTCCTGACTCACACCTGCCCGGGGGGCAGGGTCAATCCCCAGGTCTGGGTGTCTTCCTCCCAGGAGAATACTCAGCCTGAGCCCGGGAGCCATGGAGGCCACTCTGCTCCTGAATGGGGAAGGGGTCAAGAAAACCATCCTGCCTGGAGGGACCAGGGAGCTGCCAAACTTCATCATGGTGTCCTGGGTGAGTGGACCTGGTCTGCGGCATTCCTGCTGTGCGTCTTTCGGCTTTGCCAGAAAGGGGCCAGGAGGGACCTTCCCGGAATTATCAACCCTCGAGCACCTGGGAAGCATGGAAATGGTGCCCAGTCACCGGATGTGGGCTGCGGGAAGGGCTTTGGGAGTTTTGTGATGCCCCAATGTAGAGTGGAGCCCTTAGGGTTCACGGTTTTGTCCACAAATGTCTGGTGAGCTTCCCTGGATAAAGGAGTGGCAGGGTCTGTGGCCTCAGATCTAGGGCTTCTGTAAGCCAGGCTCTGAGGTCCTGCACAGCTGCCAGGCGGGACAGCCAGTGGCTTGGGGTCTTTGGGGCAGGGGTGAGGGCAGGCAGCATGGGGGTCATTGTGGGGTCCCTACATCTGGATGGGGTGTGGTGAGCTGAGCCCAGAGGATAGCCCCATGAGCGATGGTGGGAGGTTTGTCTGAAACCAGGGTCCCCCTCCTCCTGACCAGGTGATCTTTCACTTCCGCACCACGAAATGCGACGAGGAGTGGACGGTGATCGACGACAGCAAGCGCGTGGGCCACCCCATGCACATCATCATCGGGAAAATGTTCAAGCTGGAGGTCTAGGAAGTGCTGCTGACGTCCATGAGGGTCGGCGAAGTGACCGAGTTCTGGTGTGACGCCATCGTGAGTAGCCCACACCTGCCCATGAGGTCCACGCCTCCATCAGCCCCCCTGCCAGCTCTGTGGGGCAAAGTGGGGTGAAAACGAAACCCTGCATCCCTTCCTCTGCCTCTGAGCACATGGAGGAGAGCTACCCCAGACCACAAGCTCCCAGAGTGACTGTCGGTGTTGTGGTCGTCTGGTGGGCAGGGTGGGGTGTGGCACCAGGACCATGCCCCACATATGATTACTGGGTCCTGGGGACTTTTGGTCACTGGTCACTTTCCTGCCCTTCTGCCCATGCCCGTGAGTCATGTAAAACTATTCTCAAATCTGTGACCCTCCTGGGATCGCCTCCTTGTTCTGTGGCCCAGATAGAAATGGCAAGACTCACTTTTTTTTTTAAGATTTTTTTTATTTATTCGTTTGAGAGAGACACAGCGAGAGAGTACAAGCAGGAGGAACAGCAGTGGGAGAGGGAGAAGCAGACTCCCTGCTGAGCAGGGAGCCTGACATGGGGCTTAATCCCAGGACCCTGGGATCATGACCTGAGCTGAAGGCAGACACCTTGGAGGACAGGCTGAACTATTTTGGCCCCTCTCTGTTCCTGGAGCTGCCATGAGGGTGCCGGAGATGGGCCTTTTCTGGACCGTCCCAGCAGAGGGAGGCTCTCAGGGACAGTTCACAGGCGGGGCAGCTGAGGCCCAAGAGGCTGGTTTTCTCAGCCCTCCTCCTCCTTGAGGGTGGCGAGCTCCGTGCCCAGTGCAGGGAGAGGCTGGGATGAGTGGGGCCTACACCCACGCCTCCTGTAAGCTCCATGACCACAGGTGTGGCTGAGGGGACCAGAGCTCAGACAGGTGCCCAGGCTCCCTGCTAATCAGCAGCCCCTTGGGGATGCCAGGCACACCCTCTGGCCCCTGGACCCCATGCCTTTCCCTACTCCCCACACTTCCCTCCCTGAAGCTCACCAACCCATGGGCTCAGGTGTCCCCGGGAGAGAAATGGGTCACAAGGGCTAAGCACAAGGGCCAGGAAAGGTGAGAGCGTGCCCCCTGGAGCCAGGCATGAACCCAGCTTGTGTTGTTTCCTAGCTGGGTGACCTTATGCAACTAACTTCATGCCTCTGGGCTCCAGTCTCCCAACTGTGGAGAGGGGATAAAGGCCTCCCTCACTGGGGCATTTTAAGGATGGAAGGAGCTGATGGAAGGGGCTGGGAGAGCACTTGGCCTGGAACACAGTGCACCACAGTCCTTCCTGGGGGCCTGTTGAGGGCAAACAGCAGCAACAGCCCCAGGCTGGTGAGGCTGTAGCAGGACTCAGAATGGGTGCTCCGAGCACACATGCCAGATGCCATCCGCCGTCTTTCCCCCCAGCACACAAGGGGTCCTCTCCATCCTGTCCCAGAGCCTGTGGCAGGTGGCAGAGGGCAAGGACCCCACGGAGTGGCACGTACACACATGTGGGCTGGCCAACATGTTTGCCTACCACACACTGGGCTACAAGGACCTGGATGAGCTACAGAAGGAGCCACAGCCTCTGATTTTCATGATAGGGCTGCTGCAGGTGCGCCCTGGGGACGGCAGGGGCAAAGGGCTGTCCCAGCCTCAGGGAGCATGCGGTGTGGGGAGCCCCACCTCGCTGGTCCTGGGCATCACTGCCTTCTCACTAGAGCATGAGAGGGCTCCTAAACCACTGCCACGTTTATGGGGTGGTGGGAGAAGGTCCGGCCTGGGTTGGGACTCAGGTTATGGCCAAGGATGAGGTTCAGCCCAAGGGCTACATGGGTGAACAAACAAGGGAATTGTGTCAACAATAGGGCCTTTGCGGGCCTGCTAGGACAGTTGTGCGGTTTGTGCACTGCACAAGGGCCTCACCTCTAAGGTGTTCATTTTAGACCTCATAGATCTGAACTTTTATATGACAATTTCCCAGCAGGTGGCAATAACATGTCTTGTTCTAGCCAAATGAGTATGGAGACCACCTTCCGAATATTGGAAGTCCAGTGTTGACAAAGGGCTGTCTGTCCCTAACTTGCATAAAGGTACTGATTTAGGGCGGGCACAGCCCGTGGCTTCCATCCCCTATGTATGTGGATGTGACCAGCAAGCATGCTTGTGGAGAAGGCAGAGGAGGCAGGTCCCCAGCTGCGGGGGCGCAGGTCCCCCGGTCCCCGCCTGACCTGCCTGCCGCTGTCGGGCCAGGTGGAGGCCCAGAGCGAGTACTGGCGAGAGATGTGGAGCCTGACCAACCAGAAGATGCAGGCGGTGCCCATCCTCCATGAAGAAGGGAATGGGCTCTTCAAGCTGGACCGCTACGACGAAGCCTCCAGCAAGTACCAGGAGGCCATCATCTGCCTGAGGAACCTGCAAACCAAGATGGGGGGCTGCCCACGCGGCCGGGGCAGGGGCACGGCGCCAGGGGTGGGGGGCAGGCGGCCCAGCTCACGGCCAACCGGCATGCCCCTCTGTGCAGGAGGAGAAGCCCTGGGAGGCGCAGTGGCTGAGCTGGAGAAGAAGATCAATACCCTGATTCTCAACTAGACACCTGCCAGTGTCTGCTCAAGAAAGAGGAGTACTACAAGGTGCTGGAGCACAGGAGCCACATCCTGCGGCTGCACCCAGGTGCGGCCTGGCGTGAGGAGGGGCAGCCAGCACGAGCGGGGGGGGCTCTAAGGGAGGCCTTTGTGCTCACTGTAGCCTCTGGGACTCCCAGGCAGCAGGCCTGCACACCGGTGCCCTGGCAGCTGGTGCTGCTAGTTGGGAGCAGGTGTTTGTGAGCGAGGTGTGTGGGAACAGGTGTGCAGGGTGGAGTGACTGTGGGTGGGCTGCGACATAGATCTCCTGCTGTGCGCAGGGGGCTGGGTTCCCTGTGCTCCTTACCTCCTTCAGTGCCCTGAGTAACCCGTGGGGGCGGGGGCGGGGACAGGGCCTGGAGCCTCCACCATGCGGGGAGCCCACCTGACTGAGTAGGAGGTTATGGGTTTGGAGTTAGCTCTGGGGCCTGGCAGGGTAACCGCAAGGGAGGGGAGTAGGTCCTGCTATTGCTGCTGTCACCACATGTACAACCAAGGAGGCGGCCCACGGGGCACAGAGAAGTCAAGGATCACGGTCAAGGTTAAGACTTTGTCAGCTATGAGGCAGCGCCTGGAAGGGGCTCAGCAGGTGCAGTGTCATCCTCCCTTCAGGGATCGTGAAGGCCTACTACATGCGGGCCGGGGCTCACGCGGAGGTGTGGAATGAGATGGAGGCCAGGGCGGACCTTCAGAAAGTGCTGGAGCTGGAGCCATCCATGGGGAAGGTGGTGCGTAGGAGCTGAGGCTTTTGGAAAACTGCCTGGAGAAGCGGGAGGAAGAGCAGCTCTGTTGCTGGAACATGCTGGGCTAGGGTGAGGAGTGGGCCTCCCCTGGCCTCCCCTGCCTCCCCAGCTTTTCCTGGTCTCCCTTGGCCTCCCCTGCTTCTCCTGGCATCCCTTGCTTCTGGCCTCCCCTGGCTTCCCCTGCCTCCCTGGCTCCCCTGGCCCCCCTGCCTCCCTGGCCTCCCCTGCTTCTCTTGCCTCCCCTGCCTTCTTGGCTTCCTCTTCTTCTCCTGGCTGCCCCTGGCCTCCCCTCCCCCCCTGGCTTCCCCTGCCTCCCCTGGCTTCTTCTGACCTCCCTTGGCCTCCCCTGCATCTCCTGGCATCCCCTGCTTCTCCTGGCCTCCCATGCCTTCCCTGCTTCCTCGGCCTCCCCGGCCTCCCCTGCCTCCCCTGCCTTACTGGCTTCCTCCTCTTCTCCTGGCTGCCCCTGGCCTCTCCTTCCTCCCCTCTTCCCTCCTTCTCCTGGCCTCCCCTGCCTCCCCTGCCTCCCCTGGGTACTTCTGTAGCTGTGCACATTTCCGCCAGAATGCTCTCTCAGGTCCATGCCACACCCTTCTGGGCAGGACAACCACTGGAACTTTACTCCCGCACCCCTACCCCGCTTCTGTCTGTAGCCAAAATTACGTTTTTTGTGCTTTGTCCAAGGCCTGACTAAAATGAAAAAACAAAAAACAAAGAGTGTAAGTAAGTTTCCCCTCAGGCCCTGCATGGCACTGTGATCATGGTTCTTTCTCTGTGGTCCCCAATCCATGGGCCCAGGGCCAAAAGAATGAGGCTGTTCCTGGTGGTGGGAGTGGCCGCGAAAACTGTGATGTTTTCTCTCCTTCCCCTCTTTTGTGTCACCAGGAGGTTTGAGGTGTCAGTCCCCTTCCCCTGCCCACAGAGGAAAGAGGGTTGATGTTTGGTGGGTTCTGCTTGTGGATAAGGGCTCCCTGGCAGAGAGGAGGGTGGCCAGCATGGCCTGGGGCGAGGAGGTCAGAGCAAGGGGACGCTGTGAGCTGGGGAAGCCGGAGCGGGACAGTTGCCTGCTTCCCAATGGCCCTGGAAGGGCAGGCAGGGGCCCCAGTGGGGGTCAGAGGCAGGGGCCCCAGTGGCTCAGAGTCAGAGGCAGAGCCTGTCTGAGGACCGGAAGCTCCGGCCCGAGGACTCCTGGCCCCCACTGTCCTTTCCGTTTCCTGTGTGCGACTTCCTTCCTCTCTTCTGAGGTCCGTGAGGACCTGCCCCCAAATGTGGTGCCCCCCCCCAGCAGGACTGATGCCTGAATGTGTCCCATGACCCTGCCTGGTCTACTGTGGATGTCTCCCCAGACAGGACCTTTGCAAGCCTAAGAGAGAAGAGGGGTAGGGCCAGGACACAGAGGGCTGTGTGGCATTAGGGCTCCAGGTGGGGATGGCCCCGGGCAGCTGGAGACCCCTCCCCTTGTCACAGAGTCCACAGGGGTCCCTGCAGCCACACCATCCAGTGGATTAAGATCAGTCACATTTCCACATGCATCTTTCTAGGCGCAGTCTCCACCAGCCCCACCAGCCCCCAGCCTGTGCACCTGCCCTTTTTGATTTTAAAGTAGACACAAGGCCAAGGGGTGGACGACCGGACCCTTTCCAGGAACCATCTTACACCCCATCTGGCTAGTGCAGCTGCCCTCCCCTGGGGGCCTCTGGCCTCTACGCCTGCTTCCCCACCTCCTGCAGCTTCTGGAGGCCGATGCCCTCCTGCCTCTGAGTGCCCCCAGGGGTCCATCTGGTCCCCCGGCCTGCCTGTGCCCTCCAGCCTCCCTCTTGCCAGCACCCTTCTATTGTGTTGGCTCGCCAGAACCATCGGCGCAGTCCCCCCACTCAGCACACTTAGCTGGGTCACATGGCAGGTCCCTCTGCCACAGCACGTCACCTATTCACGGGCTCTGGGGATTAGGCCACGGGCATCTTTGGGGAAAGACTGTCTTCAATTTCACCTGTACTGCAATGCCCACGTGTGGGGGGCATCATAAGAACTTTGCCCACACGGTCTAGGGGGTCCCCTTCCCTGACCCTGCCCACTGCGGGCTCCGCAGAAGGTCAGGCTGAGCCTCATCTTCCTGATGCGCGTGTGCAGAGCTCCTGACTTCATGTCCTTGTCAGCGCGAGAATCTGATGAACAAAGACTCTTGCCTTGCCTACCGCTACCAACACAGACAGCATTGGAGGACATACTGGGCGTCTGCCTCTCCCCAGCAGTCTCAAGGCTGGCGGCCACTGTGGACTGCGCGGTCTCGGGCAGGTGGCCCGTTCTACCCATATGGGTCGGTGTCAGCCACCAGGACAATGCCCGCTGCGGATGGGGGTTCAAGAACACCGGCTGAACCAGAGCATTTGTCCGTGGAGAGCATCTCCGTTCTCACACGTGCAAGGGCCCTCAGTAATGGTCAGCCCAACCTCTCGCTTTGTGGATGGGGAAACTGAGGCTTACAGATGAGGACGGGCATAGCCGAGGTCATTGCAGTAGTCATGGACAGAACCAGGGCTGGGGACACTTGTCCACACTGACCGGGGAGCCTCAGGAGGGAGGGAAGGAGGGCCCTGCGCTCTAGCACAGTGGAGGGGCTGGGGGAGAGACGCTGGGGACAGGGGTCTGGTGTCTGAGGCTGGGGTCCCTGCAGCAGCTCGTGCAGCTGGGGAGTACTCCTGCCACATTCTCCCTGGTGGCCTGGAACCCGGAGAGAAGGTGGGCCGGAAGAAGAGTTTGATGAGGGCAGAGAAGGGGGAGGAGCCAGGAGGAGGGAGGGGAGGAAGATGAGAGGGAGAACAGAAAGAGCGTGTTTAAGAGGACACAGTGTCCCCTCCCAGTGAGGTGACCTCACGGCCCAAAAAGACCCTCCCTCAGGGAAGAGCGGGGGAGGAGGGAGCAGGTGACTGCAGGCCCCACCACCTGGTGCAGAGCGACATGGAGCCCACAGCCCAGGCACCAAGTCCCGCAGATGCCCAGGCGGGAAGGGGAGGGCAGCGTGGTCCAGGTGGCTTCAAATTCAAGCAGCGGCGATGATTTCGAGTTTCCTGGGGGCCATGCTAAAAAGGTAAAGAAGAAATAGGTGATGTTAATGTTGACCCAATATGTCGAAATACTACCATTTTTCCCTAAATGAGATGCTTTGCATTTTGTTTCTGACATGGTCTCTGGAGTGATCCTGACTTGGCCAGCATGTGGGTGGTTGCCCCCCACCCCAGCCCTGCCCCACACACTACAAATTAGACGCCTTCTGGGGTTTCATGTGTATGTGCTCCGACAGTGGATTCCCCTCTGTGCTCTCTCACTGTTAGCGCATAAGCCTGTGGGTTCAAGCAGAGGTGCGCTCCTGGTGGCCTTTGCCAGCAGGCATGGATGGGGCCAGGGTGGGGCTCAGGGAGACAGAAAACAGACCAAAAGACACCACCTATCTTCACCGTCATCCTGGTTTTGATGGGGCCCTGTGCAAGGTCGCTGGGCTGCTACTTACAGTTGTGTGTGTTGTGCACTGCACAATCCAGGGGGTCCCCCTGTTTACCTCCTTGTCATCTTAGGTACATGTCGTTACTGCAAATTCCCAGCAGATGTCAGGAAGTGTCTTGGGGAAGGTGCAGTTTTTCCTAATTGGCTCAGTTGCTGTATTGGCTAATGCTGGCCCTGTGTTTCTGCTGAGTTGGCCTGGAGAAGTCACTTTCTGTGGGCTGGGCCCGAGGATGTCCACATCTGACACTGCCCAGTACTCATCGACCAGAGCATGCCAGGAACGATGGTTGGCCAACGATGCCGGGGTCCCTGGGTCCTTCTCTCAGCCAGGGGAACTGCCTCTGGGATGGGTGGCCCAGCTGGGGTGGTGGGTAAGCCAGGACAAGGGGACGGTCACCCCTCTAGACTGGCCCAAGAGTGCTGCTGGGGCCTGGGGTCCTGTCCTGAGGGCAGGGCTACTCCCTCTGGGAACTCATACGTGGCCTGGACTCTGGCATAGGATGCAGGCCAATGTCTTTGTGTCCCTCCCGCCACGCCCTCCGACCTCCACTCCCTGCTCCTGCCCGACCACACTGTCCTTCTGGAATCTGGTAACCGTGCCCCCCCCCCCCGCCCCCTGGCATTCTGGGGCTGTGCCGGGACCTGGCTGCTGCAGTCTAGGTCCATTCCCCATGGATTCCCTGTGTCCTGCCTGCAACTCGGTCAAGTCCCCTCGAAGAATCTTCCTCAAGCTCCCCACACTGATGGTGCTTTGGGATCCCGGCCAAACCCCAGCTGATGTGCTCACCCGGCCAGTTCAGTCTTCCCAATGTCCCGCCGAGTGGGTTTCTCCTGCATCCATACAGTGTTTGCATAACTTGAACGTGGGACAGTTTAAGTGACCTATCCACAGCTGCCTGGCCAGGTCCCCGCAGAGCTGGGATGGTAAGCAGAGCTGACTCTCTGACCTCAGCTCCGGCCCCAGGGCTGTCCCTTTGTGAGGCATTTGGCTTCTGGATGGTGACCATCCTCCATGGTCCTCCTGTCTCTGACACTGGGGCCCCCATGGCCATTGATTGGGTTGTCAGATGAAGGCCGAGCATGGCGTCACGCATTAGCCATGGTGGTCAAGCCGGGTTCCCAGAGACCAACTTGGTGACACCTGCTTGGTGTACCGGTACTGAGCAGAGGGCCAGTGCTTTGGCCCAGGGTCACCTCCTCGAACACCTGAGCCACACCCCAGTAGTCCTGGCCCTCCCTGGGCCTTCTGGGAGCCCATGTTCAGGTGCCTCTGTTTACTGGGTCTCGGTGAGCCTGAATTTTCTCTGCCTGCTTGAGCCTCAGCAGCTCCTACCTGCATGGGAGGAGGGAGCCACCTCCTAGAGAAGCCTGATGCATATTTTGTGCCAGTGTGAACCGTGAGACCTTTCACGGGCATCCCCTTTCCATCGTCAATACCACAGATGGCCAACCTCAAGTCTTCACCCCCTTCACTTGGCTTTTCAGGACCCCTGTGGGGAATTCAGAGCAAGAAAAGTGACCCTCATCTGGAAAGTTTATATTCATCCCGCAGACAGGTTTGCTTTTGTCTCTTAGAAATGCCTTTTCTTTCCCCAGGACTTGGCATCTCTGGCCGCTCCGTGGGCCGCCCTGTCAGTTCCTGGGCCCAGGCACCAGCTCCGGGCTTGCCCCAGAGTCCAGATCTGAGGAGGGAGGGGAGGCTTGCAGCAGGC
The DNA here is from genome assembly GCF_902655055.1 of Lutra lutra. NCBI lineage: Eukaryota > Metazoa > Chordata > Mammalia > Carnivora > Mustelidae > Lutra > Lutra lutra. The sequence goes on from NC_062293.1 coordinate 47,321,387, forward strand.
GGTGGCGGCAAAGAGGCCCCGTCTGATTCTGTGACACCATCAGCTGCCTCTCCACACACTCCCTCCCCGCGTGCCTTGTGCCTCTTTCTGGCTAATTGAGAACAGCTGCCTGCAGTGGGAACCCATTTCTGGTGGCCATGCAGAAGCCAGCTTCCCAGGAAGGCTGCTGGAGGGGATCAGCAGTTAGCTGGGGATTTAGGGATGGGTTCTCACAGGCTAGGCCTCTTGGCGAGGAGGCATCCCTACAGTGCAGGGAGAGCAGGGGGTCTTCGTGACTCCCAGGGAGCACGCACACAGGCAGAACCCTGCCACTGAGGTGGAGAGAAGTTTGTGCCGTGCAAGTCGGACACCTGTGTGCAGGACGGAGGCCCGCATGGAGGGTTCCTGGGACTACTCACTGCTCAGGGCTGTAATGTGAGTTGTCTGTTGGACGATGGCTGGGGCAGACAGAGGGCCGGCCCTGACGTCCGGCTGGGGTCCAAGCAGAAGGCGAGGTGCTCAGGCCGGCGGTGCGCTATACAGATATGCACCCTGGTGGCTCTGCGGGGCCGGGACTGCAATCTGCAGGGTCAGAGTTGTGCTGGGGGAGGACGATGCTTCCCCGGCGTGAGGTCAGGCCGAGACAACCATAGAATACGGTCGTCCCCTCTGTGGGCACAGGGGCATGCCTCTGGGCAATTCGGATGAAGCCCGGTGCAGTCCCTGCAGGTGGATGGAAGGAATAGGAGCCCAGAACCTGGATGCCCTCCTTCTGTTTAAGAATCCACACCTGTGCTGGGGGAAGCAGAGCACGTCCAGTTCACTGCTGACCTGAGGCTGGGAGGCTCTTCCTCCTTGGGATTAGGCTCTGGACCCCGAGCGACCCTGGTGTGGGCACTTAGGACGCCCTTCTGGAGCCTTCTGTCAAAACCTGCTTTCCAGTCACTTGTTGGTGGCTGTGACCTGGCCAAGGATGCCCCGGGTCCTGCCCGGTGAACCCACTCCCCACTCCAGCATGCGAGCTCCTACAGGGATCGCTCTCCTTTAGAGAAGAAGCACCTTGTTATAAAGTTTTTTAAAAAATGAGCTTCATTCTGGGGATGGGTACTTAGTGATATGGTGTTCTCAGGGCTGGAGCCCCAGGCCCGAGGAGAGGATGGGTCCCCACGGAGTCCAAACTCGGCCCTGGTGTGGTGCTGGGGGACCCACCTCACCTCATGGGCCCCGGCTGGGATCTCCAGTAAGCTGGAGGGCATAGAGGTGACCTCGTCCACCTCGTGTTACTTGTGAAGGTCCCCATGAGCTCGTGAGTGTCCTTGCCTTTTCTAAGGTGAGAAGAATCCTCGAGTTCCTGCTACCAAGTCAGACCTTCAGCTGTAGGCAAGGCAGCCCCGCCCTGGTGGCCACTCAGGGGATCCGTGTTTACTCCTATTGGGGGTGCAAAGGATTCCTCTGTGACTTTGCAGTAATCTGGGGTTCTCTGGTTTAGATGAAGGAACCCATGGATGATGAGGAACCCCCAGGGTGTGGGCTCATTCTCCCATCCAGCCAGTCCTGGGGGCCGTCTGTGTGTGGGCCCCGGGCCGAACTTGGGGACTCAGGAGAAATGGACAGAAGGCTCCCGCCTTGGGAAGCCTCTGCTGACTTTGTGTCTCTTCCAGCAGTGCCCCAGAGGGCTGAGGTTCTGGTGTTTGGGGCACCTGTCTGAAAACCCAGAGCCTCAGGGAGGAAGCTCGTGTCATCTCTTAGGAACAACTGCATTTCTGTTTTGAGTGGACCCTGTTCCTCCCAGGCTGGGGCAGAGTCCTGTGGCCGCCAGTCTCCCTGGATAGGATGCAGAGCCTGCTGCATGGTAGGGGCTCGGTAAGTGCTGGCTGGACGGATCCGGGGCCACAGGCAAGCCCATCACCAGGACTCACCTCCCGTCCCCCGTGTGGGGCACTTGCCCAGCCTGACACACGTTTCAATGTGGGCAGGGACACAGGAAGGGACATGGAAATGACGACGGGCTGTTTAGGCGGAAGGAACTTACGAGGGAGAGTTCCTCGACCCTCTCCTTACCCCCTTTGCCAGCGGGGAATGGGATAAAATACAGTCCACGGGCAAATGTGGGCCTGCTGTGAGTTTTTGCAAATAAAGTTTGATGGGAACCCAGCCATTCCCGTCTGGGGCTTGTGTTTGTAGGTCAAGTTTACTGGCCCATAGCCATGCCCATCTGTCTCAGTGTTACTCAGCACCTGCTTTCCTGCTACAGTGGCGGTGGCAGATCTGAGAGGCTGTGACAGAGGCATTCTGACCCAAAGTATTTGCAGAAGAAGCTGGCCGAGCGGGGATGGTGGGACAGGAGGTCGAGGGAACAGGGCCCCTGAGTCTCTGTGCAGAGGAAATGCATCACTGCCGGGAGCACTTGCAGGGCCCCCGCATGTGGGCGAGAGGAGGTCTTTCAGGGTCAGGGCTATCCACGTTGGGGGCTCACCTCAGTCGACGACCGAGCTGCTCAGGGATGTGCTGGGGGTCCACACAGGGGTGATGATGGCTTCCAGACCTCCTGATGCGTCTGTCCCAGAATGTGTGCAGAGTGCACTTTCCCAAGCTCCCTAACACAGCCTCAGGATGGAGAGAGGGGCTCAGGGCCAACCAAAGTGCCTCAGCATTGGGGGGGTCCCCAAAAAGACGCATGAGGGCATGGGGGAGATGGGATCCCACAGCTACCCGGGGACAAGACAGGTGGATGGAGCTGGATGGAGATAGTGCGTGGGCTGGGTTGGCATGGATGGGCCCCAGGCTTGCCACCAAGTGGACCTGACCTGTGGGGTTGATACAGGGGACAGATGGAAGGTGCTTTGCCAGGTGATGGATGCACGGGGATGCCAGTGCGGGAAGCCCCAGAGAACAGAGTGCAGGTTCCTGGTGCACAGAGAGGGTGCAGAGCAGGGAGAGGAGGGATATCAGCCCAGTGGTGACCGTGCTCCTCCAATGTCCAAGGTGCACCCATCCTGACTCCTTCCTCAGCACTAACCATGTGCAGTCACATCAAGTCCTGTCCGTCTTCCCTCCTAAATACCTCCTGATGCATCCATTCTCCTCCTTCCACCGTCTCTGCACCTGCTGTGCAGGCTACAGACCATCCTGCCTGTCCTACAGCATCCTGCGTCCCTTCCCACCCAGATCTTCCCTCCACAGCAGCCGATGATGCCTCCTCTGGACGCAGACCTGTCCATGTCCCTCCCGCCTCAAAGCCCTCCCTGATGGGGATACAGCTCCTTTCCAGGGCCACTGCTCTGCCTTCCCTGCCCTCGTGAGAGGCCCCCACACCCCAGGGGTTGCCACATCCCCTTGGCTCCAGGGCCTTTGCACACACTGTTCCCTCCCCATGGAGGGGAATTCCCTGCCTCGCCGTGTTGCTAGTGATGTCTGGGTCTCCAGGGAGGCCCGTCTTCCTTGGGGAGAATGTCTCCAGCAGCCGGTTTGGAACCTGTCCCCCTGTACAGGATCAGCCCTGTCCTGGAATTTTGCACGTTTGGGGCATGTGACCATTTGGGTAGTGGCTATCTCCTCCTCCAGACAGCTCAGGGTAGGGATGCATGATTATGTGGGCATCTCTCCTGCTGGGCTTCAGGAGGGCCAAGATGGTGTCTGTTTATGCACACCCATAGCCCCGGCACGCAGTGGGGAGGCCAAAATTGATCAAGGGCAGGGCTGAGCGAGGATTCTGGTCAGGCTCCTCCTGGAGCTGGCTGGTTCCTGCCATGGTTGCTCGCTCATAGACGCACCCACTGAACACCCATTGTGAGCAGAGAGGTCTAGGCCCCACTCTGGCTTCACACCCTGCCAACTCCTACCCACACTTTGAGGCCCCGTGCAGGACCTCCTTCCATCACAGGCTCTACTGACGGTGGGGCCTCCTGCTATGTTGGCCTGCCTATCTCTGTGCCCCGCCTCTGAGCCATGGACTCACAGGGGGCAGTGATCCCATCTTCCTTGCCCCTAGAGTCACATTGCCAAGCGTGGGCTTGTGGGTCACCAGCCAGAGCCGTCACATGGAGCGAGGGAAGGACGGGAACCAGACAAGGCCTCCCTTGGAGAGCTCACGGCTTTCCTGGAGAGAAGGCCAAACAGGAGCCATTAGGACTGCAAGGGCCTAGGCGGGATCAGCTCTGCTCCGGGAGTGGGCGAGGGAGCTGATAGGGTGTCAGAGAGGGGGTGCTGCCTGGCAGGATCCCCCAGCACTCTGCACTCTGAACCCCCAGCACTTTGCTTTGATGTGCATGAAAACTGTGGTTCCCATGCAGGATGTTGTTGGGGACAAGTGCTAGTGACTACAGGGGGCTCTGGGGTGGAAGAGGGAGGGGTGGGAGCTGGCCCAGCCTGGTCCCAGGGGAGGGCAGGCCGCTGACACGCCAGGTCCCGGGTCGGTCCCACCTGGAGACGTGGTTGGGTGTCCCAGGTCTCAGTGGACCGTCGTATGGCCTCCGGACTCAAAACTTCCAGATCCGGGAGACACCCTTCCCAGGGCAGACTTGGTCGTTCCGCCCTGGTGATGGGGGGGGACAGCACAGTCTCAGGCCCCCGCTCTGAGGGCCAGCACCCCAGGGGGAGCAGAGAAGGGGCTGGCTGGCCCCGTGGGGGCAGGGAGGTAGCCTTGTGCCCTGACCTCTGCTCCTCATCAAGGTTCATGTGCCCAGGAAGCCAATTTTTTTTTCAGAATGACCAGGTACGCTTTGGGCATATTGGAGGAAAAAAAGCTATTTCCTAGTGTCTAAATCTCATTAAAAAAAGCAATTTTGAGGGAGGAGTCAAGATGGCGGAGAAGTAGCAGGCTGAGACTACTTCGGGTAGCGGGAGATCAGCTAAATAGCTTATCTAAAGATTGCAAACACCTACAAATCCGACGGGAGATTGAAGACAAGAAAAACAGCAAGTCTAGAAACAGAAAATCAACCACTACCTGAAAGGTAGGACTGGCGGAGAAGTGAATCCAAAGCGACAGGAAGATAGATCACGGGGGGAGGGGCCGGCTCCCGGCGAGCAGCAGAGCAACCGAGCACAAAATCAGGACTTTTAAAAGTCTGTTCCGCTGAGGGACATCGCTCCAGAAGCTTAACTGGGGTGAAGCCCAGGCGGGGTGAGCGCGGCCTCAGGTCCCGCAGGGTCACAGAAGGATCGGGGGTGTCTGAGTGTCGAAGAGCTTACCGGTATTAGAACAGGGAAGCCGGCTACAGAGACAGAGCTGAGGAGTGAGCTCTAAATTCAGGGTTACCTTGAACCGGTCGCAGGCTCGGTCAGCTCAGCGCGGCCGGAGGCCAGGGTGACAGGAGTCATTGGGCGCTGTTCTCTGAGGGCACACTGAGGAGTGGGGCCCCGGGCTCTCGGCACCTCCGGACTGGAGACCGGGAGGCCGCCATCTTCATTCCCGTCCTCCGGAACTCTACGGAAAGCGCTCAGGGAACAAAAGCTCCCGAAAGCAAACCCAGCAAACCCAAGCGGATTAATCAGCCCAGACCCAGGTAAGGGCAGTGCAACTCCACCTGGGGCAAAGACGCTTGAGAATCACTACAACAGGCCCCTCCCCAGAAGATCAACGGGAAACCCAACCAAGACCAAGTTCACCTAACAAGGAGTGCAGTTTCAATACCAAGGAGAGCGGTGGAATTCCAGAGGAGAAGAAAGCAAAGCATGGAACTCATGGCTTTCTCCCCATGATTTTTTAGCCTTGCAGTTAATTTAATTTTTTTTCTTTTTCAATTTTTTTTTCTTTTTCACTTCTTCTGCTAAATATTTTTAACTTTTACCTTTTTCTTTTTTTAACGTTTTTTAAATAGTTTATCTAATATATATATATATTTTTCTTCTTTTTATATTTTTTCTTTCTGAACCCCTTTTTATCCCCTTTCTCCCCCCTCACGATTTGGGATCTCTTCTGATTTGGCTAAAGCATATTTTCCTGGGGTTGTTGCCACCCTTTTAGTATTTTACTTGCTCCTTCATATACTCTTATCTGAACAAAATGACAAGGCGGAAAAATTCACAACAAAAAAAAGAACAAGAGGTAGTACCGAAGGCTAGGGACCTAATCAATACAGACATTGGTAATATGTCAGATATAGAGTTCAGAATGACGATTCTCAAGGTTCTAGCCGGGCTTGAAAAAGGCATGGAAGATATTAAAGCAACCCTCTCGGGAGATATAAAAGCCCTTTCTGGAGAAATAAAAGAACTAAAATCTAACCAAGTTGAAATCAAGAAAGCTATGAATGAGGTGCAATCAAAAATGGAGGCTCTCACTGCTAGGATAAATGAGGCAGAAGAAAGAATTAGCGATATAGAAGACCAAATGACAGAGAATAAAGAAGCTGAGCAAAAGAGGGACAAACAGCTACTGGACCACGAGGGGAAAATTCGAGAGATAAGTGACACCATAAGACGAAACAACATTAGAATAATTGGGATTCCAGAAGAAGAGGAAAAAGAGAGGGGAGCAGAAGGTATGTTGGAGAGAATTATTGGAGAGAATTTCCCCAATATGGCAAAGGGAACAAGCATCAAAATCCAGGAGGTTCAGAGAACCCCCCTCAAAATCAATAAGAATAGGTCCACACCCCGTCACCTAATAGTAAAATTGACAAGTCTTAGTGACAAAGAAAAGATCCTGAAAGCAGCCCGGGAAAAGAAGTCTGTAACGTACAATGGTAAAAATATTAGATTGGCAGCAGACTTATCCACAGAGACCCGGCAGGCCAGAAAGAGCTGGCATGATATATTCAGAGTACTAAATGAGAAAAACATGCAGCCAAGAATACTATATCCAGCTAGGCTATCACTGAAAATAGAGGGAGAGATTAAAAGCTTCCAGGACAAACAAAAACTGAAAGAATTTGCAAATACCAAACCAGCTCTACAGGAAATATTGAAAGGGGTCCTCTAAGCAAAGAGAGACCCTAAAAGTAGTAGATCACAAAGAAACAGAGACAATATACAATACCAGTCACCTTACAGGGAATACAATGGCACTAAATTCATATCTCTCAAACTTACCCTGAATGTTAATGGGCTAAATGCCCCAATCAAAAGACACAAGGTATCAGAATGGATCAAAAAACAAAACCCATCTATATGTTGCCTACAAGAAACTCATCTTAAACCCGAAGACACCTCAGGTGTCTATATGCTAATAGACATCAGAAGAAAGCAGGAGTGGCAATCCTTAAATCAGATCAATTAGATTTTAAGCCAAAGACTATAATAAGAGATGAGGAAGGACACTATATCATACTCAAAGGAACTGTCCAACAAGAAGATCTAACAATTTGAAATATCTATGCCCCTAACGAGGGAGCAGCCAACTATATAAACCAATTAATAACAAAATCAAAGAAACACATCGACAAGAATACAATAATAGTAGGGGATTTTAATACTCCCCTCATTGAAATGGACAGATCATCCAAGCAAAAGATCAATTCAGAACATTTCATCCCAAAGCAACAGAATACACATTCTTCTCTAGTGCACATGGAACATTCTCCAGAATAGATCACATTCTTGGTCCTAAATCAAGTCTCAACCGGTATCAAAAGATTGGGATCATTCCCTGCATATTTTCAGACCACAATGCTCTAAAGCTAGAACTCAATCACAAGAGGAAATTTGGAAAGAACCCAAATACATGGAGACTAAACAGCATCCTTCTAGAGAATGAATGGGTCAACCAGGAAATTAAAGAAGAATTGAAAAAATTCATGGAAACAAATGATAATGAAAACACAACGGTTCAGAATCTGTGGGACACAACAAAGGCAGTCCTGAGAGGAAAATATATAGCGGTACAAGCCTTTCTCAAGAAACAAGAAAGGGCTCAGGTACACAACCTAACCCTACACCTAAAGGAGCTGGAGAAAGAACAAGAAAGAAACCCTAAACCCAGCAGGAGAAGAGAAATCATAAAGATCAGAGCAGAAATCAATGAAATAGAAACCAAAAAAACAATAGAACAAATCAACGAAACTAGGAGCTGGTTCTTTGAAAGAATTAATAAGATTGATAAACCCCTGGCCAGACTTATCAAAAAGAAAAGAGAAAGGACCCAAATAAATAAAATCATGAATGAAAGAGGAGAGATCACAACGAACACCAAAGAAATACAGACAATTATAAGAACATACTATGAGCAACTCTACGCCAACAAATTTGACAATCTGGAAGAAATGGATGCATTCCTAGAAACATATAAACTACCACAACTGAACCAGGAAGATATAGAAAGCCTGAACAGACCCATAACCAGTAAGGAGATTGAAACAGTCATCAAAAATCTCCAAACAAACAAAAGCCCAGGGCCAGACGGCTTCCCGGGGGAATTCTACCAAACATTTAAAGAAGAACTAATTCCTATTCTCCTGAAACTGTTCCAAAAAATAGCAATAGAAGGAAAATTTCCAAACTCATTTTATGAGGCCAGCATCACCTTGATCCCAAAACCAGACAAGGATCCCAACAAAAAAGAGAACTACAGACCAATATCCTTGATGAACATAGATGCAAAAATTCTCGCCAAAATACTAGCCAATAGATTCAACAGTACATTAAAAGGATTATTCACCACGACGACCAAGTGGGATTTATTCCAGGGCTGCAAGGTTGGTTCAACATCCGCAAATCAATCAATGTGATACAACACATTAATAAAAGAAAGAACAAGAACCATATGATCCTCTCCATAGATGCTGAAAAAGCATTTGACAAAGTACAGCATCCCTTCCTGATCAAAACTCTTCAAAGTGTAGGGATAGACGGCACATACCTCGATATTATTAAAGCCATCTATGAAAAACCCACCGCAAATATCATTCTCCATGGAGAAAAACTGAAAAGCTTTTCCTCTAAGGTCAGGAACACGGCAGGGATGTCCGTTATCACCACTGCTATTCAACATAGTACTAGAAGTCCTAGCCTCAGCAATCAGACAACAAAAGGAAATTAAAGGCATCCAAATCTGCAAAGAAGAAGTCAAACTATCACTCTTTGCAGATGATATGATACTATATGTGGAAAACCCAAAAGACTCCACTCCAAAACTGCTAGAACTTGTACAGGAATTCAGTCAAGTGTCAGGATATAAAATCAATGCACAGAAATCAGTTGCGTTTCTCTACACCAACAACAAGACAGAAGAAAGAGAAATTAAGGAGTCCTTCCCATTTACAATTGCACCCAAAACTATAAGATACCTAGGAATAAACCTAACCAAAGAGACTAAGAATCTATACTCAGAAAACTATAAAGTACTCATGAAAGTAATCGAGGAAGACACAAAGAAATGGAAAAATGTTCCATGCTCCTGGGTTGGAAGAATAAATATTGTGAAAATGTCTATGCTACCTAAAGCAATCTACACATTTAATGCAATTCCTATCAAAGTACCATCCATTTTTTTCAAAGAAATGGAACAAAGAATCCTAAAATTTATATGGAACCAGAAGAGACCTCGAATAGCCAAAGGAATATTGAAAAAGAAAGCCAAAGTTGGTGGCATCACAATTCCGGACTTCAAGCTCTATTACAAAGCTGTCATCATCAAGACAGCATGGTACTGGCACAAAAACAGACACATAGATCAATGGAACCGAATAGAGAGCCCAGAAATGGACCCTCAACTCTATGGTCAACTCATCTTCGACAAAGCAGGAAAGAATGTCCAATGGAACAAAGACAGCCTCTTCAATAAATGGTGTTGGGAAAATTGGACAGCCACATGCAGAAAAATGAAATTGGATCATTTCCTTACACCACACACGAAAATAGACTCAAAATGGATGAAGGATCTCAATGTGAGAAAGGAATCCATCCAAATCCTCGAGGAGAACACAGGCAGCAACCTCTTCGACATCAGCCGCAGCAACATCTTCCTAGGAACATCACCAAAGGCAAGGGAAGCAAGGGCAAAAATGAACTTTTGGGATTTTATCAAGATCAAAAGCTTTTGCACAGCAAAGGAAACAGTGAACAAAACCAAAAGACAACTGACAGAATGGGAGAAGATATTTGCAAATGACATATCAGATAAAGGGCTAGTGTCCAAAATCTATAAAGAACTTAGCAAACTCAACAGCCAAAGAACAAATAATCCAATCAAGAAATGGGCAGAGGACATGAACAGACATTTCTGCAAAGAAGACATCCAGATGGCCAACAGACACATGAAAAAGTGCTCCATATCACTTGGCATCAGGGAAATACAAATCAAAACCACCATGAGATATCACCTCACACAAGTCAGAATGGCTAAAATTAACAAGTCAGGAAATGACAGATGCTGGCGAGGATGCGGAGAAAGGGGAACCCTCCTACACTGTTGGTGGGAATGCAAGTTGGTGCAACCACTCTGGAAAACAGCATGGAGGTTCCTCAAAATGTTGAAAATAGAACGACCCTATGACCCTGCAATTGCACTGCTGGGTATTTACCCTAAAGATACAAACATAGTGATCCGAAGGGGCACATGCACCCAAATGTTTATAGCAGCAATGTCTACAATAGCCAAACTATGGAAAGAACCTAGATGTCCATCTACAGACGAATGGATAAAGAAGATGTGGTATATATACACAATGGAATACTATGCAGCCATCAAAAGAAATGAAATCTTGCCATTTGCGACGACGTGGATGGAACTAGAGGGTATCATGCTTATCGAAATAAGTCAATCGGAGAAAGACAACTATCATATGATCTCCCTGATATGAGGGAGAGGAGATGCAACATGGGGGGTCGAGGGGGTAGGAGAAGAGTAAATGAAACAAGATGGGATTGGGAGGGAGACAAACCATAAGTGACTCTTAATCTCACAAAACAAACTGAGGGTTGATGGGGGGAGGGGGTTGGGAGAGGGGGTGGGGTTATGGATATCGGGGAGGGTATGTGCTATGGTGAGTGTTGTGAAGTGTGTAAACCTGGCGATTCGCAGACCTGTACCCCTGGGGATAAAATATATGTTTATAAAGCTGTAAAAAAAAAAAAAAAAAGAAAGAAAGAAAGAAAGGATGAATCCCCAAGTTTTGTAGCAACATGGACGGGACTGGAAGAGATTATGCTGAGTGAAATAAGTCAAGCAGAGAGAGTCAATTATCATATGGTTTCACTTATTTGTGGAGCATAACGAATAGATGGAGGACAAGGGGAGATGGAGAGGAGAAGGGAGTTGAGGGAAATTGGAAGGGGAGGTGAACCATGAGAGACTATGGACTCTGAAAAACGATCTGAGAATTTTGAAGGGGTGGGGGGTGGGAGGTTGGGGCCACCAGGTGGTGGGTATTGTAGAGGGCACGTATTGCATGGAGCACTGGGTGTGGTGCAAAAATAATGAATACTGTTATGCTGAAAAAAATAAAAAAATAAAAAAATAAAAAAAAATCTCCCCTCATCCACAGAAATCTTGCCAACAGTTTGACCACTTTGCCTGAGATACCAAGTCCTCTGGTATCACCCGAGCGTGATTTTTTGCCTAGGGACCTGGGACCTAGTTCACTACTTAGGATGAGCAGCGCGCGCGCGCGCGCGCACACACACACACACACACACACACACACACCCCCGCCATCCCCATCCCCAGCCTACTGCTCCCAATTCGACCGGAGGATGGGGGGGGGGGGGGGGGATGGGAAGGCCGCTGAAGGGAGGTTCAGGTTGATCCATTCTAATGGGCCTCATTCAAGCCAATCGTTTCATTCAAATGCAGAAAGCTTTCTGTTAAAGTCAGAGCCTGGGGCTCCTCTCCATTGAATGGCGTTCTTCAAATCCCCAACACTTAGGCTGTGGCTTGCAAACTTCGGGAGGGAGGAGGCAAAGGGGAAGTCTGAAGAGCTTACCTCGTCTGGGGGCAAAAAGAGCCCCTCCGTTTCCTAACCCAGGAAACGCCAGTAAACCCTTTGGGAATCATGGATGTGGAGGATGATGTCTGACCTTAAAGCCTTCCAAGGGTGGGGGGTGCAGGTAGGAGGGTGTGGCATGGTGTGGCGGGGTCAGTCGGAGAGGGACAGGAAACACATGATGGTGGTGTCTTAGGATTCAGAGGCCAAACACAGGCATGGAGTGATAAGGGATAAGAGCTAAGAGCGGCCTGACAGGGGACAGTTCTCACTCATCCACCGAGTTACAGGGCCTAGCAAGCCCACTCCTCTAAAGCGACATGAACAGTTTATTGATTGTCCATCAACTGCTCCTCCCTCTCCCACCTGCTTCCCAAGGGAAACCCTCTGTGTCATTCCCACATAGCCACTGGATGTTTCACACACCACCTTCTGTCCACTAAAAGAAGAAAGGAAGATGGAGAACCATAAACCAGCTCCACAGATAGCACCTCTGCACAGAGGGGTGAGTGTGGGTCTCATTGGGCAAATGGTGACTCTGAGCCTTGATCCCTGGGTTGTTTAAAAAAATGCACTGGAAGGAACACCTGGCTGGTTCAGTCAGAAGAGCACATGACTGTTGATCTCAGTCAGGATCGTGAGTTCAAGCCCTGCCTTGGGTCCACAGATAATGGAAAATGAATGAATGGAATTTTAAAACATAAAGTATGCAATGTTGATTGCTCTCTTAAAAAAAAAAAAAAAAAAAAAAAGAGGAATGGGGGGGCACATGGAGGGGCGGCTCAGTCTATTAAGCGTCTGCCTTCAGCTCAGGTCATGATCTCAGGGTACTGAGACTGAGCCCTGCCCCTCTGGGGCTCCCTGCTCGGTGGGGAGTCTTCTCCCTCTCCCTCTGTCCCTCCACCCACTCGTGTGTTCATGCGTGTGCACTCACGCACTCTCTCTGAAATAACTAACTAACTTACTAAATAGAATCAAACTTGAAAAGAAAAAGAGCAGGGACATTTACGATTATTCACGGGGAAAGATGGAGCCTGCACAGTGTGGAAACATACTATGTACCATCTATCCCCATGTTTACCATGGGGTGGAGACTTGACCAGAGAAGGGGGCAAAATTGAGTCCCTTATGTCAGGAGGTTACCTTAGGAGAAGCAGAAAGGGCTCTGGGCATGTTGTGATAGCTGGTCTAACCGGAATGGGGTCTTAGGCTCCTTCTCTCAGGTAAGGAGTATCAGGGCCCTGCTTGTTGATAGGCTGCAGCCCATCAGTTGACCTTCGGTCCAGACGTCTGCAGGGATGCCTAGTATTTGGTAGCAAGGCCTGAAAAGAAACGGTAGCTCAGCAGGGGGGATCAATTCTCTGAAAAACAGGCTTTAAGCTTTCAGCTAGCATCAGCCCATTGACCTTCTGGGGCCTGGTTTCAATCAACCCCTCTTCCCACCCTTGCCAAGTTATGCTGTGGCTATTCTTTTATTTCCTCAGGGGAGGTAGGTTTATGGTAAAGAAATATCTGTACATCTTAGCTGTAACATGCCTATATGCAGGGCTAAACAGAGGTTTTTAACCTGTAGGTTAAAAGGAATAGAAACAACAGGGAGTCAGACATGCTATGTTTTCCCCTGTTATAATTTCCCGTGGTCAATCCTTCATTCCATTTCTATGGAACATGGGCAGAGGTCTGCCTTCTCGAACCACTTCAAACTGAATTAGGGTGCAGTGGAGGCTTTGGAATGGAAGGATCTGAGACAGAGCTGCTCTCAATTTTTGGTCCCTTGTGCTAATGGTGGGGGTCTCAGAGATAGTTCCCTCTCTGAGGACTTGGATATTTCTCTACATGGTTTGGTACCACATGGCATCATTGATTTTATCCCCAAGTACACTTTAAGGAATAGTAACAGTACAGTCTAACCCAATAGTCTCATTCTCTCTCAAATCAACCTGACATCAGTGGCCATCCAAGAATACAGATGAGGGGTGCCTGGGTGACTCAGTGGGTTAAAGTCTCTACCTTTGGCTCAGGTCATGATCCCAGGGTCCTGGGATCGAGCCCTCCATTGGGCTCTCTGCTCTGTGGGGAGCCTGCTTCCTCCTCTCTCTCTGCCTCTCTGCCTACTTGTGACCTCTGTCTGTCAAATAAATAAATAAATAAATAAATAAATAAAATCTTTAAACAAACAAACAAAAAGTAATCTCTGCGCCCAGTGCGGGGCTTTGAACTCACAACCCCGAGATCAAGAGTTGCATGTTCTACCGACTGAGCCAGCCAGGTGCCCCTATTTATATGGGTTCTTATTTCCAAAGGGGAGTTAATACAGGTGCAACAAGTGGACTTAACTATCATAGACTCTGCCTCATTCATCTAGCAATCCGGTAGTTAATAAGAGGCACTTCTATGGAAACAAAAGGAAAACACTGGTTACTGGTTGAAACAAGGGCTCAACCCAGTATCTACGTCTGGAGTGCTGCCAGTGAGGTCTCTAGCTGTCAGGCTTGAAGCATCCTTGGGTAGAGTGGGAGTGGGCAGGGACAATCTAAGGGATTGTTCTGGCGTGTAGGTCAAATGTCTCATTTCGAGTGGCCCATGGAGCAGCAGGGCACAAAGACTGTCTATGTATGATGAGCTAGTGTGGCCACTTCCCTCAAGTTTCTTTCATGCGGTCGAACTTCTTCTCCAGGCTTCGGGGTGTGTGTGTGCGTGTGTGTGTGTGTGTGTGTGTGTGTGAATATATATACACACACATACACATACATATATGTATGTATGTGTGTGTGTATGTGTATATACATATATATATATATATATATATATATATGGTTTTAGTTCTTAATGGTTGTAAGATAGGAGAATGGTAGAATGTTGGAAACCTTAGTTCACAGAGTCATAGTCATAGGGAATCAAGGAAACCAGAAGGATTCAGGATCCAGTCCAGTTTTAGAGGCAAAGAACAAACGCTCAGAGATAATTCATCAGAACTACCAACTATCAACCCCGAAAGTGGGTTATTGAAATAGAATCTTTCTCTCTAAAGTCACCGTTCTTCCCATCAAAGATAGCCAAAGGAAGATTAATTTGTTTGTAAAACAAGTCCAGTTTTAACACAGTTGTTCTAATCATCTACATAAGCAAAGCAAGAATAGCAAGTGACCATATATGGGGTCGTTCTTTCTTTCTTTCTTTCTTTCTTATCTGCTTTGATGGAGCTTTTCACAAGGAATTTTAGATTGAACTTTGTTCTCTTTAAAAGATTTTTATTTTGGGGCGCCTGGGTGGCTCAGTGGGTTAGGCCGCTGCCTTGGGCTCAGGTCATGATCCCAGGTCCTGGGTTCGAGCCCCGCATCGGGCTCTCTGCTCAGCAGGGAGCCTGCTTCCTCCTCTCTCTCTGCCTGCCTCTCTGCCTACTTGTGATTTCTCTCTGTCAAATAAATAAATAAAATCTTTAAAAAAAAAAAAAAAGATTTTTATTTTATTTATTTGAGCGGGGTGGGGGGGGGGGGGACACAAGCGGAAGGAGAGGGAGAGGGAAAGGCAGACTCCCCGGAAGGTAGATGCTTAACGACTGAGCCACCCAGGCTCTCCTAGATTGAACCTTTAAGTGCCTGTTTAAATCCAGGAGCCAAGCCAAACATTTCCCACCAGATTCGCCTGCAAGACCTGTAGATTTGGGTGAATTCCTCTCTTCCTGAGGCCCTCCAAATTTCCTGAAGTTCCTGCATCCGCCAGGAGGTGGCAGTCTTTACTCAACTGTTAAGGCTAAGGAGACCTCTGTAAGCAAGGTTAACAGGCCAACATTTCCAAGGGGCTTTATTGGATCCATAAAGTCAATGAGACCTTTTAAAAAAAAAATTTTTTTTTTAAGATTTTATTTATTTATTTACTTTTTAATTTGACAGACAGAGACCACAAGTAGGCAGAGAGGCAGGCAGAGAGAGAGAGGGGAAAGCAGGCTCGCCGCTGAGCAGAGAGCCCGATGCGGGGCTCGATCCCAGAACCCTGGGATCACGACCCGAGCCGAAGGCAGAGGCTTCAACCCACTGAGCCACCCAGGTGCCCCTCAATGAGACCTTTTTAAGCTGTCTCATCTTATCTGAGTCTACGCATGTGTCTCTGAAAGATGATATTCCAGGGGCACCTGACTGGCTCAGTCAGTAGAGAGCAGGACTCTTGATCTCAGGGTTGTCCGTTCGAGCCCCACGTTGGGTGTAGAGATTACTTAAAAAATAAAATCTGTTGGGCGCCTGGGTGGCTCAGTAGGTTAAGCCTCTGCCTTCGACTCAGGTCATGATCCCGGGGTCCTAGGATGGAGCCCTGCATTGGGCTCTCTGCTCAGCAGGGAGCCTGCTTCCTCCTCAATCTCTCTCTCTCTCTCTTTCTCTCTCTCTCTCTCTCTCCCCCCCTCCCCCACCCCTCTCTCTAGTAAAAAACTAAAATCTGGGGGCACCTGGGTGGCTCGGTGGGTTAAGCCTCTGCTCTCGGCTCAGGTCATGATCCTAGAGTCCTAGGATCGAGCCCCACGTCAGGCTCTCTGCTCAGTGGAGAGCCTGCTTCCTCCTCTCTCTCTCTCTGCCTGCTTCGCTGCCTACTTGTGATCTCTGTCGAATAAATAAATAAAATCTTTAAAAAAAAAACAAAAACTAAATTCTGCAAAATGAAATGAAATAAAATAAAATAAATTGGGGGGGGCGGAAAAAAGAATAAAAGCTGATTATCTGTATTATATGTGACATTGTGGGCTCCAAAAGTACGTCTCTTTAAAATAAAACCAACAACCTTGAATTGGCTTTAAAGCCAAAGAAGTCGCACCTGTGTCCACTAAAAAAAGTCAGTCGATTTTTTCCCCACTCGCAGGCTCCTGTGGGGAAGTCTGAAGTGGGCTGTTTAAGTCCAGGGGAGCCCTCGGGCCCCTCCCTGCTGATTTGGAAGGTGCTCCAATTTAGACCTCATAAGGAGGTGGCCCAAGGGCTTGGAGTGATTTTTTTGTTCCTTGAAAACGAGGCGGGGGAGGCGCGGGGGCGGGGGTGGGGGTGGGGGTGGGGGGGTGGGAGGAGGAGTAGCAGCCGCCGCCGCCGCCGCCGCCGCCGCCGCCCCCTCCCCCTCCCCTCCCCCTCCCCCTCCCCCTCCCCCTCCCCCCCCCCCCCCCCCCCCCCCTCCCCCTCCCCCTCCCCCTCCCCCTCCCCCTCCTCCTCCTCCTCCTCCTCCTCCTCCTCCGGAGGCACCTGGGATGGCAGAGGAGTTGACCACTCCAGCCATACCCGCAGCGGGCAGAAACTGGGGTGGGGGTGGGGTGGGGTGTGTCTCGTGGCGGAGGTGGAGGCGGGGCAAGGGAGCCGCTGGCAAGGCCTGGGGCAGATTTAAAGTTTTGGACTAATCTTTTTTTCTTTTCTTTTCTTTTCCGGTTTGGCCTCTGCCTGCCTCCGCCTCCGCCTCCGCCTCCGCCTCCGCCTTCATCTCATTCTGCAAAATAGGCTTTGTCTGTAGTTGCTTTTCAGCCGGCTGGAAGTCAGTGGGTTAGGCATCAGTTCAGGTGTGTGTACTTGGGGAGGAGGAAGGGGGGAGGGGGAGTGGATTTCGGATTTCTAGTGTCTGTCTGCCCGCCCGTCTTCCTCCACTTCCTCATTCTTTTGACCATTGGGAAGGGGGGGGGGGGCAAGTCAGGTGTGTTCCATTTTTGTCTATCCTTCTCTCTCTGGGCCATCCATTTGGGGCCCTTCCCTTGAGGCATCTTTACGATGGAGCGACACAAAAGTCTGAATGTAGGGAATGTCATCCCAGATCATGTGACCTAAAAATCATTTGGGCTTGTTCTTACCACATCCTATTTTTACAGGTGCCTCCTTTAAACTCAGTAATTAACCACTGAGCCACCCAGGCGCCCCTAAACTCAGTAATTAAATAAAGAGTTCCTTTACAAATGGATGTTAGCAAAAGCTTCCCGAGGGAGAGAAAACATCTCAGATGTGTAACGCATAGGGACACATAGATACAAACAAGATGCAAACAACTTGTAGCCTTTGTTTCAGTCTTATTTGTGGAGAGGTCATGAAAGACCAGAGGCTAAAAATCTCCCTCTTGGCTGAAAACAAATCCAAGTGCAACATAGCATGACCACCTATGGATCCCATCCATCAGTTGTTTTCCATTTCCAATCAAAACACGGCAGGTTCTATGCAAAGATACCAACAGCTGCAGCAAGAAACAAACCAAATGAAGACCAGAGCATCTCCCTGAGCGTCGGTTCCTCCCCAAAAGCTGGGCCTTCGGGGTGCCTGGGTGGCTCAGTGGGTTAAGCCGCTGCCTTCGGCTCAGGTCATGATCTCAGGGTCCTGGGATCGAGTCCCACATCGGGCTCTCTGCTCAACAAGAAGCCTGCTTCTCTCTCTCTCTCTCTCTCTCTCTCTCTCTCTCTCTGCCTTCCTCTCCGTCTACTTGTGATCTCTCTCTGTCAAATAAATAAATAAATAAATAAATAAATAAATAAATCTTTAAAAAAAAAAAAAAAAAAGAAAAGCTGGGCCTTCACTGATGGAACTAAACAGGCTTCCCAGTTTCTGATGACTTAGTCTCCTAGCAGCCTTCCTCTACTTGTGCACAGAATTCAGATGTGTCGAAAGAAGCCCACTTGGACCATCTGAGACTCATGGTATCCTGAAATGTCTTCCATGGAAGTAAGCAACTGCAAGTATAGGCTCCCCATGCATTGTGCACTGTACATGTGGCCTGCAGGTGTTTCTTCTGGGGGGTGGGTGGTTGCTTTCCCAACATTTACTGAAGGTTTATATAGGGTTTTGGTTTGTTTACTTGGTTTGGTTTGGTTTCTGCACGCACATGCGCGTGCACATATGCATATGTGTGTTTTCCATAAAGAGTTACGAGTCATCATGATGAAGGACACTACAGAAAGCTACAGAGCTTATTTTCCATTTTTAGGATATGCAAGGCTCTATGACTCTAATCTTATGGGAACCAAGGACGTTTTCTTTCGGGTTTTTTGTTTTGTTTTGTTTTGTTTTTGTTGTTGTTTTGTTTGTGGTCCTTATGTTTGGAAGGCTCCTTTTGAGGGATTAATTGATGGGTTGAAAAAAAAAGTTTTTTTTTTTCCTTTAGGTTTTATGTGTACGTAATCTCTCCACACAACATAGGCCTCACACTCACAATCCCGAGTCCCATGCTCCACCAATGGAGGATGGAGCCCGGCACCCCTTGATCAAATTTCTTTCTTCTTTCTTTCTTTCTTTCTTTTTTTTTTTTTTTTTTTAATGAGGTAGATATGCAATGTGTGCTCAGGACAGAAAGAGAGCCCACATGCTGAGGTTTGGCAGAGTCATTTGGGACCCGGGTAAGTGTGAAAGCCCAGGAGCAGGGCCCACAAATGTTTAAACGTGACAATGTCCTTGATCAATATTCACTTAAAAGATGATGTATTGAAATTGCTCTTCTGAGATGCCTGGGTGGCTCAGCCGGTTAAGCGGTTAAGTGGCTGTCTTCAGCTCAGGTCGTGATCTCAGGGTCCTGGGATCGACCCCCACATCGGGCTCCCTGCTTGATGGGAGGCTTGCTTCTCCCTTGTCCATTCCCCCTGCTTGTGTTCCCTCTCTCGCTGTCTCTGTCAAATATATACAGTCTTTTACAATGAATGAATGAATGAATGAATGAATGAATGATGGGGTGCCCCGGTGGCTCAATCGGTTGAGGTTGAGCGTGTCTGCCCTGGGCTCAGGTCATGATCCTGGAGTCCTGGGATTGAGTCCTGCATCTGGCTCCCTGCTCAGCTTAGAGCCCGCTTCTCCCTCTGCCCTTCGCTCTGCTCATGGGCTCGCGCGCTCGCTCGCTCTCTCTCTCCCTCTTTCTCTCTCATCAGTAAATAAAATCTTAAAAAAAAATAATCAACTGAACGAACGAATGAACGAAGAAACAGACAAACAAACAAACAAAAGGCATGGTATCAAAGGTAAGTGCTTGCTGTGGGGGGGGGAGGTTGGGGAGTGGAGGGGGGGGATGTCAAAACGGAATTTCTCTAACCTGCAACACAGTCTTTTTTTTTTTTTTTTTTAAAGATTTTATTTATTTATTTGACAGAGAGAGAGATCACAAGTAGACAGAGAGACAGGCAGAGAGAGAGGGGGAAGCAGGCTCCCCGCTGAGCAGAGAGCCCGATATGGGGCTCGATCCCAGGCGCCCGAGATCATGACCTGAGCCTGTGGCAGAGCCTTAACGCCTGAGCCACCCAGGCGCCCCTGGGTTACTGTTTCTTAAGCGCTTCACATTCCAGAGAACCTGTGTGCCAAAGCGGTACGGGAGCGGGGGGCGGCGGCATACAGGAAACCCGTTCTCTCCCTAGGCTACAAATAGCTCAGGGTCCCCTGGCTGGTTCTCCCCAGAGCGCCCGGACTCTTAGATCTGAGTCCTGAGTTCGAGCCCCACCCTGGTTGTAGAGATCACTTCCACAAGGACAAAAATAACAATGAAGAGCTCGATAAACACCGCGCATGGCCTCTGCCGGTCAGCCTACTTGGGCTCTCTATCTCGCTGTCAAACGCAGAAGTAAAATCTTTGAAATGAATGAATGAAAGAAAGAAGGAAAGGAAAGGGAAGGGAAGGGAGAACGAAAAAAGAAAAAAATAAATGCTTTCTACAGTGACAGAAGGACGGAGGTAGCCTCCCACCCCCAACCCCATAGCCTGCCTCCTTTCCAGCCAAAATGACCAGCACCTGGGAATGGCTTTGAACCATTCTCCATGACTTGGGCTCGCCTTAGTGGAAAAAGCGGGATGCTGTTCATCTCACTGCTGGGCCAGCGTAGGAGGATGGAGTGAGGGTAGCTCTCCGTGGGGAAGGGGGCGCCACGGGACCCAAGACACAGGACCACGGCAGAGTATGATGAGATCGTTATGGCCTTAAGGGTGCAGGAGAGCCCGTGAATCCTTTTCCAGGGAAGAAAGCAGCCACGCGAGACTGCTTTAGTACCACTTAAAGTTTTAAGAGAAGGGGTCGGGGGACTCGGTGGCACGCGAACATCATTTCGTCGTTCCATTCATCTTCATAAGCTCATCGTGGAGAACGATAACGCCGTACAAAGGAGCAGAGCGCCGATCCATGGGAGTACATGGGCGAACCCCAAAAACATGACGCTAAGAAAAAGGAACCAGAGAGCCAGGGGTGGCATAATGCCTTGGGATTCCAGGGGTAGGAAGAAGGCAGCCGTCATACCCCAATCCTAGGCGGGGCGGAGGGGGGATCGGAGGCTGTCGGGGGAGACCCGGTGAAGAGAGTCAGGGGGAGGGGAGGGGGAGGCGCGGATGGGAAGGGGGCAGGGGGTGGGAAGGGTGTTTCTTTTCGAAGGGATGGAAACGTTCTGGAAATGGCGGCGAGGGTTGCGCAACTTTGCGTGTAACCGTAGGAAAAAAAGCCTACCGAGCTTTGTACTTTGAGGAGTATGTGAATTAATGGAGTGCGAATTTGATCTCTACTTTGAGAACGTGAGGGATGGGGCGCCTCGGTGGCTCAGTGGGTTAAAGCTGCTGCCTTCGGCCCAGGTCATGATCCCAGGGTCCTGGGAGCCTGCTTCATCTTCTCTCTCTCTCTCTCTCTCTCTCTCTCTCTGCCTGCCTCTCTGCCTACTTCTGATCTCTGTCTGTCAAATAAATAAATAAAATCTTTTAAAAAAAGAAAGAAAAAGAAAACGTGAGGGAAATGTGTAGGTAGATGGAGGGGGGTGGTAAGTAGTCAGGTCCCTTGGGAGGGAGGTGAACAGGGCGGGTGGTCGGCCTGTCTCCCTCTCTCCCTTCCCTTCTCCTTCCTTCCTTCCTCCCTCCCTCCCTCCCTCCCTCCCTCCATCCCTAGCCGTCCGCGCGTGCCTGCTTGCGTGCCTGCGTGTGCGCGCACGCGTGCATCCCTCCACTCTGTGGGTCCACGCATTCAAAACGGGGGGGGGTGGGGTGGGGTGGGGTGGGGTGGGGGGTGGGGTGGGGTGGGGGGTGGGGTGGGGGGTGGGGTGGGGGGTGGACGTGTATGATACTGGGCATGTGTAGTATTCTGAGAGCTTGTGTGCGTTTGACCCGACTAATCACCTCCGAGAGTGGACAGAGTCTGTGGGCGGCCACCACCCGCCTGGGTCCTGGGTCCTGGGTCCGGCAGAGACTCCAAGCCAACGCAGTCCAGGCGGGAAGAGTGGAAAAGCGTTCTGCTGGTGAAAGGGGAAGGTCCCATGATAGGTTGTTGGGGTGGGAGGAGCAGGACAGGAGGTGGCCAGAAAAAGTGGTGTCCCAGGTCATTTCTGAGAAAGGGAAACTGGATCTCCATCCCTGGGTCGATCGAACTCTATGGAGAAGAGGACAGCGGCGCCCGTGTCCGTTTTTACAGTGGTATCCCCACGTCAACCTCCTCAAAGGTCCAGGTTTGTTGAAGTGATGGTGGAGAAGGCGCTTAGAAAAAACCGGTTCACATTTCTGAAATGATCCGTCAAAATCATTGCACTAGGAGATCCTGGGTGCCTCAGTGGGTTAAAGCCTCTGACTTCAACTCAGGTCATGATCCCAGAGACCTGGGATCGAGGCCCGCATTGGGCTCGTTGCTCAGCGGGGAGCCTGGCTCTTCGCCGCCCCCCCCCCCCACGCCTGTCTGACTACTTGTGATCTCTCTGT